>NW_020172625.1:3515143-3540282 GCF_003031525.2 Neophocaena asiaeorientalis asiaeorientalis
GATGGTTCGGTCAGTAATGTGAGCCATGGGGAGCGGCACATGAAGCTTTGCTCGCTCGCCTGCCACTCACCTCCTGCTGTGCGGCCCGGTTCCTAACAGGCCAAGGACCAGTACCAGTCCATGGCCCCTGGGTTGGGGACCCCTGCTCTAACATTCCATATAACAGTTAAATCATTTTATGTCTCTTGCTTCCTTTTAGAACTTTTTCCCTTTGCAAAGAGAAATGTTTGTTCATTTTTGGTGAAACAAACAAAATCATTTAATAAAAAAAATTAGTAAGTATATATTAGCTTCTCTAACTACACACACAAAAGAATCACTTACCTCATTATCCAGATGCAATAAAATACAACTTTCTTGCTTGTTAAAATGTATCTTTTTGGGAGAGCCTTCACTTCTTTCAACTTGAATAAGAAGTTTATTAGAAGCATCCTCAGGCCAAAAGGGGATACACTAAAACATATATTACATATATTTATTTAAGTAAAACTGATTTCACCATAAAGACCTTTATCATTTTAATAAACCCATCAGAGTAGACTCAAAATAGTCTTAAACCTCTTTCAACACTGCTCTGGTTACTGGACTGCTTAGCTATAAACTGCTGACTTCAAGATGGGGTGCCACTTGGGGGCACTTTGAACACAAGCAGTAATGGGTAGTAAGTTGAAGAGTTATTGATAGAGCGCTGTGAAGAGGCGTTAGTGTGGTCCAGATCTAGAGATGGATTGAAAAAAAGTAAGTAAACTGAGCCAAGTGATCAGTTTAAAACAGGGGAATGTTCAGTTACTAAAAGTTATAATTGGGTTGTGGGCATCACTTAGTAATTAAGCAGTAGTCAAAGTACACACAAATGTCAGGTCAGAACATATATTAAATCCAGAGTCCTGGAAGTCAAATAAGGATTAAAAAAGCAAAAACAAAAGCAAAAACCAAGAGAAGTATCTAAAGTCTAAAGTTCAGAGTAGAAAACAGGCTCAAAATCTTAAGAAACCACCTGGACATCAGTGATCTGGAAACCAGACTAACGGAATAGGAGACAGTCAAGGCACCCAGAAAGAAGACCAGACAACAGGAGCTGGAAACAAAGAAAAGAGCTAAAAGGACAGGAATGGAGAGCCAGCCTTGTCTGTAAACTATTATGTAAATCAGGTCTTAGTGTGATCCGACTCTGACCAGGCTGGTAACTTCACATAATTCAATGAGACTGCTCATGTGCTCATCATCACCATACGACCTGAGGGCAATGTAGAAGAAGCGAGATGTTAGAGTCAAGCGCCTTAGCTTGATAAAGTCAGTTTTATTCAACCATAAAAAGTAATTAATGGAACTAGACATGGGACATGGTTAAGGCTATAACAGGCTGAGAAAATTCCCACTTGAGGCTTCTTGCAACCCAGTGGAAACTTATCTGGGAGTCAAAACAGTAGCAATACTAATCCAAGCATATTTCCCAGGAGGAACTGAGAAGACTAAAAACGATGTGCTCTCTGAAAATCCCCAAGCCTTGCTTATTTGTAAGCCTTCCTTACAAATCAACACAGCTAATAATCATAAATATGCATTTTAAGTTAAGGTTGACTACTGTAAGCCAAAATTAAAATGTGAAGATTTTAAATTAGCAAAAGAAATTTATCTTAAGAAAAGCTAAGGGACTTCCCTGGTGGTCCAGTGGGTAAGACTCTGGGCTCCCAATGCAGGGGGCCTGGGTTTGATCCCTAGTTGGGGAACTAGACCCCACATGCATGCCTCAACTAAGAAGTCTGCATGCCACAACTATAAGACCACATGCTGTAACAAAGATCCCACATGCCGCAACTAAGACCCGGCGCAGCCAAAATAAATAAATAAATGTTAAAAAACAAAACAAACAAAAAAAACACAGAAAAGAGTGAAGTTGACAACAAAAAGTAAAATAAAAAATAAGTTGTTGTGCATTTGTAATTGTAATTACTGTAAATATAAACTAACTGTTGGAAGACAGAAGCTTAAATAAATGTTAAAAAAAGAGAAAAGCTGAAATTGATAACAAAAAGTAAAATAAAAAATAAGTCCTAATGCATTTGTAATTGCAATTACTGTAAATATAAACTAATTGTTGGAAGACAGAAGCTACAGATTAGGTTTTTAAAAAGAGAAAACCCAATAATCTTATCTGCAATTGACATATAAGGCAAGACATAGAACTACTGTAAATAAAAGTATGGAAAAAGATATACCTAGAAAATATATAGAGTAAAACAAAGCTGCAGTTGTAATTTGGCATCTAGATATATAGAGAGCTCTACATCCAACAAACCAAGAATCCACAGACTTAATGAGCACATATGAAACATTTGCCAAAGAAAATCTATATTCACTCGACAAATATTTATTGAGAGCATACTGTGTTTAATCACTGTTCAGAGCCCTCTAATAGCTCTCTCCATTTCACTCAGAGCAAAAGTTAAAATCCTTGTAATTCACAAAGTTTTGTGTCACAAAGTTCTGCATGATTACTCTTTATCACTGTTATGTCTTGTTCTCTTCTAAATACTTCTCCCTCTCCAATAATATCGGCCCCCTTTTGCTATCCCTCAACCATGCCAAATATTCTCCCATTTTAGGGCACCTACCCTGGCTGATCCTTTGTCTTTAATGCTCTTTCCCCAGATATCCACACTGCTGAGGGGTCCAGCTCCTGGCTAAAAACCTATGTGCAATTTTTCAAGTCAGACCACTGGTAATTACAAAGGCTTTACCTTTATCTGGCAGGTCTCACAGGGCAAAGCTGCCCTCTCCATACCAGACTAGGTGCACAGCCAGCGCACTGCATTCTCAAGAACTCAGCCCTCACTTCTAGCCATGCCCTTACAAATATCTGCATTCCTACTACAGGCATCTTTGTCCAGAGGCCTCTTTACCAGGGCCTT
Organism: Neophocaena asiaeorientalis asiaeorientalis; assembly: GCF_003031525.2. Taxonomy (NCBI): domain Eukaryota; kingdom Metazoa; phylum Chordata; class Mammalia; order Artiodactyla; family Phocoenidae; genus Neophocaena; species Neophocaena asiaeorientalis. The sequence continues at coordinate 3,518,056 of NW_020172625.1, forward strand.
TGGCAGAGGCCTTCCTCAAGAATCTCTGCAACACCTCTTTATCAAGGAGAGAGGTGGAACTTCAAGATGCTTTTTCTCTACTCTGACTTGGTGCTCAGTACTTTTCCATTCCTAGCCCTTCCCCTTTGTTTTCTGCCACCCCCAGATCCATAAAACAGTAAGAGCTATTTGTTCAGGGCTCCCCTGACAATGACACTACCCTCACTGATCCACCTCACCCCTAACTAACGTTGTTCCATAGGAAAAATGGTACAAGGGGAGGTGGTGCTTTCTTCAGTTTAGCCTCTTACTTATACTATTGCAGTAAGTAATTAAAGTCCTGAGTATTACTTTCATTTTAGCTTGTTGTCTTTATCAGCTATTCCTGTACCTGGCATCTCAGCTCCAACTCAGCTGAACTCTTGACAAGTGTACCTCTCACATTTTCTCCAAGTTTGTTCAAATGCGACCTCAGTAAGTCCTATCCTTGACCACCTTATGTAAAATTATAGCCCACTTCTTGCTCATTAGAACTCTTAACACCTCTTAGCCTGTCTTATTTCCTTTTTCCCTATTAGACCTGTCACCTTTAAACATACTATGTATTTTACTAGTTGACTATAGTATTATCCAGTTAATGATTTCCCTATACTCCCACTGAAATGTAAACTACACAAGGACAGGTACTTGTGGTTTTGTTAAAAGATGTATCACAAGGCACATAGGGAGTACACACAATAAATATTGCTGAAAGAATGAACAAACAGGCAAACATGAAAAAAGGTACACCTTCTAGAAATGAGAAATGTAATTATTCAAATAAAAAACTCAGTTGGGGCTTCCCTGGTGGCGCAGTGGTTGAGAGTCTGCCTGCCAATGCAGGGGACACGGGTTCGTGCCCCAGTCCAGGAAGACCCCACATGCCGCGGAGCGGCTGCACCCGTGAGCCATGGCCGCTGCGCCTGCGCGTCCGTAGCCTAAATTTATGAAAATATATATGTAGAATTTATCCAGAATGAAGCAAAGAGTTATACAGATAGAAAATATAAAAAAGATAATAGGATATATGGAAGAAAGAATATGAAGTCCTAGAACAAATCTGATTAAAGACCCAGAAAGAGGAAATGGATGAAGAGGAGAGGTAGTATTTAAAGAGACAATAGCTGCAAGTTTTACAGAAGGTATGAAATATATTAATCTACAGGTCTAGGAATAAAGTATCTCAAGCAGGATATATCAAAGGAACCCACATGCAGACAAACAGTAGTATGACTGCAGAACATCAAAGACAGAGAAAACTGTGAAGGCAGCTAGAGAAAAAGGAAAGATAACCTCCAGAGAAATGACAGAATCACAGCAGAATTTTCAACAAAAATGGAAGCCAGAATATAATAAATGCTACAACATGTAGAAAAAAATAGAATTGATTATCAAGAAAAAGTATCATAAAAGAAAGGTGATGATTAAAACTTTTATGGATAAACACAAACTGATGGTATTTACCTCCAAATCAGCTCTAAAGGAAATGCCAAAGGATGGTACATCAAGAATGATTCCAGAAAGATGGTTTCAAAGCAAAAAGGCATAATGAATAAAAATAGCAAACACTTCTCTAATAATCCTAACATACTCAAAATAAAATTTCTTCAGAAGTATTCTGTTAACCTCAGGCAGTCTTTCAGAAAGCTCTTACCCAGAGACCTAATAGCTACAGATAGAGTAGAATCAAAATTTCATTCCTAAGACACTACTGTCTTCCTAAAATAACTAGCTTAACCTACCCTGTAAAGGCATTTCTAACAGCTTCCTAAAGAGAATAAATAATTTCCTTCTCTTTGCTGCATTTATACTTTACCCAGTCTTCTACTGCCATATTTAACGACATTTGGTTAGTAATTATTAAATGTCTACCTCTATTATCAAGCAACACATTCCTAGATGACAATGTTCGGATTTTAATAATTAATTATTTACTTGGTTTATTCTGGTACAAATAAATACTCAAATGTTCATGGAACTGAAACAAAATTGGGAGGTGGGGGTGGAGAGTTAGAACATTACATAGTGATTTCATGTATCAAACTTCAAGGGAAAATGAAAATCTAAAGAGGTACCTTTTTGAAATTCATCTACCCACCTGCTCCAAATCAAGAGAGAGCCATTTATCACTTCCCTCTTCAGCCACTGATATACGATATTTACTTTTGTTTTTAAGCAAAAAAAAGGGTGTAAAGGTGACAATTCTGGTAATGTTAAAACTGCTAAGATCTATAGTGACACCAACCTACAGGAAAAAAAAAATAGCAACATTTCAAAAACTATTCCATTATCATAACATCCTGATAAAAATTAAGTACTCAGTAGAGCTTAAAAAAAATTTCCTGATGAGCATAAAATGCACTCACTTGATATTCCATTTTCAGGCCCTTACATTTAACAGCTCCGTGACTACCAACAGTATCAATTGAAAACTGATCTGACAATTCACTATCAGTTACCATAAGCTGAACCTAGAAAAAAATATTTCAAATATATTAGTATTTAGGTACCTTTAAAAATTCCTACCTAAGTTGATATATTTTTTGCCTTTTAGCTTAAACTAATATTATACTGTTAATGCACTAAACCCTTCCCAAGACTAAATTTTAATCTTTTTAACCTCAAATATTTCACAAATGTTATTTCTACCTACTTCATAATATTTTATTCTTCTAAACAAACAAAAAGGAGTGATAAGTAGATAAAGAATGAAAGTCAAAAAAACTTCGCATACCTTATTGTTATTAAAAAAGTGCTTTGGCTGAAAAGAAAAGAGAACTGGCTTTTTATAATTAGGTGGATGCTTTCGATGAATTCCATCTGCTTTATACTGTAACATTCGACCAGTTTTATTGACCATCCAGTAAGGACTGTGAAATGCCATAACCGTCTGGCCAGTATTATAAGTTACATGGATAGCAATATCTAAATCAGTCTTTTCTATTTCTGTAACACAAGTAAAACTGATGAAACTAATATCTTGTTGATTAGGTTTTATATGATATTCACTTTTCCAATCATGATTAAGATAGTCAAGTAATTTTAAATGCAGCCTGGCTTTATCCAACTGTACAGTACAAATCTGGGCTGAATGGCCTTCATGTAGAGTAAAAACTCTATGTTCGGTGCCCTATAATAAAAAAAAATACAGTAAATTTTTAATGTTTCAGAATAATACACCAAAATATTCTATTTAATGATTCCAAATGCTATACAAATGATTCTGAAATACCTCTGTCAGAAAAAGAAGACTTATGTTCATGTTCTAACTTTGTCAACTGTATAAATTTCTATAAATTGAGATTTGAGTTACTATATTTGTAAAATGGTCTAAATGATCTACTTCAAAGGACTATTGTGAAAATAAAATAAAATAATATAGTGTGAAATTCTGCTGGCACTAATGAAGATTATAAAACACTATAATTAGTAAAACAAAAATCTTATCCACTAGTGATTTTAGTTGTGAAAATTACAAAATAATGAAAAATGTATGTAATCCAAAATAAGCAATCCCTACTAACTCTCATTTTTGATTTTTAACAAACTCTCATAACCCATTTCCAATCACTGTTTATACTGAATCTTACGTAGCTTTTAAAACTGTTCATTTCTCTCCACTCACGCTTGCATTACCTTAGTTCATGTCACTGTAACCTCTCCCTTTAAGAGTCTCCTAACTGCTCTTATCTCCTCTAAGCCCTTTTCTACACCGCAGCTAAACTGTCTTTCTAAAAAGTGATCATATCCTTTGGAAACTAGCAAACAGAATGTGATCCCTAAAAGCATCAAGTTAAAAGTTCTATTAAAATGCAACATAGATAGACATTCCATCTGGGTATTTCACCTGTTTTTCCAGCAACTCTAATCTGGTTCCCTCCTGTTATAACATGGGAATCTCTTCACTTTAAGATTTTAAATTACTTAAAGCAAAAACAAGGTAAGCTATCAATACTTGACATGCTCCACAAAATAGAAGAGTAGTGCTGGTGGTGCTAGAGAGGTAAATAAATGGGAACGATATGCCTGTCAGGCACTGTGCTAAGTCCTTTACAAACATTATTTAATTTGATTTCACCATATCCCAATCATGAAAGTTTTATTACTATCCCCCTTTTATAGGCTTGGACAAATGATTTAGAAAGATAATGTAGCTTACCTAAAGACATAGCACTAGTAAGCGATAGAGGTAGGATTCAATCTCAAATCTATCTGACAGCAAAGTGTAAATTCTTAACCACTATGTTATCTGTCAACCATATGGAAAACAGATATTCTTAAACCACAGATGTGTTCACTCCCCCACTCCGAAAAAAAATTTAACAGAAAAGTGTAAACAGAGTAAATCCCAATAATTAATAATTAAAAGACTGCAATAAAATAATATACTACAATGAAGAACTACTTTCTTATATTTGAGAAGCAATGGCAAATGGAATATTTACTTAAAATCCCAAGATGGAGAGATTCCTGTTACAGCAACAGGAAGGAATCAGATGTAATATCTTAAAAAAAAGAGTATTTAAAAGAAAAAGCATCTTTATAGGGCATAAAATCCTTTTAGAAAACTAGCACAAGAATAATACAATGTAGCAAGTTTTAAGTCTAGTACTATCATTTTAATACTAATTCTCATACATGTTTGAAAAGTTAGTATCCATCTTTTAAATATACATGAAATATACATGCATGGAAAAGACTGAAAAATATATATTTTAGAACTGAAATGATAACTTCATCAGAAGTGCTACCTTCAGATAATGTGATTATAGACAATCTTAATAATCTCTATTTTCTAAAATTTTCTACAGGAATATCTATTACTTTCATAAATGATTTTTAAAATGGCATATCATATTTGTGTGTATGAATTATATTCAACTTAGTAGTCAGATTTCTAACGTAAATCAGTGGAAAAAAATTTTTTTTAATCTTCTTTCATATAACATGATTGAAACATTTCTTTTCCATTTGAAGAATATCTGTACTGTCTATTCACCAGTACTATAATTATTAGAATTTTAAAACATTGTTTTATTGTTCATAACTTTAAATAACTAAAGCTACAAAATCAAAGACAGGAGGGCATTAAAAAATTCCAGAATACCTCTATATAATAAGCAATTTTGTAAGGAAGAAAATTTCGGAGTAGAATAGGTGGCCACAAATGCATTATATATGGTAAGTCCCAACCATCTTCTGAATACACTGACAAAGATGTCAAATTATCTTTTTCTGGGACAATATTAATGATAAATGGCTTCTTGGAAGGGTTTATAGATCTACATTTCTTCTTGAGAAAAGTGCCATCATTTTTTATAATTTCTTCAAAATCAATTCCTTCACACATTTGATAGTCCTCATCTACTGGCTTCAGGGAAAGGAGTGATCTACATAAAAGATTAAAAAATACATTTTAAAATGCTTTAAAAGAAAATACATGTTTAATTGTTTGATTACACCTTCAGAACAATGAAATTATCTCCCTCCATACTACTGTAATAAATTTTTATATTTTCACATTCTTCTTAGAGATAGGTAAGATAGACATATAGATACCAATTTCCATCTTAACTTTCTGGAAACCAATCAAGTTATTTGGCTTCCAAGAGAAGAATATTTTTCTTACAAACTTGCTGTCTTAAAAGTATGTTTACAAGATAATTGGTTTCTCGCAGAAAATACGTAATCATACAGGTCATATATGCAAAACACACACATACAGCTGTGACTTAAACACTAACTTAAAAAAGTTGGCTTTCCTGGGTATGTGGTCCCAAGTACATACCATGATTGAGTTTGTGAAGCAAAAATATATTTCTACTGAAAAATTAATCATCGGCTTCTCAAGGTTAATCAAATGAAAGCTTTCAACAGATACTTAGCTTTACAGAAATGTTGAGCATAGTTGCAGAAGTGGTTGTAAGAAGACAGTAATAAAATTACTAGGTGTCACATATGATTAATCCTTATATTTAAAAATCACATTCTTTTACATTGCAAATGTACTTTGGGTTTAATAATTTTTTTAAACCTAAGGTGTGTCCACATATAAACACTTAAGTATTTTTATACTTGTAAAACTAATTACCTATGATTGTGACACTATCCCTTACTGTGTGACAAGTGTCAATACTATCTCTAGCTGTGATTGTTTTCTTAAGCTCTAGTCCCCCCAATTTTAAATATCTACTACATATTTCTGTAATGATGTCGGATGGTGCTTTAAATTGCTAAATTGAACTCTGAACCCTCCACACCCACTTCTCTGTGTGTCCTTTTTTCAGGAACTTCCAGCTATTGGCACTCTGGACTATAAAATAATATTAACTCTTCCTTATTCCCCCCTTACATACATAGATATAGTTACCTGTCAAATCAGTTATCAGATTTAGCCTATTTTACTTCTACATTCTCTCTGAAATTTCATTTTTTTTCCATCAAGACATTTATTGGACTATTATTTACCAATGAGAAGGTAAAACTGAAAATGAACAAATGGTAAGTCATTCTTTACTCTTAAGGAGATACCAATCACATGGGAAATGTAATGTTAAAAGATAACTACTGCACTGTGATAGGTACCCCCCCTCAAAAAAAACCCAGATGTACACTGAAGACTAAGGGCATGAAGAGTGTGGTTAACTCTTTCTAGATTGGCTGCAGAGTGTTTTCCAGAGGTCACAATTTCCCCCAAAAGCTTTGTTTCTGAAGGGTAGAGCTGAACTAGAGACATATGCAAGGTTAAAGGAAAGTTCAAGAAATGAATGAAGAGAAAACATGAGACAGATGATCAATGGCAAGAGGTTTTGAGTGAGAAGAGCTGATGCATTAAATGGTCTTAAAACAGAAGAACACCAAATGTTCTGAGAGAGGAAGAAAGAAATAGATATTAAAGATGAAGATAAAATTTATATAAATGGGGGCAAGACAATGAGCGAGCAACTATCCCAATGTGGACTTAACCTTTCAAATTTCATATTCCAACATGCACACTACATTCCAGTCAAACCCCTAGTCTTTTATAAACCTGTACAAATCCTGTGCATTCACGCCTCCTTATCTTTGTTATGCAATTCCTTCCATTTAAGATTGCCCTTCCCCACTAATCTCCACATTATTATATTTTAACTACAATTCATGTACGTCTCTCGGGAGTTAATCATTAATCCCTTCTTTCCTTTTCATAGTTTTCTGCAACTAAAACGTTTTCTGTGATTCTCAACAACCCACTGTTTTCTACTTTCTGTACCTATATAATATATCAATCTCTCAAGGGGAATAGCCATGCCAATTCCTCTTGGTATCTTACAGTAGTGCCTTCCACACAACAAAACACTTGGTAAATACTTGTTAAATGAATTGAATTTAAGAATAAGTATACCTAAATTCTACAGAATGATACCCATTTGTTAATTTAAGACCTCACATCTTAAATATGAGTATCTATATCTAAGCATTAGATTAGAAGAATATCTAATGTGAAGTCCAAGCTAGTCAGTCATTAATAATTCTAATTAAGATAGATTAACTTCTATGTAACACATATTTAGCCTTGAACAAAAAAGTGTAAAGATACTCTAATGGCCTAACTTTTCCCTTCTATGGACAGAAACACAAAATATATAGTAATATTTACTAAAAATAAAGCAGAATGCCATTAACATTTATTATCCAAGGACAAAATGGATTTCCTCACAGAAACTTTTGAACATATCTTACATGCTACTTTTTAATCTAGTCTTATAACCCACCCCAAATCCTCTCTAGAACAAGGTCAGATACTATAAACAACTATTTTGTGGTTGTTCTCTAGACAATATAACTCTCTCCCTCAGCAAGTCTGAACTAAGCAATAAAACTCATTAGGGTTAGAAGGTCTAGGCAATAAAACACTCATTAAGGTGAGCAGGCCTACTCTCTGAAAATATGTGCCTAAAACTGCTAGGCTGTATTCTAAGCATTAGGGACCCAATCTTGAACTCCTACGTATGGGGCAGAATAAATAGAGGTAAGGAATATTTTAGCACTGCTTGTAATTTTGCCTCCATCCTTTTGTAGCATAGGTCTAAAGGTCCATGTCTAGAGTGTGTTTTGAAATGGTACTTAACAAACTATGATGCTTATTCTGAGGAAGTTTTTATTCTCCAAGAGAGTTTAATCTCCCTAAAAGAGATTATCTTCAATTCCAGATTAAATATCCTAAATAATAATAATACTTGTTTGTAATATTAAGCCTATGATTAAGAGACTAGCCCATCATTAGTACTGTTACAATTTTAATAGTCCTTTCTTAATACAAAGAAGATTTTATATGTACTATACAGCTGACCCTTGAACAACACGGGTTTGAACTACATGGGTCCATTCATAAGCAGACATTTTTCAGCAAATAAAGTACTTGATGACTAGCAGTTGGTTGAATCCATGGATGTGGAAATAGAGCTGTGGAGGACTGACTGTGGGACTTGAGCACCCAAGGATTCTGGTATCTGCAGTGGGTCCCGGAAACAATCCTCTATGGATACTGAGGGACAACTGAATGTGTATTTTTGACTACATGGGCGTCAGCACCTCTAACCCACATGCTGTTGAAGGATCAACTGTCTATCTCTATTTACATTACAATTCTATCAATGAACAATTAGATAAATATGTAGATTAGAAGATAAAATATTTTACATTTTCTAAAGAAATTTCTTAAAAATTCTATCATAAAACCCTAGAAAAGTAAAAATCACTTCATAATAGTGTAAATAAATCTAGAAGCCACCAATCATGCTCAGTAAGAAATTTTTTAAAAATCATAAATATATATGACTATGGCCATGATAGTTATATTGCAAGCATGTAATTTATATTTACTAGTGAAAGCATAGATAATTTATAGGATATACATTATACACATTAAGTTAAATAATATTTCTTTAAAAAAATCTTCTAAGAGTGCCGAAACTTAAATAAGTTAGATGAGATATTAACAAGATAAATTTGATCATGGTTTGATAACTTAAAGATAGATATCACTACTAAATCAGAAACTAAAGAGTGTATAAGAGACCTTAGGGCAAACAAAAGGATAAAGAAAAAAATCACCGGTAAGATGCTAATGGTATGTTAAATTCACTTCCAGGTGAAGCCGTTCCCAATAAGGTGTCCCCTCCATAAACATAAAGTGGTATTGAAAAATGATTTCTAATCTGGGAAAGAAAAGTAACATTTAGTATCATTAATCTAAGAATCTAAAGACATTTAAAAAATATTCTATCTAAATATCCCAGCAAAGGAATTATCAGGCAATATTTATCTTGCTCATATAAATTAGAAAAAAAAATCCAGACATGCAATTATCTTTGCTAAAAATTACAAGGAAAGTTTCCAGTTTTAGAGAAAAGGAATCTCAAAAACAAAACTTTAAAAATCTTAGAAGAAAATAACATCTTCTTGAACTTGATATAAGGAATAACTTTTCATTTAGACAAAAATAGAAAAAATTAATAGGAAAAATATTATATCCAAGTTTTAGATGTCTATATGATAAAAGTGAAAAACAAGCCACTGGCTGGCAAATGTCTACCTTTTTACATCACTGTTGTATGCTACTCATTGAATCAAAGAGTGTGGAGGGAATAGCTCACCCAGTGAGTAGCATACAACAGTGATGTAAAAGATTAACATTATTTTGATTAACACACATTATCAGATAAACCTCCGTTTATATTTGGGATAGACCAAACTGGTTAGTAACACCATTTTCTTGTATTATTTCTATATCTTACTAAAATCTTTATATTTTAAAAATCATACCAAAATATAAAACATACTGAGTGCAAACTAAGAACTGATAAATATATAAACTTAACTACACTATATTTTATTTCTAGATAAACTGTTTGCTCTACCGATTTAAAAGAAGAGACATATATTTTCATTTCTATGAAAGTACCTATAAGAAATTTAACATTAATGTTTTACTATTTAATAAAATTCAAAAGTAATCTACGATAATGACGCAGCCCAATTGTCATCTTTTATTTTATTTTTTTTTTAGCGGTACGTAGGCCTCTCACTATCGTGGCCTCTCCCGTTGCGGAGCCAAAAGGCTCCGGACGCGCAGGCTCAGCGGCCATGGCTCATGCGCAGCCGCTCCGCGGCATGTGGGATCTTCCCGGACCGGGGCACGAACCCGTGTCCCCTGCATCGGTAGGCGGACTCTCAACCACTGTGCCACCAGGGAAGCCCTGTCATCTTTTAATACAGTTCATCGTAAATCAAAAATGAAAGAGAAGGAACCTCTGTTTTCAGCCCTGATGGAAAAATATAGACCAGATATAACTTCCCAATATAAACAACCAAAACACCAGGGAAAAAAAATACACATGAAGTAATGGACAAAAAGGTGGCACAGGAAGGAAGGAAAGGAAGGAAAGGAAAGGAAAGGAGGGAGGGAGGGAGGGAGGGAGGGAAAGAAAGAAGGAAAGAAAGGGGGAGGGGAAGGGAAGAGAAGAGAAGGGAGGGAGGGCTAGAGAGAGAGAAAGAGGGAGAGAAAGAAAGAAAGAAAGGGGGGGAGAGAGGGAGGGGGGAGAGAGAAGGGGAGGGGAGAGAGAGAGAGCGAGAGGAAGGAAGGAAGGGAGGGAGGGAGGGAGGGAAGAAGGAAGAAAGAAAACTCTACCAAGATAAGCCCTAAGATTGTCACCTCATCTTACTACCTGGAGAGTTTCTGGATTACTGGGTGGAGAAGTCAAACAGAGCCCAGTCTGAGTTGAAGAGATAGATATAAGAATGTGGGAAAGCCAATGAGGCTTACTCTAACAGCACATTACATGAGAGAGAAGATAGCTGCATGGAGAGGTGAGAGTTACAGAGAGGTAACTCCTGAGACTTTAAGAGTGCCCCCTGTTCCAAAGACTTAAGTACAGTACTGTCTGGCACATGCACGTAAGTACACTGTCTAAGGCTCAGTAAAGATCCATCCGAAGTGGTAAAATCTTGTTTAGTACAAAGGGTATTGGTTACAGTGCTTTACTAGTGGGGCAAAATTAACCCTAGGCTACAGGCTGCTTGAGTCTCACCTAAGAAGTTTTAAAACAAGCAATGAACGGATCACTTTCCAACGAACATAACTGTGTTGGAGAATTAAGTTCAAGAATACATAAAGGGGTACAAATACATCTAAAGCACCTGACGAGGTAAAATTCACAATTTTAAGCAACTGGTAAAAAAATTACTGGACACACAAAAAGAATTTTAAAATGACCCATTAAAAAAATGAATAAAATGAAACAAATCAGAAATGAAACACATGACAGAATTAGTAGACAAGGATATTAAAACATTTATATAACTATATTTGATATGTTCAAAAGTTAGGGGAAAGCTGAGGATATATAAAAAGACGTGGAAAATGTAAATAAAGATGCAAGTTGAACTTCTAGACATAAAAATACATTGGATGAGATTAAGAACAGATTAGACATTGAAAAGTGAACTTAAAGACATAATAATAGAAACTATCGAAACAGAAACATGGGGGTCGGGGGAAGCTGAAAGAAAAAGTGAACAGAGCATTAGACAGCATAAGTTTAAACACTCTAATATATACCTACTTGAAGAAAAGAAGAGAGGGGGAAGACAGAAAAAAATATTTGAAGAAACAATGGCAACATTGTTTTCTAAAGTTGATGAAAACTATAAATCCACAGATTCAAGAAGCTTAAAAGACTCAAGTACAAGAAACATGTAGGATTCATCTCAACCAAATTTCTTAAAACCAGTAATAAAGGGAAGAAACTTAAAAGTATATAAAAATATATCACACATTTTGTAGAACAAAGGTTAAGAATAACAGCAGACTCTGGTCAGAAACAATGTTAATAGAGTCGATAGTGAAATGACATCCTAAAAGTATGGAAAAAATAACTGTCAATCTAAATTTCTACACCCTGTGAAAATAAAAGTGAAGTAAAAGCAAAAATAGTTCACTGACAAATTTCATTAAAGACACAAAATTACTAGAAGAGCTCACTCAAGAAGTGACAGATAATATGAATAGCCCTTAAAGTGAAACTGTGGTTTAAAAACTTAAGAAAAACATTACAAGAAAACTCTATACCAACACCCCTCATGAACATAAATGCAAAAATTATAAACGTGAATTTAGCAAATCAATTCAACAATATTAAAGATTAATACTTCAAAACCAAATGAGGTTTATCCTGGGAATGCAAGGTTCATTTAACATTTAAAAGTCAATCATTATTTAATATAATAATTAAAAATCAATGTAATTCATCATATTAACAATTTTTTTAAAAGATCCTCTCGATAAACAGAGAAAATCATTTGACAAAATGCAACATTCATTTCTGATTTAAAAACTCTCAGTAAACTACAAACAGAGGGATCATGAACAACAATAACAAAAAAAACAACTCAAAATATACTCAATGGTCAAAGATTGAATACTTTTCCCCTAAGATTGAGAACAAGATAAAAACATCCACTTTCATAATTTCTATTCAAATTGTACTGGAGATTCTACCCAGTGCAATAAACAAGAGAAAAGAAAATAGGGCTTCCCTGGTGGCGCAGTGGTTGAGAGTCCGCCTGCCGATGCAGGGGACACGGGTTCGTGCCCCGGTCTGGGAAGATCGCACATGCCGCGGAGCGGCTGGGCCTGTGAGCCATGGCTGCTGAGCCTGCGCGTCTGGAGCCTGTGCTCCACAACGGGAGAGGCCACAGCAGTGAGAGGCCCGCGTACCGCAAAAAAAAAAAAAGACAATAAACATCAGATTGGAAAGGAAGAAGTAAAAATATTTTTATCTGCAGACATCATAACTATCTCTATCTATAAAAAAGCTACTAGAATAAATGTATCTAGTAAGGTTGTATAATACAAGTTAATACAAAAACCAAATGTATTTCTACTAGCAAGAAAAAAATCAAAAATGCCAATTTAATCAAAATTTCTAAATAAAAATTGAAAACTTGAAGTCTAAAATTTAAATGGAAATGGAAAGGACTTAGGCTAGCCAAAACAACTTTAAAAAAGAACAAAGTGGTACAACTTGTACTACCTGATTTCAAGACTGAGGATTAAGTAGTAATCAAGACAGTGTGGTACTGACATAAATAGATCAATGAAACAGATTAGAGACCTCAGACATAAACACACACAGATATGGAGATATGGTCAATTTATTTTTGACAAAAGTGTCAAGGCAATTTAATGGAAAAAAGGATAATCCTGGTCAGAACAAATGAATAGACAAGCGGAAAAAAATGAACCTCAACCCTCACTTTATATCATATACAAAAATTCATTAAAAATGGTATGTGGTATATACATAGAACAGATTACTACTCAACATGTAACTGCATGCAACATTAATACACAAAAGTTGACACATACAAAATTATCCTGAGTGAAAGAAGCCAGACTCCATTCTCTACTTCATTCATTTACATAAAATTCTATATTGTGTAACTAATGCACCACAAGAACATATAAGTGGATGCATGGGAATGGGGAGACAGGGGATGAGGAAACTTTTTGGGGTGATAAGTATGTTTATTACTTTGATTGTGATGAAGGTTCATATGTGTATTTTTTGTCAAAATTCATCAACTTTAAATATATGCAGTTTATTGTACATCAATTTTACCTCAATAAAGGTATACAAATTTCTCTCACTGTATTCTCTAATTGAAACGAAATAATAAATCCATACTACAAAGAACTAAAATAAAATATTGAATTTTTTTTGTTTTTGTTTTTTTACAAAATAATATTCCAAAAACATTTACAAAATATTCCTACAACTGCTCGTATTACAGTAGTATAATTACTGATAATGATTATTCTTTTTGCTATTAGCTATATTTCTATTACAGTTTGTATTCTTTTGGTAGTAATTTGCTTTAGTTTTTTTTTTTAATTAGCATACAAATATACACAATATGACCTCACAAAAAAATGAATCATTCCGTACCTGCACTGGGGAGCGAATTGTTACCTTCTTACTTCCTTCCACTGCATCAATTTGACAAACAATAGATCTTTCAACTCCAGACTCTCTGTGTCTTACAGTGTACAGTCGTTGTCCCACTTTTGTTAAAGGGATTTTATCAGCAGTAGAGTGGTTAGCAGGTGCTAAATTAAATATACATGTTTGAAAGTTTTTATTATAATTCATCATATATTAATTTTAAGTAGACATTTTAAACCAGAAACATCAGATGATTTCTTAAACGTATGAATAATTATCACTGAAAGCTACACAAAGGGATATTTTAAGAATCCACAATACATACCTACATCATTCATTTAAAACCTTTAAAGCATTTTACCAAAAAAAGTTTTTAATTGAAAAAGAAATCTCATTCAGTAGTTTAACCTAAGACAACAACATAACCTTTTAAAAATAACTGACTGATGAGAGAAATTACTAGAAAATACAAGAACACTGTTCTCTGGTTTGCTGTCATAATAACCAGAGCCTAATACATTCAGGCAGTCATTGGCAACTACCAAGTAGCTGCAATTTTTCAGTTTTTAAGTTTTTCTACCAACCTGTGACACTTTGTGATATCTAAGGCTTGATTAAAAATTTACAGTTTTATCTAATATATATATATACATATATTGTACTGGGGTGAATTATCTATTTATATAACCTTCTTCCCTACTATCCCATAAAAATGTCAGTTTAAAAACAAACAGAGGTAAAATTGATGAGAATAATTCATGGACAATGCTGGGACAACACCTGAAACCTAGCCACTGTTATGAATCATTTCCTGACTAGGAAAAAGTATTAGCTATCAGTTTTAGTACCCCTCCTCCATGTCTAATTAACCTTTCTAATATCCTCCCTTCCATAACTACTTAAATGTCAGACTGTCAGAAAGTGGTGTCAGTGAGGCTTTGGGACTATTTAATATTTAACTTCACAATGACTATATACTATGATAATTTAAAAATGTATTTACTTTCACCTCTCATGAAAATGAAAAACTTCTGGGAAACATAAAGGACAAAGGAAAAAAACCTCTACCTCAATAGGCAGAACACAAAAACCATTTACAAACCCCAAAACCATTACCCTGTGCCATTTCATGAATTCAAACCTTATTCTGAATTCGTTCAGTTGCAAAACTGGTGCAATTCTACTGAGTTATACTAAAAGTGATTAAAACAACCACCTATAGCTAAGTCTGTAAATGCTGACTGAGGATGAGATTTAATAATTTTCCTCTCCAAAACATAAAGTAGTAAATTACCATACTCTAAATAAAGCAGTGGCCAAAGAAAGTCAGAATTTGAAATACAAAGATAAAGTGACAACAGCAAGCAAAGCCCCGCAAAGGAAATAATGAAATTTGCAAAATATTAGAAAGGAGATAAAAAACCTGTGAGACACCACAAATGAGTAAAATGGGATATAAAATGTAACTTAAAAGAAATTAAAGCCCCAGGAAGGTAATTTATCACTTACTAAGAAGAATGAAGAAGAATTTGCTGCTTAGGCTGGTCATTGCATTGAAATGATCATTGTCTTTAGTTCGTATATAATCCATACTTAAACTCTCCTCATTTTTCAATACATATGATTTTGCCATAGGTACGCTGAGCACACTAAAAGAGTCACTTGGTGAAACAGAGATACTAAGTCCAAGAGAATTTAAAATCATAAATGGTGCTAGATCCCTTATGAAGGCAGCTGAAGATCCAGTGGCAGCTTCTGTAAATGCCTAATAAGAAAGGGTTATCATAAATAAAAGAAAATGTAGAAAACTAAACGACAAGCAGAACACTAATGGACATATGACAAATAACTAAGTTAACAAAAAACTTCTTGTTCAATAAAAGAAAAGGGTTAACTCAGACTAGTACACCAACGTTTAAAGTTTCAAGTTACTTTTCTTACCTTGACTAAATTATTTAACATTACAAGGCCACATTTGGATAATGTAATGTTTAGTTGGTCTTTTGAATGGAAAGTGATGACAGTTTTATATTCTGGTACCTTGTAATTTTCTTCTTCTGTACTTGAGTCAACAATGGCCTTTTTGGCTTTCTTTTTCATCTAAAATAAAATATAAATTGTAGAAATATGAGAAAAATTTGTTCCTAGGAGCACAACATAACTCACTTTGCAAAGGAAAAGCAAACATTAGACAAATTCCAATGACAGCATTAGAGAGAGCAATACATTTTATCAGTTCCACTGCCTTACTTGGAATTACTTGGACATCAGCCAACTAAGGTCGCATTGGATAGAAGCAGTATTGGAAGAAAAATTCTCCTCCTCCTCAGTTATACTAAAATGGCAGGCACAATTTAGAAGGGAAAATAACCCCTAAAATTACTAAATGCATGGAGCATCTGAATGAAAATTAGAAGCCCATACATCATAGCATGTGGAAATTCAGGGCAAGAAAAGTCATTTAATCTACTGGTGCTATAAATGCTATAAATAAAGAACAGAAACCTAGGGACTTAAAAAGTCCAACAATAGTTGCAGAACAGTGCCACTAGGACCTAGGGCTCATGTGAATCAATACCACCTACCTCTTTTTAGAACTCACAGGTCTACTGCCTATGTGTATCCTGACCTAACAACCGCCAAATAAGTTCCTTTATCCAAATCTTTTATCTGAAGTATGTGGAAAATCAAATGTCCTGGTTTAATACATAAAGCTGGATATGCCAAGCTAGTCACCTTTACTGTTCCTTTAACTGGCTTTAAACCACTGAACATTTGTCTGCAGGTTGACTGAATCATTATTAGGGAGGAGATATGCTAGGAATGCTGCAGTCTCTTGCTTCAGAAGCACAATTTCATCCATCTAAAGGTCCTGATTCGTATGATTACATAAATTCACACTATATTTCAAACAAATAATATTATATTTTCTTCTATATATACACCCTTCAGAGATCAAAGAAAACTTGGGATAGACAACAACCTTCAAGAAAATGCTGGCGATATTTTAACATGACGGTTATGTGTGGGGACTCTGAAGCCAGTATTTAATTCCACCTCTTCCAATTTAAAAGTATTATTGCTTTATGGAAGTCCTTTAACTTCCACAGTTTCAGTCCCATCACATGTTAAAATGAAGTTTAAAACTGTATATTCTTCAGAGGTTTGTTGTAAGGGTTAAAGCAAAAGTAGATTATTTAGAACAATGTCTAGTGCATAATAAATGTTACATAATTATTTGTATTAGAAGCCCATGAGGCAATGGCCTTGGGTTTGAAAATTACATTCAGAGGTCAAACAAGGAAGCATGTGGAAAGGCTCATAATGAGATACCTGAACTCTGTTGCGATTAAAGTATGTGTAATGTGGACATCCTCAATATTTGAAAAAAATTTTCAGACTTCAAAAATACCTTGATTCCAAGATTCCATGGTCTAAAATCCTCAGTCTGATCAATTTCTAAGGGTTCAAGCAAAGGTTCCCACACACCAAACATTTCATTGTAATAATGTACCTAGAGAGAGAATTTTTAATTTTTTAAATAAGGCACTCTGATATTTTCTAAAATGATCTTCCATGCTGTTTCCCACCAGCATTCCATTTTGGCTGTGCTATTTCTTCCATGTGAAAACCATCTACATGGCATTCATTAGTTTCCTCATGCTTTCTTCACTTGGCTAACTTAGTGGTGTAGTCTTCACAATTTAATCCAGAAAAAAAATCTTTTTTAGGTATCTTCCCTTGACTTTCAGGCTGGGCTTAACATCGAAAGCTGTGTTCATCTATCAAACACTACTGACATTTTTTAAACATATCTGTCTACCTCCACTGACTTTTCGAAAGCCCTTGAGGCAAGTAACATATGATTCAATGAGTATGCACTTATTTGAATTCTCTGAACTTCTTGGACATCCTAGATCAAATCCTCTGCAAAATACAGATAATTCTAGCTAAAATCTGGAAAGTTGAAATCTAGTCTGTCAGTTCCACCTCTATTAGCATATAACTCTGTATCAACACAAATGTTATAGGAGCTTATAAATTTTCATATTTACTGACTTAGGTAGAGTATCAGATTAGTTTCTACTTGACATCAACTCAATTAATAATTTAAAGCAAAATATCTCTGGGATGATTCTATGTAGATAAATTCTGAAGCAAAATATATGTTGGTTCAAAGCAAATATCTTCCATATAACTAAAGGACTCTCACAAAAATCTGAAAGACCTTGGTGGAGTCTCACTACATTATAAAGATTCTGCGTTATATAAAAGTATAAGGCATATTTTTCTCATTCTTTATATTACTATTTTAGAAGAGATTAAGAAATAGTCTATTATCATTTTAAAGGAAAAAGGATATTCAATTTAATTCTTAAAATTAAGAATTTTTCACCTACTCAAAACTGTCTATTAATATCATCAACTTTAAGATGAATGAAACCAGTTGAAATATAAACTTAATATGGACATGTACTCTAAAAGTAACATACACATAAAAACAACTATATCAAGGGCATAAATTTGTACACTTTCTTCCAAAAGTTTTGTGAACCAACATCATACTTAGGATAAATTTAATTTAAATGTTTAAGTAAGAGTCCCCAAATAGTCTGTGTATAGCATTATTTGTTATAAAATCTGGAAAAATACTACATATGCTTACTTCTAGCTCAAGCTGACAGTGGAGATTTATTAGGGAACTCCAGTTTTTGCCTTCCCCTGAGAAACGTGACTTTGCCAAAAGCATAGGTACTGTTCGATGACCAATTCCAGCCCCAAGAACTAGAAAAATAGAATCAATGTTCATTCTTATTATCTCTCCTTTGGGTACCAATTCAGTTGGGGAAGCTATTTTTTCAACTTCATTTGGTTCTTCAAGAAACCACATTTTTAAATTCTTTGTATCCTTCTTTTCCCATAAATGTGCTGTAGAAGAAGCAGTTTCTTGTGGGATGGTTTCCTTAGCTGTATAAAGTGCTGAAGTTATGGTAATCACAGTGTTTATAATAACTGGTGAAACCTAAGGGGAAAAATTTAATTAAAAAATCTACATAAACCACTTTCAAAAAATACACACTTCAAAAAACATTAAATATATTTGTAAAGGATCAAGAGGAATTAATATTGAACTAACCTTACTACCAAGAAATAGTAGATACAATTTGCTGCCCACAAAAAAGTTTTTTGATTATCATAACTAATTTCAATAGTTAAAATATTTATATGTCGATATTAAATGGATCAACTATACATACTATAAGGATGTTAACTACAGAAGCAGTCAACTGCCAATAACAATATATGAAAACATTCATTATAAAATATGTATTAAATACCATTTTAAAATTACGTGTCATAAAAGATTTTCAAAAATAGCTTTTGTTTGCTTATTTAACAAAAGAGTTGCTATAATAATTGCTTATTTCTAAGTTTTATTAATTTTTTCAAAAGGGCACTGACTACATTGTAACTTACCTTCAGTGTCAGGGATTTTACTGATAATTCAATCACTTGTGGATCTGTACGTATCTGAGTAGCTTGATAGAACAAGTCACAAGGCTGCAAAACCTGTGAGAGAAAAACCAATACTATTAAATTAACATGTTCTTAAAATATTTTTATTTAAAGACTTGCCCAGTAATAGACAGGTATGTTAAATAAACAAGTTAGTAAAAATAACTATTTAAAAACAAGTAAATCAATAAAACATTTCTTAATTATCCTCTTATTCATTATTTATAAAAAATAGAAAGTACTAACATTAGCAACACTATTGATACAATAAGTAAAAGAATTTCTTAAATATGCTTAAATACATGAAAATTCCTCAAAACTTGTATTCTGTATTTTATTTTACATAAGTCCCTTGGAATCCCTGGGGAATTGGTTCCAGAACATACACACCTGTCCCCTGCCCCCTACCCCTCACCCATGGCAGATACTAAAATCCAAGGATGTTCAAGTCCTATATATAAAATGGCATAGTGTTCAAAGACAAATACTATATGATTTCACTTACATGTGTAATATAAAAAATAAAAAACAAACAATATAAATGAACAAACCAAACAAAAGAAACATGTAGATATAGAGAACAGAGAGGAAGGGGTGGGGGACAAAACGGGTAGAGGTCAACTGTATGGTGACCGATGAAAACTAAATATTTGGTGGTGAGCATACTGCTGTGTATGCAGAAGTAGAAAAATAATATTGCATACATGAAACTTATACAATGTTATAAGCTAACATTATCTCAAGAAAAAAAAGGCATAGTACAGTCAGCCCTCTGTATCCACAGGTTCTGTATTTGTGGATTCAACTGTGGATTAAATTACTAAAATAAAATTTTATCATGGTATTTTTTTCCACTATAAAATGAAGTAAAATGAATTAATCTATATAGGACAAGCTACAAAAAATGAGAAGAAAAAATTAGAAATACATTAGACTTACTAAATAATTCTTAATATAATTATAAATTAACTGAGTTTTCCCTAACTATGGTAAGCATAAATCTGTCCTGTAGCCCCTAGTGACTCATGTTCCTCCCAAATGCAAAATATATTCACCACCTCCTAAGGGTTCCTTTTTAATATTTATTTATTTATTTACTTATTTGGCTGTGCTGGATCTTAGTTGCAGCACATGGGATCTTCGCTGCGGCATGCAGGATCTTTTTTTTTAGTTGTGGCATGCGGGATCTTTTGTTGCAGCATGCGGGATCTAGTCCCCTGACCAGGGATCTAATCCGGGCCCCCTGCATTGGGAGTGTGGAGTCTTAACCACCGGACCACCAGGGAAGTCCCCCTCCTAAGGTTCCTAATAGTCGCCTCCCATCACAGCCCAAAGTCCAAAATCTCATCATCTAAATCTGTATCTCATCACATAATCAGTTCATCTACATCTCTCATTAAATAAAAATTCTAAAATCTCATCTCTCTCATCAGCTCAAAGTCTAAAATCTAAATCAAGTCCAGATGTTGATGAAGTTCCTGGGTGTAATCTATTAAGTACAACTGCTGGGGCACAATTTCTCTTAAAACTGAAACTAAGATGAGTTGCTTGCTCCCACCACTCTCAACATAGAATGGTGGGACAGATATAGGATAAGAATTACAGATATTCCAATTCAAATACAAGGCAGAGGAGGTTCCTTAAAAAACTACAAATAGAACTACCATATGACCCAGCAATTCCACTACTGGGCATATACCCTGAGAAAACCATAATTCAAAAAGAGTCATGTACCAAAATGTTCATTGCAGCTCTATTTACAACGGCCAGGAGATGGAAGCAACCTAAGTGTCCATCATCGGATGAATGGATAAAGAAGATGTGACACATATATACAATGGAATATTACTCAGCCATAAAAAGAAACGAAATTGAGCTATTTGTAATGAGGTGGATAGACCTAGAGTCTGTCATACAGAGTGAAGTAAGTCAGAAAGAGAAAGACAAATACTGTATGCTAACACATATATATGGAATTTAAGGGGAAAAAATGTCATGAAGAACCTTGGGGTAAGACAGGAATAAAGACACAGACCTACTAGAGAATGGACTTGAGGACACGGCGAGGGGGAAGGGTAAGCTGTGACAAAGCGAGAGAGAGGCATGGACATACATACACTACCAAACGTAAGGTAGATAGCTAGTGGGAAGCAGCCGCATAGCACAGGGAGATCAGCTCAGCGCTTTGTGACCACCTAGAGGGTGGGATAGGGAGGGTGGGAGGGAGGGAGACACAAGAGGGAAGAGATATGGGAACATATACATGTATAACTGATTCACTTTGTTATAAAGCAGAAACTAACACACCATTGTAAAGCAATTATACTCCAATAAAGATGCAAAAAAACAAAACAAAAACAAATACAAGGCAGAAGGAAGCCACTAGTCCAAAGAAGCTCTGAAATCCAGCCAGATAAATAAGTTTCTTGATTAGATTTCAAAGTCTAGGAACAATTCTCTGTGGCTCTCAACTCCACCGTGAGTCATCCTTCCTTTTTTTTTTTTTATAAAAGTTTGCACAGGGCTGCCCTGGTGGCGCAGTGGTTGAGAGTCCGCCTGCCGATGCAGGGGACGCGGGTTGGTGCCCCGGTCCAGGAAGATCCCACATGCCGCTGAGCGGCTGGGCCCGTGAGCCATGGCCGCTGAGCCTGCGCGTCCGGAGCCTGTGCTCCGCAAGGGGAGAGGCCACAACAGTGAGAGGCCC
>NW_020172625.1:3540787-3622779 GCF_003031525.2 Neophocaena asiaeorientalis asiaeorientalis
GGCTGTGCTCCACAACGGGAGAGGCCACAACAGTGAGAGGCCCGTGTATCGAAAAAAAAAAAAAATAAATAAGTTCGTGAATCTTTAATAAACATGTGCATGTGTCTTTTTGAAATATGGTTTTCTCTGGGTATATGCCCAGTAGTGGGATGCTGGGTCATATGGTAATTCTGTTTTTAGTTTTCTAAGGAACCTCCATACTGTTCTCCATAGTGGCTGTATCAATTTGCATTCCCACCAACAGTGCAAGAGGGTTCCCTTTTCTCCACACCCTCTCCAGCATTTGTTTGTAGACTTTTTGATGATGTCCATTCTAACCAGTGTGCAGTGGTGCCTTACTGTAGTTTTGATTTGCCTTTCTCGAATAATTAGTGATACTGAGCATCTTTTCATGTGCATGCACCCCAATGTTCACTGCAGCACTATTTACGATAGCCAGGTCATGGAAGCAACCTAAATGCCCATCGAAAGACGAACGGATAAAGAAGATATGGTACACACATACAATGGAATTTCACTCAGCCATAAAAAGGAATGAAATTGGGTCATTTGTAGAGACGTGGATGGACCAAGAGACTGTCATACAGAGTGAAGCAAGTCAGAAAGAGAAAAACAAATATCGTATATTAATGCATATATGTGGAACCTAGAAAAATGGTACAGATGAACCGCTTTGCAGGGCAGAAATAGAGACACAGATGTAGAGAACAAACGTATGGACGTGGGGAAGCGGTGGGGGGTGGTGGTGGTGGTGTGATGAATTGGGAGATTGGGATTGACATGTATACACTAATATGTATAAAATAGATAACTAATAAGAACTTGTTGTATAGAAAAAAATTAAGTAAAATTCAAAAAAAAAGAAACTATTTTCTAATATAAATGACTATGATATGACTATGATATCAATTAAAGTTCAACTAATTGCAACTTATCAAAATGTATGTGGCTAAAACAGCTAGCTGGCCATAAATATCTTTCTCAAAATTCCCAATAATCATAGATGTTTCCCTTATATGGTTGTTCAGCTAAGGATCTCCTTTTTTAGACTTCTATTTCCATCTGTGAAGGAAGAAACTTGTGACCAAGCAATAATCCACCTACAAGTTGAAAAGTCATGTTAAAAAAAAAGTCTGCGTGATATAAAAGAATGAAATTGGAACATTCTCTAACACCATATACAAAAATAAACTCAAAATGGACTAAAGACCTAAATGTTAAGATGATACTATAAAACTCCTAGAAGAAAACATAGGCAGAGACCTTTGGCATAAACTGCAACAATATTTTTTAGGATCCCTCTCATGAAGCAAAGGAAATAAAAGCAAAAATAAACAAATGGGACCTAATTAAACTTAAAAGCTTTTGCACAGCAAAGGAAACCATTGACAAAATGAAAAGAAAACCTACCAAATGGGAGAAAATATTTGCAAGTGATATGACCAATAAAGGGTTAATATCCAAAATACAGAAACAGCTCATACAACTCAACATCAAAAAACCAAACAATCAGATTAAAAAATGGGCAGAAGAACTGAATAGACATTTTTCCAAAGAGGACATGCAGATGGCCAACAGGCACACGAAAAATTGCTCAACATAGCTAATCATCAGAGAAATGCAAATCAAAACCACAGTGAGGCATTACCTCACACCTGTCAGAATGGCTATCATCAAAAAGAACACAAAATACAAATGTTGGCGAGCATGTGGAGAAAAGGGAACCCTTATACACTGTTGGTGGGAATGTAAATTAGTGCAACCACTATGGAAGACAGTATTGAAGTTCCTTAAAAAACTGAAAACAGAACTACCATATGACCTAGCAATTCCACTCCTGGGTAATAGCCAAAAAACCCAAAAACCCAAATTCAAAAAGATACATGGACCTCAATGTTCAAAGAAGCATTATTTACAACTGCCAAGATATGGAAGTAACCTTAGAGGCCATCAACAGATGAATGGATCAAGAAGATGTGGGGTGTGTATACATACACACACACACACACACACACACACACACACACAGAGGAATACTACTCTGTCATGAAAAAGAATAAAAATTTGCCATCTGCAGAAACATGGATGGATTTGGAGGGCATTATGCTAAGTGAAATAAGTCACACAGAGAAAGACAAAGATTGTACGGTATCACATGTAGAATCTAAAAAATAAAATAAACTGGTGAATATAACAAGAAAGAAGCAGACTCATATTCTAGTGGTTACCAGTGGGAAGAGGGAAGCAGAAAGAAGGGCAATATAGGGGTCGGGGAATAAGAGGTACAAACTATGAGTTATAAAATAAGCTACAAGGATATACTGTACAACAGAGGGAATATAGCCAATATTTATAATAACTATAAATGGAGCATAACCTTTAAAAATTGTGAATCACTATATTATATACCTGTAACTTATGTAATATTGTACAGTAACTATGCTTCAATTAAAAAAAAAAGTCTGCTTGAAACTATAAGCATGCTACCTAGGCAACCTTGCAAAGTCCCCAAGGAAAAAAACAGGAGCAGAGAAGTTATCTCAAAACTTCATGGTAGTTTACCTTCTAGTTATTTGTGAAGTGCTTTAGACACACACACACACACACACACACACACACACACACACACTAAGCAGAAGGCAATATTGCTAAGTAGAGTGAAATGGTCAGCAATTTCAGAATGATATGGAGAATGGGGCTGAAAAAAAAATTTTTTTTCAGAATCTGCCAAAAATGGGCTTTAATATGGGCCCTAGTAAGTACTCCTGGCTGTCAGATGGGATGCAGAGAGAAATACTATATACTAGTGGATATGAACCAGGAGTAAACAAGGCTTTACAACAACTGCAACCCAGCCTCTAATAAGTTTAATTCCTACTAGATAAAGGTAAATTGTTCCCAGTCTAGATGTCAAACAAAGAGCAAGTGAAAACCTCCTTATAGGAAGAAAATAATCAGTGAAACCTCTATAACATTTCATTATACTGTCTGGCATTCAATAATAAAGTATCTGATATAAGAAGAAACAAAAACTAAAGAGAAAACAGAAATAAACAGAGATGACTCAATTATTGGCATTATCAAGAACAAACTTTAAAGTAATTTTGATTAATATGTAAAAAAAATGAATGACAGAGGGGTCAATAAAAAGAAATTATATAACTTAAAAATGCAATACTAGAAATAAGAACTTGATAATAATGTTTAATAGCACACTAGACAAAACAGAAGACAGAATTAGGAAAAAAATTAGGAAAATTAGAAAAAACATCCAGTGTGAAGCATGGAACAATATGAATGGAGAATAAAGAAGTGTGCTTAAGTGACATATGGAATATGACTAAAATGTCTAACAAGAAACTGAGAGTCAAAGAAGGGAAGGAGAGAAAATATGTGACATAGAAGCAATATCTAATGAGATAATGACAAAGAATTTTCTAAACCTATGAAATACACAAAGCTACAGATTCAAGAAGTACCACAGGCTCCAAAAGAATAAATATAAAGCACATCTAGACATACCATGAAAGTTTTAAATGTACATAGCTACCAATTTAAAACTTTATATCCAGCAAAATTATCCTTCAAAAGAGAAAGCAAAATAAAGACATTTCCACACAAAAACTGACAGTATCTGCCACCAAGAGACCACATTAAAATAAATACTAAAAGGGGCTTTTCAAAAAAATAAAAAATAAATAAAATAAAAGGAGCTTATCTCTAAGAAAATGATTCCAGATGTAAAAATGGAGATGTAGGAAGAAGTAAAAAATAATAGAAACAGATTATATGTGGTTAAATATAAATGAATACTGACTGCAACAAAAACAAAAATACCCTGTAGA
The DNA here is from genome assembly GCF_003031525.2 of Neophocaena asiaeorientalis asiaeorientalis. Lineage (NCBI taxonomy): Eukaryota > Metazoa > Chordata > Mammalia > Artiodactyla > Phocoenidae > Neophocaena > Neophocaena asiaeorientalis. The sequence goes on from NW_020172625.1 coordinate 3,544,633, forward strand.
TTCTAAATATATATTGAATTAAAATCTATGACTACTATTACAAAATGGTAGAAGAGGATTTAAAGCATTCTAAAAGACTTAAAAGTGGTAAAAACATTTATATTAGACTTTACTAAGTCTAGAATGCATGTTATAATATCCAGAAAAATTTTAAAGTCCTATTAATCCCCCAAAAAGAACAATACAGAGAAGAAAACAACATAAAACATATGGAACAAATAGTATGAATAGTAGGTCACAGATTTAAAACCAATTACAGTATAGGAGTTACAGTGAGTAAATGCACTAAATCTTAATTAAAAGACTCAACTATGAAAAACAAATAAGTACGCTGCTTACAAAAATACCGTAGCTTAAACATAAGGAAACTGAAAGGTTAAAAGTAAAAGGATAGGAAAAAATATACCATGCAAATGCCACAAAGAAGCTGGAATAGGTATACTAATAGTAGGTAAGTAGAATTTAGAAATCATTTCCAGAGATAAAGAAGACATTTTAATAAAATGGTCAAATCTACCAGCAAGATTTAATACAGAATGTGTACGTATTTAAATGATCTAGCTTCAAAATATATAAAGGAAATATTGAAAAAACTAAACATAAAATAGCTAAATTCACAATGAAAATAGATTTTAATAGATTTCTTTCAATAAACTGATAAAATGGACAGGGAAAAAAAAGGTTCTAAGAATATAGCAGAACAATGTTATGGACAAAATCTATCTAAATAGAATGCTATTCCTCAAACAACAAAACACACTTTTTCCCCAGTGGACATTCAATATTCATAAAAATAAAGCCAACCATATCCTGGGCCATAAGATAAGTCTCAACAAACTTCAAAGAATTAAAATCAGAATATGTTAATAGACCACAGTGATATCAATGTAGAAATCAACAATAAAAAGACAACCAGAAAACCCCTAAATATTTGGAAATTAAGCAAAACCCTTCTAATCCACGCATAAAAAATAAAAATGAGGAAGTATTTTTAACAGAATAAAAATACAACATATCAACACTAGTAGCTGTGCTTAGAGGAAAAATTACTCTCTTAAAAGGCATATGCTGGGAAGAAAAAAGACAGAATATCAATTATCTAAGCGTCCATTAAGAAGTTAGAAAAATTACAGCAATTTAACCCAAATAAAAAAACAACAACAATAATAAAACAGAAAACAAATGTATAATGAAGGGAATCAAGAAGGTGACATTTTGGTCTTTAGGAAGACTGCCTTTGTTGGGCTCCCTTAAAACTGTGTGCTGACATATTACTAAATTCTGGCCAAAAGGATGTGAACAGAAGTGGTATGTGCAACTTCTGGGCAGTGCTCTTAGAATGGGTATCCCTTTTTGCCTTCATGTTCTCTCCTTACCACCACCACTCACCCCCAGCAACCTGCAACTTGGGTACATTGTGAACTATCTTTGAACAAGCAGATTAAGTTACAGCCTACGAATAGTGGAACAAGATGGAAAGAGCCTGGTTCCCCTACATTACACCAGAGCCATTAAACTGAGTCATTATTCCATGTTTCTAGAAAGAATACTTAGTTCGACCATGCATTAGCTACCTTTTGGAGGGGGGACCTCTTGTTACAGCAGCCTAATTAATATCCTAATACAAAATTTCATACCTAAAAATTGGCACAACTGCAACAAAGTAAAAAGTATCTGTGACTGATTTAGCAACTGGATAGACAAGGGGTATATCAAAATACAAAGCTGATAATTCTAACAATGCTACAGCAAAATATTTGGTAAAACTGCTACTGGTGGTACCTAGGAAGACAGACCATGTTCTTAACAACAACAACAAAAAAGCCTAAAATTTTAGCTAGACAGGTCTGGCTAGAATCTTGATGTGTATTAGCTCCTTCTTTCTATTGTTTGCAAAGGCCTATAAGAGAAGGGAAAACACTGAGGAGAGCCAAGCTCTAAAGAGGAAACTCAGCAAGAAATAAGACTGTGGCTGCTATTTTTTCTCTGGCAATTTTTGTTAAGATCAGACATGGGAGCCAAAAAAAAAAAAGATAACAGATGTGGCTATCCCCCTCCCCCAAACCTACTGTTAAAATAGTCTTTACTAAGTCAGGATGAAGGAAGGATAGGCAGATGACAGATTCGTAAATAAAACAAGAAAACCACCCTGTGAATAAATAGTAGCTTTGGATATTAAGGTTACTTACAAATGGAACCAGCGAGATGGCAAACTAAACGTTTAACGAACTAAGGACTGCCAAAGAGACCGGTATCTGGCATACAAAAGCTTGTTATTATTAAAACTGCTAAAACAATCTCTAAGTAATAAACTCAACAGGAAGTAAGCTGTGAAAACAGTGCAGTTCCTGAAAAGAAAACAGCCACTTCAGATGTGTCTACAGTGGATAATGATTAAAAAAAAAAAAAAAATCTCTCAGAGGGGAAAGCCAGAGCCACGTGAGAAAATGAGGACAATGTTCTTTCAAGAGAAAAAAAAATCAAGGACTCCAACTCGGGCTATCCAAGGAATTTACTCCACTGCTGGAGCTTAAAGTTTTCACAATTCCACTCAGCAGGATATGATAATTGTTATGAATCAATGACTGCCAAGTGTTTCCCATTCTTTCTTTTTCTGAATGGGTTTTTTAATTGCAATTATCCTGTCCTTACAGCACTGTTACACTAGTGGTTGTGTAGATAGTGGTGAAGTGTGTGCCTGTTGAAAAGTGGTAACTTATTTGTCTAGTACTTAATATACTGCCAGATCAAAAGAAGTCACATGCAGACTCAACAGAGAAAACTGTCACCTAAAGATCTTGAACTCTGAACTGAGATTTTATCCCTTGAGGAAGAAGTGAATATGTTTTATGGGTGAGAAAAGACAAGTATGGATTATCTGTATGAACAAAGGAAGAAACCTTTGAGTGGACTGTAAGAAGACCCTCTAGTTGCCACCTGTTATCTGTTCTCCTTTTCTTCCACAGTAACAGAAATTTCATCTAAGCATAACATAGCTCAGAAAAGACACCACATTCTCCAACCTTTTTTGAAGGTAAGGGTGGTCATACAGCTACATTCAAGCCAAAAAACTGAATAGAAAAAATACACGTAAAACATCTACGTATAACCTAAAAGAGAATCAGTATGCCTTCCATTTTTTATTTCTTCTTTGCTTAGAAGTGAGCCATCAGCCTTGCAAACTAGGGAAACAGTCTATCCTATATCCTAACCAATACATAGGTATTTACTTTTAACAAAATTACATCTTGTATTTCTATGTTGTTAATACTTAGAATATTTATACTTCTATTACTCCTGTGGGAGTCTAAATATTTTTATAAGTGTTTTATACGAGTACTAGGAGTCAGATAGTTAACTTGAAAAGACGTTTTTGAAGAAATGAATTTTAATCAGTTATGAAGAGGAGGAAGGCCAAGAGGATATTAGAGAATACAATACAAATGTGAAGTATGTCAAAACAAGTGGCTGATGGTACAAATAAGCCATACGGAAAAAAGGAAAAAACGTGTCTGAGCAAAAATGTCTAGATGGGAGAAAAAAATTAAAAATAATAAAACTGAAACAGCACCAGAAGCAATTGGTAGTAAGTCTTAAAGGCCAAAAAGCAGTGTGGAATTGATATGGTTAGAAAGTCAGAGTAAAGTCTTCACTGAGAACTATCTAGATGAAAGCAACTTCTTAGTGAGACTATCTCCACATACACATAAAACAATAAGGAACAACTGGAAAAATGAAAATGAGTTTCAAAGCTGGTGTAATAATCTACATTAGGCTCTACAAGCAGAAAGAAAGGCATTTTACAGAGTAAGGTTGGAAAGTATGTAGGCACTTTCTTAAATGACATACACTAAATACAAAATAGTTTACAATTAAGCTAATAAGTAAATAGTAAACTCACAGTAGTGATTTTTCCTTTTCTCTTGACTGGAAGAAATGGGCATGCTCTCACTTGGAGATCTTTAATGGCAGCGGTCATTGTATTATTTTCAAAGTCACCTTGCCAACAAATCTCACATTGTGTTGTAATGACTAAGGCAGGGGCATCATTTCTTGTCATATCAGCCACAAACACAATTTCAGGATTTTTAATAATAATATTAATTTCCCACTTCTCTGATTGCTGTACAAGTGCTAAAATAGAAATAAAAACAATGTTTTAAAATAGTTATAAATCTTTCTTATATACATTACTTATGAAAAATTATTATTTATAGGAAAATGTTACTTTCATTCTAAGTAAAAAGTAAAATAAAAGAATCTTAGGTCCCAAAGGAATTTACTGCAACCCTCTCGGTATAAGATTTAAAGAAGGTATAGCCATAAGAATATTTCAAAATGTAGGGAAAAATCTCCACTATTTAATGGCAGAGCTGGAAATAAATCTAGTTTCTAACTCTCAGCTTGACACTCTTTCTACTATACCACAATGAATGAAATATGTAAAAGACAGTAGAAAATTATAAATATTGAATATAACAAGAATAAAAGAGGACTTTAAGTTAAAATACTATCTTTAATTATGAAAAGGAGTGGCTGTTTCATTATTCTCTTTCCGTTTTCTTCCAATGAATTCTTTCAAATTACTGTCTTCAAAGAAGTACAGTTACTTATTTTAATAAAGGTCTCATAATTTTTGAACCCAATATATATTTACACCTTGAAAAATATGCAAACTGTACATCTTATCAGAAAACACATTTAAGTTTTCCTTTTACCTCTGAAAAATAAAGATTTTTAACTTATTAATCCACTTAACCTCATCATCTAGAAGGCTAATCAAGGTAAGTGCTATTATAGCACTTCAATAATACAAATATTAAATGTTTTAGCCAATAACTAACCTTCTTCTTTAGCAGTCCATGTTTGAACACTGGTTTCTACAGCAGTGCCTGTAGTGTAGGCCTCAAGAAAGACATTTGCAACTGTCAGCAGAAATTCCACACTTGCACAAATATACATTTCTTGAAGGACTAAATCAGCCACCCAACCGTCTCTGACTCTCCTATACCTTATATCCATCATGTCCTTTTTGTCAAACCCAACTGTTAGTCCTATCATTCTGAAAAACACAATAATAACAGTTCCTATGAGTATCTTACAAATAATCAAACACACCAATAAAACTCAAAGACCTCTTATCCCTTTCACTGACAGCAAACCAGCATTCTGAAGTCATTTCTCTTAGTAAGATCACAAAGGACTCCAAATAATAAACTTACAGACTTTGGGAGCTCAACTGTTTCATAAATTAGGAAGTATATCCTTAAGAAATTATCAGAATTTTGAATCTCAGCATATTTTTTCTCAATTTTTCATATATTTCCCATTACAATTTGCACGGATTAATAATTTAGATAATACAGATTAATTTAAAAACTGATTTAATTACACTGATTATTTCTATATAACCCATCAATCAACCATTCAGCAAGAACAGCACATAACCAGGGCATTTCAAATGTTGGCTTAAAACTATGGACTCAACTGCATTGAAGCTCTGAAGATTTTAGTAAATATCCAGAAAACGAACATGCAACTTTGGGAGTAAGTTCTGTAAAATATACCAACCATTTCTCAAATAAAAACTTAGAACACTATTACCTAGGAGTTGCTTTCTTGACATGAGGCCTTTTGTCATCTAAAATACAGTTTTTTAATGAGAAGGAAGAAAATGTTGAGTCATCTGTACACATTTTTAAAGTACTTATAATATTCTCCAACTTAAATTCAGCAAGTTTCAGAGAAGGATCACGAATATCTGTAAATGAAGTCTGTGGAAGAGGAAATCAATACAAATTTTACACAAAAACACAAATTTAAAACATATTTTAAGACATGAAATACCACATTCTCTATCTCCAAAGAGCTCATAATGAAAGGCATGAAAAATAATAACTTTAAAATTTTATTTTTCATATCACTGGCTATAGGAAAGAAAACTCATTTTAAAAGGCAAATTAGTTAAAATTATTTTATTATTAAAGTGAAAAGATCAACAATTTTTCTCAGAGGAACAGATATTCCAAAATATAGGAAACAAGAGAAAATATATTTTTTCTTCTTCACCTTACCTGTTTAGGACCTGGACTATACAGTACCATGGTGAGATAATCAGTTCTGAAACTCATATTTAGTGTTGTCTTAACTTGGGAAGCATGTGAATGTACTTCTACCACAGCAGCTGTCACTACAGTTGTTCCTTGGAAAAATTAAAGTTATTGGACAAAAGAAGAAAGTCAGGAATGGTAGAACTCATTAAAACAGACCTGAACTAGATTTAAGATAATTGTTAAATAAATGGATATAGTATAATGTTTTTCCAAAAAATTTAAAAGGTTTAAAAATTCTGATGTTGAACTCACTAACTCCTGGCTTAGGATTCTTTACATAATAACCTGAGAGTATTAATTAAACTCTTGGTTTACTTTTAATAAACTCTTGGTTTAATTTTTGTAAAACAAGAATAAAAGAACTAACCACTGGGTTTGTTTTGGAGATTAAGCAAAACAGCATGTGTAAAATGCATACTAGAGTACCTGGTATATGTGTTTGGTATTTAAATTTTACTTCAAAATCTAAAACCAAACAAGATACTTTAGATGACATTTAAAAAATTGTTCCACTAAACAAAAGGATCCAAAATTCAATCTTTTCTACGTTTTATATTTTGGGACAAGGTATTATATATACATGGTACATATTAAATGGACATATAATAAAAACACAGCAATTCCTAATTCTCATTCTACTAGACTCCAGAGACAAGGACCACCATTCCAGGTAACTTATTTTTTAATTTCGGTAAAATTTACATCCGTGAAATGTATAGATCTTATCTGAAACATTTAATGAGATTTCATAAATACATACATCCATGTCACCAACACTCCAATTAAGATACTGAACATTCACATCACTCCAAAAAGTTCCCTTACAACACTTTCCCAGTCTATCCCAACCTCCCTACCATTCTAATTTCAATCACCTTAGATTAGTTTTGTGGGTTCTTAAATTCTGTATAAATGCAGTAAGATATATCATACTCTTTCATGTTTAGTTTCTTTCAGTTAATATTTCTGAAATTCACCCATGTTACTGTATGTGTCAGTAGCTCATTCTTTACGTACTCTGAAAATACACTGCATGAAAATAAAGTTTATCCATCCTAGTGCTGATGAACATATGGGTTATTTCCAGATTTAAGCTATTATGAATAAATCTGCTGTAAATATTCCTAAATAAGTCATTTTGTGTATATATGCACTTATTTTGGGGTGCAGTGGGAGTAAATACTTAGGCTTATAATTGTTTGTTATAGGGTAGGTATACATTAACTGCCTAACTTTGTCAAAAGTAGTTATACTATTTCACTTTCCTAAGAGCCACATGTGAGAGTTTCAGCAGTTTCACATTCTCGTCAACATTTGGTGTTGTCAGTCTTTTAAACTTTAGTCTGGTAAACGGAAGTCTTCCTGATAAATAACTACGTTAGCATCTTATCATGTGCTTACTGTCCATTTAACCCATTATCCTTTCTAAAGTATCCAAATCTTTTGGGCATTTGTTTTTTAAAAAGTTACTAATTTCAAGGAGTTCTGTATTCTAGATATAAGAACAAGGTCAGATAAAGGCATCTTGAATATTTCGTCTAGTCTGAAGCCCAATCTTTCACAATCTTGATACTATCATTTCTCCCCCTTTTTTTAAAATTAATTAATATTTTTTTAGCCACGTTGGGTCTTCCTTGCTGCGGCGGGCTTTCTCTAGCTGTGGTGAGCGGGAGCTCCTCATCGCTGCGGCGCACGGGCTTCTTATTGTGGTGGCTCCTCTTGTTGCGGATTGCAGGCTCTAGGGGCATGACCTTCATTAGTTGAGGCGCGTGGGCTCAGTAGTTGTGGCTCGCGGGCTCTAGAGTGCAGGCTCACGGTTGTGGTGCATGGGCTTGGTTGCTCTGCGGCATGTGGGATCTTCCCGGACCAGGACTTGAACCCATGTCACTGGCATTGGCAGGCGGATTCGTAACCACTGTGCCACCAGGGAAGTCCCTGACACTATCTTTTGATGAGCAGAAGTTTAACATTTTGACGAGGTCTACTTTACAAAGTTTTTCTTTTATGGTTAGTGCTTTTTTATCTATCCAAGAAATCTTTGGCTATCCCATGAAGATATTCTTTCATGTTCCTTCTTCTAGAAGTTTAAAAGTTTTACCTTTCAAATATATGCCTTTCATCCATCTCAAATTGATTTGTGTATGGTGTGAAGGGACAAGTTCAATTTTTCCTACATTTACCTAGTTATGACAGCACCATTTGTTTAAAAGTTTATCTTTTCCCTATTGACCAGTCTTTGTTGAGTATCAGTTTACTTGTATGTCTTCTGGACATTGTTTTACAAATCTATTTGTCTATGTTATGCCAATAACATACTAACTTAATTATTGAAGATTTATTGTAAATTGTGAAATTAGATAGTGTAAATCTTTGCTCTTTCATACACACACACACACACACACACACATACACGGCTATTCTTGATCCTTAGCTATATAAGCTTTTAAAGTAATTTTTAAATTTCTATTAAAGTTTGACTGGGATTATGTTGAATATATAAATCAATATGGTGAGAACTGACATTTAAACAATATGGATATTTTAACAATACTGAGATTTTTCAATGCACAAACATGGCATACATTTTCATATATATAGGTCATTTAGTTTTTCTCATGAGTATTTGGTATCTTTCAGTGTAGCAGTCTTGCATAATTTTGTTAAATTTCTTCCTATGTTTTCTGATGCTATTGCAAATAGTTTTTAAAGTCCTATTTCTCAATTGTTACATATTAACCCTGTAATCTTGTTAAAAATGCGAAATTGATTTAATTCTAGGAATTTGTTGAAGACTTCTTAGGGTTTTCTGTCTAATCAATCATGTTGAGAAAAAAGGCATTTTTAATTCTTTCTACTCTGTAGACCTTTTCTTGGGGACTTCCCTGGCGGTCCAGTGGTTAAGACTCTGCACTTCCACTGCAAGGGGCATGGGTTTGATCCCTGGCTGGGGAACTAAGATCCCACATGCCACGTGGTGTGGCTGAGAAGATATTAAAAAAAAAAAAAAACTTCCTTTGGCTGTATTGCTCTGTCAATGACTACCAGCTGAACAGGAATGGTGAATGTGGACATTCTTGCCTTGTTCCTATTTTAGGTGGAAAACTTTCTACTTCATTATTAAGTATGCCTTTTTAGACATTTCTAGTTTTTATCACAAATAGGTGCTGAATTTTAAAAAATGTTTTTCCTGCATCTATTGAGGTGATATAACTTTTTCTCCTTTCTCTATTAATTTGGTGAGTTAGCTTAATTGATTTTTGAGTGTTAAACCAACTTTTCATTTTGGGATAATTCTCAGTTGGCCAAGATGAAATATCATATATCCTTATTGCTGGATTCAGTATACTAATATGTTGTTAAGAATTTTTATGCCTGTGTTCATGAGGGATACTGGTGTGCAATATTCTTTTCTTGAAGTGGCTTTTTCTGTTTTGTTTTTGATTTTAGTTTTTGGTACCAGGGTAATGCTTGCTTTATAAAATGTCTAAGGAAGTGTTCCCCTCTCCTCTATTTTCCGAAGAGTTTAACACTGGTATTATTTCTTATTTAAATATTTAATAGAATTCACCACTGAAATTCAATTCTTTTAATAGATACAGAGCTACTCAGATTTTCTATTTCATCCTATGTCAGTTTTGGTAATTCTTTTTTTCCAAAAAATTTTTACACTTCATATAAGCTCTAGAATTTATTATCACAAAATTATTCATAATATTTCCTTATTGTCTTGGTAGTGAACTACTGCAATCTAATTAATTTTGATATTGATAATTTGTTTTCTATCAGTCTTGCTAAGGATTTATCAATTTCATTAGTCTTTCCAATGAAAACAATTTTGGACTTTGGTAATTTTCTCTCCTGCTTATCTGTTTCTCTTTCACTGATTTCTACTGTTGTCTATATTACTCTCTTCCTTTTATTTATTTTGGGTTTGATCTGCTCTTCTAGTTTCTTGAGGTAGAAGATTTTATCTTTGATTTTTAACTCCAGTATAGTCCTTTATAGCTACAAATTTTTCAGCACTGCTTTAGTTGCATCCCACAAATTTTGACATTTTATGTTCATTATTTTTCAGTTTAAATAATTTTGATTTCCCTTGTTTTTCTTTTTTAACCCATCAGTTATTCAGAAATTGTTTAATGTCCAAGTATTTCAAGCTTTTTTGACATCCAATTGCTACTGATTTCTAACTTAATTCCACGTGGTCAGAAAACTTTAGCCCCTCCCTCCCCACAATGGTCTATCTTTGTGAATATTCCAGGAGTCCTTTAAAAAAAAGTATATTCTGCAATTGTTGAGTGAAGTATTATATCAATTAGGTCAAGTTTTTTTTAACAGTATTCAAATATTCTATATTCTTTCTGATTTTTTAGTCTATATTCTATCAACTAAGAGTGGTGTGCTAACTATCCAACTATGATTTTGTATATGTGTATATCCTCCTTTAGTTCTGTCACTTTTTGCTGCATATATTTTGAAGCTCTGTTATTAGCACATACACATTTAGATTTCTTTGTGAATTGATCCCTTTAACGTCATTAAAAAAACCAAAAAAACAAAATTGTATGTGTCTTTTTGAATTATGGTTTTCTCTGGGTATATGCCCAGTAGTGGGATTGCTGGGTCATATGGTAATTCTATTTTTAGTTTTTTGAGGAACCTCCATACTGTTCTCCATAGTGGCTGTATCAATTTACATTCCCATCAACAGTGCAGGTGGGTTCCCTTTTCTCCACCCCCTCTCCAGCATTTATTGTTTGTAGATTTTCTGATGATGCCCATTCTAACTGGTGTGAGGTAATACCTCACTGCAGTTTTGATTTGCATTTCTCTAATAATTAGTGAAGTTGAGCATCTCTTCATGTACATGCACCCCAAGGTTCACTGTAGCACTACTTACAATAGCCAGGTCATGGAAGCAACCTAAATGTCCATTGACAGATGAATGGATAAAGAAGATGTGGTACCTATATACAATGGAATACTACTCAGCCATACAAAGGAACGGAACTGGGTCATTTATAGAGACGTGGATGGACCTAGAGACTGTCATACAGAGTGAAGTAAGTCAGAAAGAGGAAAACAAATATCGTATATTAACACATATATCTGGAAACTAGGAAAATAGTACAGATTAACCGGTTTGCAAGGCAGAAATAGAGACCCAGGTGTAGAGAACAAACATATGAACACCAAGTGGGAAAGGGGAGGGTGGGATGAATTGGGAGACTGGGATTGACATATATACACTAATATGTATAAAATAGATAACTAATGAGAACCTGATAGACCTTCTTGACTCAAGAGTTGCTACACACTTTCAATTTGTAAAAAATACAGAATCTGAAAAGCACAATAAAAAATGAAGCACAATGAAACGAGGTATACCTGTAATTTCTTTAGGAATGGGTATAAAGAAACTAAACTTTGAGTCACTGGAAATCTGAAAATTATTGTTTTCACATTTAGATGATGGTTTGGCCATATATAGAATCCTAACTTCAAAATAAGTTTCCTTAGAAATTTGGCTATATTACTCCATTGTCTTTCATCCTCCATCCATCCCATCCCATCCAGTTTCATTCATGATAAATCTGATTCCAGTCACTTTTTCCCCAAGCCCTAAAAGGCAGCCTGGTTTTTCTTCAACTAAAAATATTACTTTTGTTGTTCTGACATTTCATGAACATGTGTTTGCATGGGGAGTCTTCAATCAGCTTGAAACTTGGTAGATTCTTTACATCCAAGATTTTGTTCCAATATTTACTTAGTTCTGGAGAGTTTTCTTCTATTATTTCTTTGAAAGATTCTTCTCTTCCATTCCCTCAGTTCTTTCTCCTGAAATACTTATTATTCTGGAAATTGGACCTTTTAAACTAAAGCTCTACCACTCTTAAGTTTTATATCACTTTCCATCTCTGTGCTTATCTTTTCTCTGTGTCATAGGAGATTACATTAACCATACAGTCCAACTCAGTACTTACATGCTAACCCCATGCTTTGTGCATTTGTTTTGTTTCAAAATTTCGGCAATCATATTTTTGGTTTCCAAGAACTCTTTCTTATCTTGGAAAGGCAGAAAGTAGTGAAGGTAGGATCCGGTTCTTATATTCTCAAAATCCTCTGATTATGAATTAGAGTTTGTTTTCTGTTTGTTCACGTTCTCTTTTGTTTCCTTAATTATTTCTGTTTCATTCAGGAAACACTATCTCTTTATCTTGGTTGCTTTCAGGCTTAGGTTCTTGTGATTTTCTTTATATCTGACCATTAATATTTAACAATAACGGACCAGGCTGGTTATTCTAGCTAGTAAGAATGAGGATTCCGGTAATGTTACAAATGTAGGTTGTTTCTTTGCTGGGATTCTCCCTGACTGGAAAAGCTGTGCAATATATTAGTGCTTTGCAAGAGTGGGTCTTGTGAACTCGCAGATTTCACTTTGAGGTAGGCAGATTTGGGGTTCCTCAAAATGCCAGAATGAAGAGAACTTTATTCTAGTGAAGCAAAATCATCTCAGCAGTTCTAATTAACCCAATTCTCTATATGTGCTGGTGCTGAACTTAGCACCTAGTTAGGATTCTACATAATAAATTAAATCCAACATTGGATGCAGACTTCTTCTGAGTTACAATTCCCTCTGCTCTATTCCATCCACCTTCTAATTATTTGTTGAAATCCATCATTTACTAATGATCATCCTCTCTTGACATCTAATATTTTGATACTCCTAATATTAATACAAAATATTCCATCTGGAACATATGCTGCACTAGGAATAAGGGAGAAGGAGGGGATGAAGAGAAAAATTGAAAATAAGGACTTACAGGGAAGTTGGGATAACAAGAATAAATACATACTAAGGAATTTTGTCACAACGAGACTTGAAATTTTGATTCAAAGAAAAAAAATCAACAGAATGACTAATAACAGACAAATCAGAAATACCTGAATGAGATTAGCTAAAGAGAAAAGATTTATAAATCTTATTTTACCCAAACCTAGAACTAGGAAGAATGAAAGGAAGGATAGAAGGAAAGAAGAAAAGAGGAGGGGGACTAATTTAAGGTTAAGCACATACCTCCTGAATGGTGTGAAGCATTAGTAGCACCACTAGTAACACTAGACTGATCTTTTATTACTCCACATGAGGCACTATCACTTTCTTCATACCATATGTTGCCGTATAATGTTTTAAAAATAGTTGTTATATCTTCTTGACTAAGAATGAACTGTTAAAAAATAAGATTTGCTTATTTTAACATTACTATTTCATGCAGTCAAAAATTTTCATACAAGAAAAACAATTTTCATTTCAATCCTCTAAAAAGCCAACTTTTAACATATTAGATAATTCTACTAACTGAATATTCCATTTTTGCAATGACCATGTGATCTTCAGTACCTTGTGAAATACAGAACTAAACTAAATGTCAGCATCAATGAAGCTATGAATGATGAACGTTTTTTGTTATGAATGTAGCAATTAACCTACTAATTTTAAACCTTTAAAATGAACTTTCATTTTCAAGTATTTATGTAGCGCCTTTGTATTTTTTTGGTTAGTAAGCATCTCAATTTACAAATATAGAATAATCAAAAATAATAAATTTATACAATTGAAAATATTTTACAAGAATTATTTTAGTTGATCCTCACAAAAGTCGTAGGTTAAAGAGTATAATCCTGATTTTATATGAAGGTGAGGCTTGAATGATTAAGTATCATGCTTAAGTCCACTTGAAGAATGCAACACACTAACTCAAAACTCCATGTGTTGCAAATTTAGCCTAAAACCACTAGCATAAGACCTGTCTTGAAAGCTGTGACTGTTAATTTTATGGCAACCTGACTAGGTCGTAGTATGTAGAGATTTAGTCTAGATGTTATTATTCTAGATGTTATGTGTATATATATATGTATATATTATATAATATATATATAAACACACACACATATATATACACATATATGTATATATGTATATGTGTGTATATATATGGTCCTGCAGACCACCTACAAATGCCCAGCTGCCTTCTGGGGCAGATCCACTAGAATGAAACTGAGTCTTCCCCTATCAAGAGACACCCGAGGAGTTAGCAGCTGTTGCAGTCCACCTTAGGGGACCACATATTTGACTCCCCCTGGATCTCAACTTCAGAGTCAGGGAGAGGTTAAAACTGAGTCTTCAAGAAGTCAGTCTAACGCATCCAGACCAAGAGTATACACACACATACATATACACACACACACACACACACACACCCCACATATCCTATTGGTTCTATTTCTCTGAAGAACTCTAATACAACAGCAATTCAGTTAAAAAAAAAAAAAAAAAAGACCTGTGAGTTTTAAATTGGTATGTCTAATAACCTCAAAGGGATAACTTTAATTCCACAAAATTTAAGTTTTATTTGCATCAGGCTTCCTTTGACTACATTTCAAAAGTGATAAACTAATCTAGTGTTTTAAGATTAACTCCATGTGTACCTTATTCCTGCTACTTATGTTTTGTTTTTAAATTTTCATTTATTCATGACACTTATTTTGTGATTATTACGTAGCAGGTATTGCAAAAATAGTATATTCATATAAATTAATAAAATGAAATTAAATATTACAACTTCTAAACCATAGTCTTTCAATTAGTGCATGTTTACTGAATACCCCCGAAATAACTGATATTAATCATTACTCTTCACTCTTGCCAACAGCTCAGTACAGGAAGCTGGAAGAACTGTAAGGATTCAAGGAATACTGGTCTGTGGCTCCTACATTTCAGGACTGGCTGTGTATGCTACCACCGAACGTCTGACAAGTCAAAAATCACAAACTGCAGCACTTAGCCTGGATGCATTAGAGCAACCGATTCTAGGCTCTTTGTGATGCAGAGGATGATGTCCAAGAGGGTTCCAATGTGTGAACCTGGGGGTGAGCCACAACAGCTGCTAACTATTCAGACAGATCACTGCAGGGGAAGACCCAATTTGATCTGTCCTGGAAGGCAGCTGGGCATTTGCAGAAGGTCTGCAACATCATCTGAACATTCTGCATGGATTTTTCTCTGGAGAAGAGTGAAGGAAAATGGTGTCCCAGCCGCCCCACACAAATCTGCCTAATGACTGGGCCCAGTGGGGAGAAGATTTGCCCAGTATGCTAGGTAGAACTTGCTACTTATGTTTTATAAGTTTCTAACTGTTGTCTTACCAATACAAAGAGACTTCAATTATTTATCTTAAGAAGATATGGCCCATTTATAATTTAAGGAATCCATATGATCTTATACACAGAGTTGAAAGATCTTGAGTTGAGATCATCATTTTCTTTTACATCTTTATTGGAATATAATTGCTTTACAATGGTGTGTTAGAGATCATCATGTTTTAAGCTTTAAATACATTTTTAAGTTACAAATCTGAAATTTTTTAAATGATGATTTTCTCTTTTTGAATATAATTTTTATGGGGAGAAATAGAAAGGGAAACGCGGGTGAAGGGAGGGAAGAGAATCTGTTAAGTAGGTTTCTTAAAGAAATCTTCCAGAAAGAGTGTGTGTTGCTGTCACTTTAGCAAAACATGTGATACAGTTTTGACTTCCATCCAGTCGAGAGGTAAAAATACGAACTTGTGGATAGTTACACTGGAGATCTGTGACGCGATATCAACCAATAGGGAAGTAAAGTTACGTCTAAATTACTAACCATTTGCCATTTTCATCTTCAACCACTCCATTCTTCTAGGACCTTTGCTACGTTACTTCATATATTCCCATAGCTTCAAATACCATCTATAATCTGATGATTTCCAAATCATGATTTCCAGCCTTAGACCTCTCCACTAACATCTTTATTAAAATATCTAACTGACTACTTACAGCACCATGTCTAATATTTGTTTCCTTCATGATATTTACCATAATTTAGAACTATTTTAATTGTGTGCCTGTGGACTTTTTTACGGTCTATCTCACCTCTGGACCACCACCACCACCAACCCCTACGTTACACTGGTAAATTCCATGAAACCAGAGATAATGTCACAACTTCTTTGCCACAGGATCTCCAATATCTGGCACAGGGTCTAACATTCAGTAGGCACTCAAATATTTGTTGAATAAATGAATGACAAACATTCAATGCATTCTAGGTTGTATGCTATTATTTCATTTGTGACCAAGGTAATTAATATACAACTTATACACACAAAATGACTTATGTCCCCAAGCAATATTTTTTAAGAAACAAAACAGGAATCAATAAGCATTCAAAAGTTACCTCCATGGGCTTTAGTTGAGCATTTACGTTAAAACAAGGAACTTCCTGGTACCACTCCCAGGATAAATTTCGCTCAACAATCACCTCAAGATTTAGTGGCAATAGTAGATCCAGTACTTCCTGGTATGCATCATTAATAAATTGAGACCTATAAGTAAAAATAAAATTGTTTTGAATAGTTTCATACAAAATCAGATAGTTAAAAAATTAATCATTTTATATACAAATAATAGAAATCAATAATGTTGTGTGTGTGAAGAGAAAAATAAAATCGAACAGGCTTTCCATGTAAAATGAGAGATGAAAGTCACACACTTTCAAAGTCACCCACTAGAAACCTACAAGAAACCTGGGTAACTTTCTCTGAGGTGAAGTGTTCCATGTTGAAGAAAAATGAATTTTTTCAATAGGATTTTACAATATGTTAAAAAGCGCCAAAAATATACAAGTTGAACCGGTTTGCAGTGCAGAAATTGAGACACAGAGGTAGAGAACAAACGTATGGACACCAAGGGGGGAAAGTGGCGGGGAGGGGTGGTGGGATGGTGTGATGAATTGGGAGATTGGGATTGACATATATACACTTATATGTATAAAATGGATAACTAATAAGAACCTGCTGTATAAAAAAATAAAATTCAAAAATAAAAAAATATATACAAGTTGGACAATAAACTCTTAAAATGAGAATTATCTCTACATCATCTATAAATATACATTACACGAGACATTATGAAAACATTTAGGGGCTTCCCTGGTGGCGCAGTGGTTAAGAATCCGCCTGCCAATGCAGGAGACATGGGTTCAAGCCCTGATCCGGGAAGATCCCACATGCCACGGAGCAACTAAGCCTGTGCTCTATAATTACTGAGCCTGCACACTAGACCCTGCGAGCCACAACTACTGAGCCTGCGTGCCACAACTACTGAGCCTGCGTGCCACAACTACTGAAGCCCGTGTGCCTAGAGCCCATGCTCTGCAACAAGAGAAGCCACCACAACGAGAAGCCCGCACACTGCAACGAACAGCAGCCCCTGCAACTAAAGAAAAGCATGTGTACAGCAACGAAGACCCAATGCAGTCAAAACTATATAAATTAATTAATTTTAAAAAAACAATGAAAACATTTAAATTCACTGATTTACACATGTTAGCAGATTACCACATATCCCCTTACTTCATAAGAAACCAATTTGCACCATATGAAATTCCTATTTCTATGGATCAAATATACTTGAATATGGACAATTTCATATTAAGTTGAACCATATTTGCCTTTCCAAGTACTTATAAGGGTAGGACTGATGCTCAGGAATGATGAAAAGAGTAGTAGGTTACCAAACCCCTTTCAAGTGACATGTGACCAAAGAAGCCTCCCATTATACCTTCAAACGACAATCTCAAGGTGGTACTCCTCAAT
This sequence comes from Neophocaena asiaeorientalis asiaeorientalis, assembly GCF_003031525.2. NCBI lineage: Eukaryota > Metazoa > Chordata > Mammalia > Artiodactyla > Phocoenidae > Neophocaena > Neophocaena asiaeorientalis. Next base: position 3,562,439 of record NW_020172625.1, read on the forward strand.
AATACATTTATATTTTAATTGGCAGCAAATCCCAAATTCTTCAACTAGGGAATGAAGCTATGATTGTAGAATTTACATATCACCTATTCAATTGGAGAGAAATATGGGAGTCACCAGGGATCTCCTAGAATTCCTAGCATCATATCATTGAATGTATTAACTATAGGGTAACATTATACTTAGCATGTATGCATCCTTGCAATCTCCCTTAATGGTACTAAGTTAAGGAATCTAAAAGCTCTAAGCGGATACTACATGTACAATTTTAACAAGTGAATATGAAAATATATAGCTATGCCATAAGTCATTAAGTCAACCTTATATTGTTAAAAAGTTATGCTGTTTCCAATTCATCACTGTAATAAATGATACTTGGTTCATTATCTTTGTACATGTCTTTGAGTAAATTTCTTCCTCTGGACTAATTTCAAGAAATATTAACTGCTGTGTCAAAAGATTACTTCCTCTGGAAAAACCTTTCCTTACCAGTACTAGTCTTCCAGGGAATTAAAGTTTTTTCCATTAGGAGAATTTTGTAAAGACTGAAAGAAATGGAAATCCAAAGGTGCAATGTCTGGTGAATACGGCGGATGAATCAGAACTTCCCAGGCAAGCTGTTAACAGTTTTTGCCTGGTCATCAAAGAAACATGCGGTCTTGTGTTATTCTGATGGAAGATTATGCATTTTCGATTGACTAATTCTGGATGCTTTCCTTCGGGTGCTGCTTTCAGTTGGTCTAATTGGGAGCAGTGCTTGTTGGAATTAATTGTTTGGTTTTCGGGAAGGAGCTCATAATAGAGGACTCCCTTCCAATCCCACCATGTACACGACATCACCTTCTCTGGGTGAAGACGGGCCTTTAGTGTGGTTGGTGGTGGTTCATTTCTCTTGCCCCATGATCTCTTCCGTTCCACACTGTTGTATAGTATCCACTTTTCATCACCTGTCACAATTTGTTTTTAAAACAGAACGTTTTCATTACGTTTCAGTAGAGAATCACATGTGGAAATATGGTCAAGAAGGGTTTTTTTGCTTAACTTATGTGGAACCCAAACATCAAAGTGATTCACATAACCAAGCTGGTGCAAATGATTTTCAACGCTTGATATGGATTTTTTGAGTATGCTGGCTGTCTCCTGCGTGGTATAACATTGACTGTTCTCAATTATTGTTTCCATTTGATCGCTATGAACTTCAGCTGGTCTACCCGACCATGGAGCATCCTCCATGGAGCACCCTCCAGTGAAAAATCTCCAGCACGAAACTTCACAGTCACAGCACCTTCTCCATACACTGCACAAACCTTTTTTTGTGTTTCAGCTGCGTTTTTACCTTTCTTGAAATAATAAAGCATAATATGCCAAAAATGTTGCTTTCTTTCTTCCATCTTCAATATTAAAATGGCTACACAAAAATTCACCAACTTTGATAAGTCTTTTTTTAAATGCACACTGATATGAGAGCTGTCACATATAATCTAACGAAACTGTTTCGAATGAAGTTAAAGACAACTAAGTGCTACTATAGCCATCTTACGGAAAAAACTGGACGACCCTTTTGGCCCATCCAGTACATTTAATAGGTCATTGTCTTGTCTGTAGTTTCAATTAGAATGAAAGATTCATGAGGGTAAGGACTATATTTATGTTATTCTTTCATGTACTGCCAGTACTTGGCTCAGATGATTACAATATGACATGTACTCCTCAATTATTTGCCAAACTAAATACAAGAAATTGGATCAATATATAAATAACAACATATGAGAGTATCCATCTCCCTGCACCGAGTGAGAATTACTGATTATTAAGATTTTCCAAATTTAATATGCAAACATTTCACTGTATTAATTTTCATTCCTTTGAATATTAATGAGGTTGAACATTTCTATTAGCTATATACACCAGCTATCACCATTCCTATAAAGAATCTAGTCATGTTCTTTACCAATTTTTCAAATTATCTTTTACTTACTGTCTTAAAATATTTAAGGATTTTTATCCTTTATTACAGATGTTGCTAATTACCCCATATGCTATGTTTCCCAGAATTTTGTTTTGGTAATTAATATTCAGAAACTTATACTTTTATACAGTCAAAGCCAATTGATATTTTTCCCTTATCACTTTTCTTCTTTCCTCAGTGCTTAAATTAGCAAGTTCTTCTCTACCATATGACTGGTACTTATGTGTTATTTGTCCATAGTTTTTTTTTTTTTTTTTTTTTTTTTTTTTTTGCGGTACGCGGGCCTCTCACTGTTGCAGCCTCTCCCGTTGCGGAGCACAGGCTCCGGACGTGCAGGCTCAGCGGCCATGGCTCACGGGTCCAGCCGCTCCAAGGCACGTGGGATCCTCCTGGACCGGGGCATGAACCCGCGTCCCCTGCAGCGGCAGGTGGACTTTCAACCACTGCGCCACCAGGGAAGCCCCTGTCCATAGTTTTTCAAAGAGCATTACTGAGATAATTCATATAATATACAATTCACTCACCTTTAGTTTTTTTATGCTTATAAATGGCATTATGCTCTGGGGCCATTTTAAACAGCAAAATCACCAAGGAAAAGCCCCTAAATGCAAAAAACATGGCACACAAAAAGGACACTGTTTACAGCATAGAGTTCAAATAAGAAGGCAGGGCGTCACCTTGTTTAACACCTCAGCTGGGAACAAAGGCCTTGGGAGACCCAAATTTCTTGCAGCTCTGCGCATGTCCACAAATGACTGTAAAAGTGCCATGAATATTGATTTTGTGGTTACAAATAGGTTTTAGCAAGCAGAAATATTCACAAATATGGAATCCGTGAATAACGGGGATTGACTGTAATATATATGAATAATGATGATGCACACACATACACACACAGTCAGCTGCTGACTTTTCTGCTGTTTCACTAACTTAATTATTTTAATTTTGTAATATATTTTACTGGTATTTAATGTAATTTATTTTAGTAGTACCTCTAATGTTATGATTCTCCCATGCCCAATCTCAATTAAAAAAAAAAAATCTTTTCTACATCTTGCCCCCAATTTATATTTCCAGAAAAACTTTACAATAATTTTGAAAGGCTTTTAAAAAGAACAGCTGTTGTGATTTTTTTATTATCAGTGCATTAAATGTATAAATTAATTTATAAGAAACTGACACCTTTATAATATTAGATGTAGGAAAATATTCTCTGAAAAATTATTCAAGATTTCTTTCTGGCCCTTGGTTAAGTTTTACAACTTTCCTTATAGAAGTATTATAAACATCTTTTAAAAATTTTATATTGCAGTTAACATCTTTGCGATAAAATTACTTCAGGGAAAATTGGTTTACTCTATAAATGAGTAATTATGTTTCTAGGAATTCATCTGAAGGAAATGAATTATCCTAAAGAAATGAGTAGAAAATCATATAAGTATTGAGAAACAAAGATATCAATCATCATTATACTGCTATTTAAAACAACAATAAAAAACTTAAATTTTTAACAGGCAGATGGATTTTTTAAAAAACTATGTATTAAAATATTTAGAAAAAATTATACACTCAAAATAATATGGAAAAATGTTTATAGCACATTTTTAAGAGAAAATTACAATCTGCAATATACAACAGAATTCTTATTTCACTTAAATATATGTGCAGATATAATAAAATAGAAAACAATTCCAAATTATTAACAGTAGTTATCTTTGGGTGGTCATATCACCAGCAATCTTCTACATTCATCCCCAATACCATTTTATGTATTTCTTCAATAAAAAAATTCTTTTTTGGACAGAAAAGAATATATATTATTTAATGCTCTAGAAACGCTTTTTAAAAACAATCTATTTGTAATACAGACTCACACCTAATTCATATCTATATCATTTTTTTGTTTTTTTAATTTTTTAAAATTGAAGTATAGTTGAATTATAATGTTCTGTTAATTACTGCTTTACAGCAAAGTGATTCAGTTATACATATACACACATTCTTTTTTTATACATATTCTTTTACATTATGGCTTATCACAGGATATTGAATATAGTTTTCTCTGCATTACAGTAGGACCTTGTTTATCCATTCTACTGATACATATAAAAGCTTACACCTGGGACTTCCCTGGTGGCGCAGTGGTTAAGAATCTGCCTGCCAATGCAGGGACACGGGTTCGAGCCCTGGTCCGGGAAGATCCCACATGCCGCGAAGCAACTAAGCCCGTGCACCACAACTACTGAGCCTGCACTCTAGAGCCCACGAGCCACAACTACCGAGCCCGCGTGCCACAACTGCTGAAGCCCCCACACCTAGAGCCTGTGCTGCGCAACAAGAGAAGCCACCGCAATGCAACGAAGTGTAGCCCCCTGCTCGCCACAACTAGAGAAAGCTCACATGCAGCAACAAAAACCCAACACAGCCAAAAGTAAATAAATTTATTTTAAAAAAGAAGAAGAATTAGCGATGTTGAGCTTCTTTTCATGTGCCTGTTGGCCATCTGTATTTCTTCTCTGGAGAAATGTCTATTTAGGTCTTCTGCCCATTTTTGGATTGGGATTTTTTTTGTTGTTGAGTTGTATGAGCTATTTATATATTTTGGAAAATAAGCCCTTGTCAGTCGCATCATTTGCAAATATCTTCTCCCATTCTGTAGGTTGTCTTTTCATTTTGATTATGGTTTCCTTTGCTGTGAAAAAGCTTGTAAGTTTGCTTAAGTTCCATTTGTTTTTGTTTTTATTTCTATTGCCTTGGCAGACGGACCTAAGAAAACATTGGTATGATTTATGTCAGAGAATGTTTTGCCTATGTTCTCTTCTAGGAGTTTCATGGTGTCATGTCTTATGCTTAAGTCTTTAAGCCATTTTGAGTTTATTTTTGTGTATGGTGAGGTGTGTTCTAACTTCACTGATTTACATGCAGCTGTCCAGCTTTCCCAGCACTACTTGCCAAAGAGACTCTTTTTCCCATTGTATATTCTTGCCTCCTTTGTCAAAGATTAATTGACCGTAGGTGTGTGGGTTCATTTCTGGGCTCTCTATTCTGTTCCATTGATCCATATGTCTGTTTTTGTGCCAGTACCATGCTGTTTTGATTACTGTAGCTTTGTAGTATTGTCTGAAGTCTGGGTGGGTTATGCCTCCTGTTGTGTTCTTTTTCTTCAGGAAGGCTTTGGCCATTCTGGGTCTTTTATGGTTCCATATGAATTTTAGAATTGTGTGTTCTAATTCTGTGAAAAATTTCATGGGCAATTTGATAAGGATCACATTAAATCTATAGTTTCCTTTGGATAGTATGGTCAATTTAATAATCCAAGAGCATGGGGTATCTTTCCATTTCTTCAAATTATCTTCAATTACCTTTATTAATGTTTTACAGTTCTCAGCATATAAGTCTTTCATCTCCTTGGTCAGGTTTATTCTTTAGTATTTATTTTTGGGGCTGCAATTTTAAAAGGGATTGTTTTTTTACATTCCCTTTCTGATATTTCATTGTTGTTGTAAAGAAATGCAACTGACTTCTGTATGTTAATCTTGTATCCTGCTACCTTGCTGAATTCGTTTATCAGTTCTAGTAGTTTCTGTGTGGAAGCCTTTAGGTGTTTCTCTATATAGTGTCATATCATCTGCATATAATAACAATTTTACCTCTTCCCTTCCAATTTGGATACCTTTTATTTCTTTTTCTTGTCTGACTGCTGTGGCTAGGACTTCCAATACTATGTTGAATAGAAGATGTGTCTAGATCATTTCTTGAAGTCAAACAAGACATGATTAAATATAGATGCATATACGTTGTTTTTAGTAAATTCAGACTTTTACACAGTTTAAACTCCAAGTTAATGAGCCTCCTAAAGGTTTAAATTATTACTGTATGTCTACAGCCTATTATTAAAATAGAAGTCTTTCATTTCAATATTTCCCTGTAATTTCTGAAATCCCTGGACTTGGCTAAACAAATCATTCTACATTTTCCTATGTCTTCACTAAATGTATCATTCATTTCTTATCTTAACTGAAACCCGGCTTTCCATGAAGCTCTATTAAAGTCTGATTTCTCTCCAACACTCTATCTACCTCAGAGTTGAGGGATACAACTGATTTACATGCAGCTGTCCAGCTTTCCCAGCACTACTTGCCAAAGAGACTCTTTTTCCCATTGTATATTCTTGCCTCCTTTGTCAAAGATTAATTGACCGTAGGTGTGTGGGTTCATTTCTGGGCTCTCTATTCTGTTCCATTGATCCATATGTCTGTTTTTGTGCCAGTACCATGCTGTTTTGATTACTGTAGCTTTGTAGTATTGTCTGAAGTCTGGGTGGGTTATGCCTCCTGTTGTGTTCTTTTTCTTCAGGAAGGCTTTGGCCATTCTGGGTCTTTTATGGTTCCATATGAATTTTAGAATTGTGTGTTCTAATTCTGTGAAAAATTTCATGGGCAATTTGATAAGGATCACATTAAATCTATAGTTTCCTTTGGATAGTATGGTCAATTTAATAATCCAAGAGCATGGGGTATCTTTCCATTTCTTCAAATTATCTTCAATTACCTTTATTAATGTTTTACAGTTCTCAGCATATAAGTCTTTCATCTCCTTGGTCAGGTTTATTCTTTAGTATTTATTTTTGGGGCTGCAATTTTAAAAGGGATTGTTTTTTTACATTCCCTTTCTGATATTTCATTGTTGTTGTAAAGAAATGCAACTGACTTCTGTATGTTAATCTTGTATCCTGCTACCTTGCTGAATTCGTTTATCAGTTCTAGTAGTTTCTGTGTGGAAGCCTTTAGGTGTTTCTCTATATAGTGTCATATCATCTGCATATAATAACAATTTTACCTCTTCCCTTCCAATTTGGATACCTTTTATTTCTTTTTCTTGTCTGACTGCTGTGGCTAGGACTTCCAATACTATGTTGAATAGAAGATGTGTCTAGATCATTTCTTGAAGTCAAACAAGACATGATTAAATATAGATGCATATACGTTGTTTTTAGTAAATTCAGACTTTTACACAGTTTAAACTCCAAGTTAATGAGCCTCCTAAAGGTTTAAATTATTACTGTATGTCTACAGCCTATTATTAAAATAGAAGTCTTTCATTTCAATATTTCCCTGTAATTTCTGAAATCCCTGGACTTGGCTAAACAAATCATTCTACATTTTCCTATGTCTTCACTAAATGTATCATTCATTTCTTATCTTAACTGAAACCCGGCTTTCCATGAAGCTCTATTAAAGTCTGATTTCTCTCCAACACTCTATCTACCTCAGAGTTGAGGGATACAAACCATTTTTCTTAATTTGGAACAATGCTCATCCACTCTCTCTTCTACTCCTTTAAGAGTAACACCATCCAGGTTAACCACCTTCTATTCTTGCTGCAATCTATCAATAACTAGTCAGTGTTCATTTTTGAAGACTTTGAGACTACTGAATCTCCAGTTTATAAACCACTCTCTATATTCCATTAGTCTATCAGTATTTTCTTGTCTTCAATTTCTTCCCTCTCCATTATCTGTCAACATGACTTTCAATATTTAAAATCTTGTCTCACTATCTTCAGTCACATCTGCTTGTTAAAAACTGTCTTGCCTAAATCCAACAGACTGTTGGATTCCAAATACCAAATATCAAGTACTACATGAAAAAAAATCATATACTGTTAATTCATGGTTATCAACATCAACATGATCCTCAACGCTACTTCAATACATTCTCCTGGTTCCCTTTCCATCGTTTTGCTTGCTCCATCTTAACCTCTTTTGAGGGATTTTCATCTGCCATTCCTTAAATATGGACATTCCTCAGCATTCTGCCCCACATGTCCCACTCTACAAATTCTCTGTGTGACCTTACTCACTTTGATGGCTTCTATAACTAGTTAAATATTATTAAACACTCCCAAATCTAGAAATTCAAACACTTTCCAATATCCAGACACTATATCTAGGTGCTTTCCAGATCCGGTTCTAGATATCTTCATATAAAAGTCATGTAACCATTTTCAAGTTACTTTGCCCATAAGAGAACTTGTTAACATCTCCACTCTACTTTTTTTTCTGCATTGCTCTGTCATATCTCGCTGAACTGCATTATTACCAAATGCTGAATTTTACAAACCTGCAAGCTGGAGTCTATTTTAATTACTCTCTTTTAACCCTGACACCCCTTTAATAATCAGTTACCTTTAATTCTACTTCTCAAATTTGTCACACCTGGTTAGTCCTCTACTACCTCACTTCCTTATCCTAGACTGAGTCACATCTAATTCTTATGTGAATTACTCCAGCAGTTAGCAAACCATACTTTCAACTTCCAGTTTTGTCTCCTTTTGACCTATTTTCTACAACCCTTCCAAAATCTAAACGTGATCCTGTTTTTATGCATCAGCTCATAAAATTCATTAAATAGTACCTATCTCAACAATCTAATGAGGGAGGTACTATTTATTCATCCCTTGTAAAGACTGCTCACTACGATATTTCACGTTCCTAGCACAGTGCCTGGGATACATTACATGCTTAATAAATACTCAAATATTCAATTGATGGAAATTTCTCCTTCCATCTAAGATGAAATATCATGAACTAGATTTACTCTCCTGCCTGAAACAATTCCTCCCTCCCCTCATAAAGACACACATGCAAGATATATTAAAAAATGTTTTTCAAGATACAGGACATTAGGCAATGGGCACTGATTACTGAGACAAGAAAAAACAAGATGAGCCGTAATGCTCCAACTTCAATTGTTTTGAGATAATTTAAAGGTCATGGAAAAGCGGAGGGATGGATAAGCCAAGAAATAACCAGTAAAGTCCATGAGTTATGAAGACAGACCTGAGAGTCCAGGGAAACCAAGGCAGCTAGAGTTCATATGGTAAAATTCCAGAGAGGACAGAGCTACAGAGAAGAACTCCAAAATTGTAGTACTAAATGCCTATACTAGAAAAGAAATGTTCAAGTCAATCATCTGAGCCACCACCTAAAGAAACTTAGAAAAAGAGCAAAATTAAACCCAAAGTAAGCAGAAGGAATAATGAATATCAAAGTAGATATCAATGAAAGAGAAAACAGAAAAAGAAGAGAAAAACCCAAAAGCTGGTGCTTTAAGAGCAATAAAACTGAACTGTCAAGAATGGATAACCAGGGAACGGCCAAGATAGAGGAATAGGAAGACTCTAAGATCACCTCCTCTCAGGAGCACACCAAAATTACAAATATTTACAGAGTAACTATCAATGAGGATGACCTAAGACCAGCAGAGAAGAAGCTATTTAAAAACTAAAGATATAAAGAAGGAACCACAACAACACAGGTAGGAGGAGTGTAGACACGGTATAGTAAAGAACCATACCCCCAGGCCACAGATGGGAGGATAATTATAATTGCAGAAGTTCTCCCCAAGGAACGAGGGGTACAACCCTCCTCATCAGGCTGCCCAGCCTAGAGTTCCCAGAATGACTGGCTTTGAAGACCAGTGGGGCATACTTTTGAGAGAGTCAAAGGGCAGTAGGAAACAGACTCTACTCTTAGAGGGTGCACACAAAATCTCACATGTTCTGAGACCAAGGGAAGAAGCAGTAATTTAAAAGGAGCCTGGGTCAGACCCACTTGCTGATATTAGAGAGCCTCCCAAAGAAGCAGGAAGCTTCTGGTACTCACGCTGGGGACACAGACGCTGGCAGAAGCCACTTCTGGATGCTCATTCAACCATGAGGACAATGCTGCAGGCAAGCAACATTTTGGAATCCTCCCTCTAGCTCATTAACACTGGGACCCGTCCCAGCCCACCAGTCAATAGGCACCAGTCCTGGGACATCCCACAACAAGTAGCTAGCTGAGCATTGACACAGCTCCACCCACCAGCAGACCAACTCCCATAGGACCCCCTGAGCTCCTGGCCTCCCCAGGACCCAGCCCTGCCACCTGTAGGCTGACACCAGCTCTGGGACCACCAAGCTCTACAGCAAGAGACCACAGGGCCCAGCTCTGACCATCAGCAGGCCGGCACGCTCCCCCTCCGAGGACATGACCTTACTCCCGCAGTGGGCAGACACCAGCCATGGGACCACTGGGCCCCAGCCCTGCCCACCAGTGGCCCAACACCAGCTCTGGGACACCTTGAGACTCTCAACCACCCCAATATCTGGCCCTGCCCACCTCAGGGATGACACTAACTCTGGGACACCCTGAATACTGCAGCCAGGTTTGTCAGGAACTGGCCCCGCCCAGGAATCCCATTCCTGAGTATTTATTCAAAGAAAATGAAAACACTAATTTGAAAAGATACACATACCCGTAAGTTCATTGCAGCATTATTTACAGTAGCCAAGATATGGAAACAATCTGAGTGTTCATCAGTGGCTGAATGGATAAATAAGATGTGGTGCGTGTGTATATGTATGTATGTGCGTGTATACACACACACACACACACACACACACACACACACACACAATGAAATATTACTCAGCCACAAAAAAAGAATGAAATCCTGCCATCTGTGACAATACGGATGGGCCTAGAGGATATTATGTTAAGTGAAATAAATCAGACAGAGAAAGATAAATACTGTATGATTTCACTTATATATGGAATTTAAATAACAAAACAAATAAGAAACGTTGACAAAAGAGAAACCAGTCATAGATACAGAGAACAAACAGGTGCTTGCCATAGGGGAGAGGGGTGGGGGGAGGAGAGAAATAAGTGTGAGAGATTAAGAGGTACAAACTTTCAGTTACAAAATAAATGAGTCGTGGCTATGAAATGTACAGTGTGGAGAATACAGTCAGTAACTATGTAATATCTTTGTATGGTAGAGATTTACCATGGTGATCATTTTGAAATGTACAGAAATACTGAATCACTATGTTATGATACAGGAACTAACATAGTTCTGTAGGTCAGTTATGCTTCAAAACAAACCAACTCATAGAAAAAGCAATAAGATGTGTGGTTACCAGAGGCAAGGGGTAGGAGGAAGGCGAACTGGATGAACGTAGTCAAAAGGTATAAACTACCAGTTATAAGATACCTAAGTACTAGGGATATAATGTGCAACATGATAAATATAATTAATACTCTTGTATGTTACATATGGAAATTGTTAACTGAGTAAATCCTAAGAGTTCTCCTCACAAAAAAAAATTTTTTTCTATTCTTTTAATTCTGTATCTATAGAAGATGATGGATGTTTACTAAACTTATGTGGTAATCATTTCATGATGTAGGTAAGTCAAATCATTATGTTTACAGCTTAAACTTATACAGTGCTGTATGTCAATTATATCTCAATAAAACTGGAAGGGAAAAAAATAATGGATACCCAGTTATCCCATAGGAAAAAAAAAAGATCAATAAAACCGATTAACCTCTAGCCAGGCTGATTAAGGTTATAAATTATAAATATCAAGAATGGGGGAGGTAACATCAATATAGATACTAATGAGTAAGAAGAGAGTATTTTGAACTTTATGTCATAAAACTCTACAATGTAGGTGAAATAGACACATTTCTTGAAAAAAATTAACAATCACTCAAAAATAATTAATTTAAATAGTCCCAAGTTTACTAAAGAAATGGAAATTGTGGTTAAAAATCTCCCACAAGCAAATACCAGCCCCCGTGGCTTCACTGGTGAATTCTACAAAATATTTAAGGAAGAATTAACACAGTTGTACTCAAACTATCGTAAGTGTATACGTATCAAACTTATCAAACTGTATATTTTAAAAGTATGCAATTTATTATAGACTAATTATATCTCAATAAAGCTGTTTTTAAAATATTCAGTTGATGGAAAGAATGGCAGGAGGGAGACAGACCTGCCAGAAGCCAGAGAAGCAGCAAAAATAAAAAGGAAAAAAATAAATAGAATGAGATCAAAGAAAAAAACTACAGAAAGAAAGAAAAGAGCAAGTTTAAGTAGTGATGAATCCAAGTTGTAAGAGGAAAAGGGCATTAAATCTAGAATAGATGATTAGAAACAGCACAGTAAAAGTTCTGGAAACTATCTGGATATTCACTTATTCCCCTAATTCCTAATCCTATGCAGAGTGAATATATAAGATTGTACTCTACTGTGTGTGTGTGTGTGTGTGTGTGTGTGTGTTGTGTGTGTCTTTAATTAGCGTATCAGATCCACAGCACAAAGGTGATAGAGTACTTCGGGTACTGCTGTGTTTGCTGAGTGAATAAATATATTAGAAATTCTCCCATTTCTTCCATAACCTTATAATTTATAAAGAACTGCAAATAAGTACAAATATTCTTCCTCAGATAACAAATTTTACAGCATTCCTAATTACCTAATGAGGAATTTCCCAATACTTCCTAGGTTTTTAAAAACTAGAAGACTATAATTGATCTTACCAAAAAATACTTGGGGAAGAGGAAATCACAAAATTAAGTACAGTTATAATAAAATTAAGTTCCACTCTAAAGAGAAAACTCAAGATACCAAAGCCTTTAATGTAAAAAGTTAGAAAAAGATTGCATTCTACATAAGTATATTTGTGAAAAGCTTACCTGTATAGTCGCATTTCACTCAGCTTTATCGTTATCAAATCAATAATGGGTGGGGGGTTGATCTGACTCTCTGTTATCACATGGAATGTATTTTTCATTGTAATTAGTCCAAAATCAGCAACAAAAACATTTTCAGAAACTGGAGACTGTGGGATAACCACAACTGGGGCTTTGATGTCAACATCCAATGCCATTCTAGAACTCCTTTGTGCCAGTTCTTTTACACCAGTAGCAGCCATTTCTGCTGCCTGAACAGTTGCCTCTGCCAAGGCTTGTTTAGCTGCTTGAAAATTATCTATAAAAGCCTATAAAGAAAACAGAATTATATTCTTAAGGCTACCATTAATGAATAAAACTATTAAATGTATATTGATATTTCTGATTTTACCTCCATAAGAAAAATTTTCTCTTGGAACAACTAAGCATTATTTATTCAAAGTCTGACTTGTCTATATTAAACCATAATTTTCTGCAATAAAGGTTGAGAAACACAAAGATACAGATACAAAAACACAGTAAAACAGTAAAAATCTAGTCCCTGGACCAAAGCAACATGTGGATGCTCCAATGTTTCACTGGCATCTATTTCCCTTTTTATCTCACTTTCCTTAATGGCTCAACAATCACACTGTATTTCCCTACACAACCACAATGGACAGAGAGCTTATTTACGTTTGTAAGATAAAACAGTAATAAAAATATGTCTGTCAAGAACTCTAAAGTTTTCTGATTCCTGAAATGTGGGAAAAATACTAAATGATGTAAAATACACCCAGAATTATACTTAATTTTCATGTTTAATTAATTTCATGTTTTAATTATTTTCAATAATTTTTTAGTATAAAGCTATCACAAAGGGGTTCAGTGATATAATGCTTCTGAGTTATAAAAAGAAATTAGAAAAAATTAAACAAGAATACTTTTTCATTTTTACTTTTTATGTACAAAAAAGTTTTTATGGCTATAGGAAAAACTGCATGATAACCTCAGTTAAAAAGATCACAAAAACAGCAACATTATTTATTTAGAATCAACTGATTATTTAGTTTATATACCACAATTTAGTTAAAAGAATGAATAGTGAAGTCATAGAGACAGGTATGACACAGGAAAAAACATCAGCTGACAGCAAGGGGAAAAAAAAAAAAAAACTATGAAAGGCAGAAACAGAACTTAAATACCTCAGGGAAGTGTCATATAGGGATTAAATCTAAATCCCTCAAAGCCCCAAATATTCACAGAACTAGAATGCAATAGAAAACATAATTTTCTTAATGACCAAAACAAACTTCAATTATATATTTAGCACTTTTAGTTAGAGCTGGAAGTCAGGTAAAACACTCAAACTAATAACGTATAAAGAATTCAATTAATATAGATAACATATATGATATATAATATACATATATTTAATATGTTTATAAAATACATATTTCAATTAGCTAGAACATTCCCATGTGAAAATGATGTTATATAAACAGTATACTATACATTTCAGTCATGATATATGGTACCCAGAATATCTTGAAAAATCAGGACAAAAAAAAATCAAGTAAGGAATGCTTCATCTATGCTTGATGCACAGCAAACACTTTCCAACTAGTAGGAAAGAATAAATAAAAAACCGATTAACATACTTACCAATACAGAATACAGAAATTTTGTGACAAGAACTACTTCAATGCAACCAACAGTTAAATTAACTTGACTGTCAAACACATTCATGTCTGTGTACGCAGAACCAGCAGTTGCACCCATATAAGAAACGATTCTGAAGCTGAAAACTTCTTTTCCAGTAATATAAACAGCCTTAATAAGAGAAAATTTAATTGTCAAAATCCACTTTCGAAATGATACGTCTTCAGTACAAAAATAAAGCAAACGCAAGATATACACACATATCTGGAAAATCTTATAAGCAGTCAAGCCAAGTACAAATAAGACAACAATTCTAACTTCTTTTTTTTTTTTTGCGGTACGCGGGCCTCTCACTGTTGTGGCGGTACGCGGGCCTCTCACTGTTGTGGCCTCTCCTGTTGCGGAGCACAGGCTCTGGACGCGCAGGCTCAGCGGCCATGGCTCACGGGCCCAGCCACTCCGCGGCATGTGGGATCTTCCCGGACCGGGGCACGAACCCGTGTCCCCTGCATCGGCAGGCGGACTTTCAACCACTGCGCCACCAGGGAAGCCCCTAACTTCTTTATTAGAATCTACACTGCAAGTTTTTTCAAATCAGTAGTGGCAACTCCCTTTATGGGCCATGAAATCAATTTACTAGGTCTGGCACAAGATTTTTTTAAATGGAAAAAACAGAAAAAAAATCAGAATACACATTTTCATTTAGTGTGTATACATGTGTACTGAGAACTGCCATATAAAGGTATATTTCAGTCACTGTCAAAACTTAATATAATCTATTTTCTTCATCTGAGATATGTGAATAATTATCCAGATCCTTCCAAGGAGTTTTCTCCTATCACTATACTTCTGTTCCTTACTAGTTTGTCAAGAGTCATCTCAATTGCCAAACAAGAATTACCTACAGCAGTATAATGTCTCAAGCTCTGCAATACCAGTTAAAAATGGTGGAGATATTAGCAGATGTGAAATGTCAAAAATATTCTGAAAGATAAACAGAGCACTCACTAACTTAGTTTATAGCTTTCTTGACCCTCTAGATGCTAGAAGTAAGGCAGAGGGGCTGAAGAATCATCAAGAAGTAAATGAATTCCAACCATGGAACAAAAAAACCTCAGGAATCAAGGATAGTTGTCTGAAGGTTGAGGTGTAAGATGAGACTAAACAGAAGTCTATAGGAATTCTGCTTCTGCCTAGGATGTAGAATGCTGGAGAGACAGTTACTCCAAACCTTAAGAACAAGAAAAACAAAAACAGATAAACTACAAAATCATAACTTTTCTTAAAACCATTAGAAATCTGAGGTCACAAGCCAACTAAGCAGCCTAAAATCTAAAGAAAAAAGGTACCTTCAAGAGAGAACCTTAAGCACCAGCTCACCTGTGGTAAGGGGCAGAAGAAAAGAGCTGTCAGATACCATACAAGCTAAGTAAGAAGTCAGATAAAATGGTAAAGGTTGACTATGAACTTATAATGTGATATACAGAATCCCTGGGAGTCACAGACACAAGAGGAGCTCACACTTAGTTGCAAGCACTTCACTGTGTGCTTTCTGCTGGGAACTCCTGAGAGACTGGGGCCAGAGTGGAATACCAGAGGAAGCTTTCCTTGGTACAACCCTCAAAGAGAGGAGAAGCCTCCACTCTAGAAAAGGCCCAAAGTTCCATCAGGATTATTCTCTTAGAAAAGAAGCCTTAAGAAATTAGCAGACAGGCAGTAACCTTGTTGCCCTCAGAGCACAGGTGAAGATACCATACCCTAGAGGAAAAGATAAAACTCCCTCTACACTCGGGGGAAGAAACCGTCCTGGGACCCATTATAGAGCACCTTCTACTGGAGCAGGAAGGCATACTCTCCCATACAGGAGCTACCAAAGATCTGAGTAAAATGCCATGGGAGGGATGGACAGGATCACCAAGAATGCCCCATTTCTGAGACCTGGAGAAACAGATCTGGCTAGACTGAACCTGAACTAGGACAACTGACAAGCCTACCTAAAACATCTTCCCACTCTACCGCCACCCCCAAATACCATCAAGATGGCAAGCTCTACGAAAAAGCAGCAGTAGACTCTAAACATCAAGGAAAGAGCCAAGAGTATGGAAAGAGAACTTTCTGAGGTACAAGAGTAGAGGAAAAGTCAACAGCACAGTATGAAGCAGCACTCCAACAAAAAATCCCCCACATAGCTGAAGGGATGTGAAGCAGTGGTATACTGAAGGGAATCATATTAAACAAGAAAACTCAAACCCAGTTCAGCTCTCCATTAACTGGATTCAATCCCCCATGTTAATAGACTAGCAGAAATAGGAGGCACACTCACTTTCAGACATAAATACTATTCACTTCTGTCTCTATTATCCTACATAGGATGTCTGACAGTCAATCATTAGTGACGAAACAACCCAAAAAGCAAGAAGAAAATAAATGACAAAGCAATCAACAGACTCAGACTTGCTTATAACATAGATGTTGGAACTTTCAGCCGGTGGATTCTGAATTATTATGATTACTAAGGTAAGTGCTTCTAGTGGAAAACGTGGAAAATATGAATGAACAGACTGAAGAATATGAGCAGAGAAATGGAAAACAGAAAAAAGACTCAAAGGGAAATATTAAAGATTAAAAAAACATGGTAATAGATGAAGAATACTTTCAATGGGTTTATTAGCATATTCAATGGAGCCAAGGACAAAATCAGTGAACTTAAAAATAGGTCAAAAGAAATTACACAAGCGAAACATAATGAGAAAAGAATGGGAAGAGTTGAACAGAGGATCCAAAGGTTACGGGACAATATCTAACAGGAATCTAATAAGAATTTTTGGAACCCAAGAGGAAGAAGAATAGGGAGGAGGCAGAGGAGGAAGAGGAGGTGAGGAAGCGAGAGAGGTGGAAGCAGAACTATTTGAAAAGGTATAAAAAATATTGAGACAGATCCAGAAAACTCTGAACAGGACAAATATGAAAATATACTTTCATATACCTAGCATACCATACACAAATTCTCAAGGCAGTCAGATAAAGATGAGAAATTATGTACACCTAGCAAAAATATCACTCAGAAAATGAAGGTGAAATAAAAGCCTTTTCTTTTTCCAGTTCTGATGCCTCCTTCCTGCCAAAAGATGAAATAATTCGTAACCTGCAGACTTGCATTATAAGAAATGATTAAGTTCTTCGAGTAGAAATACAAATAACAGAATTTTGAAGGTACATGAAGAAATGAGTTCCGGAAATAGTTAGAATAAAGGTAAATACATCTCTTATAAAAAATTAATTGCTCTAAAGAAAACTGACTAAACCCCGATTGGTAGGTATACATTGTGGACTTTCAGCATACACAAAAGTAAAATATATTACAATAATACTGTGATAGGCAAGAAGTAGGAATTGACAGTATAGCACTGTTAAGATATGCGATACTACATAAAGCAGTAAAATATCAATGGAAGGTAGACTGTAATATACCCGATACTATTAATCAATAAAAAACAATATCTTCCATAAGTCACATGAGTGACTTGTGACTATCCCCCTTGAGCCCAACAGAAGAGAAGAAATTTTCATAAGGCAGTGTTTAGTGCACAGAGGTTGTGGCCTAGGAGACAACAGGTGTAGATAAGGGGTAAATAAAACACCATACTGAAAAAATGGGTATTTTAAGTAAAAATCTGTCAATTGAAATGTAAGGTCCCCACATTCTTCAACCAACTGGCTCCCTGAATCTAGACTGTCAGGCCTATACTTATAGTACTTTTCTAAAAGGAAAATGACTGGCCTGAGAGAGGGGAAAAAAAAAACAAACTTTAGATACTCAAGTTTTGAGGCCATCAAATCACTACATTACTGACTGACCATCTACCGTGATATCCACCTGTCCCAACTCCTGCCCACACAAAGCTTCCAATCAGCTCTGAATATCTAGGCAAAATTACAAAGTCCTTCTAGGAGAAAGAAAGTGAAACTGTCATCAGAATCATAAGCAGCAATGTGACTGAACACTAGGCCAGAAGACACAGAATAACATGTTTAAGATCATCTAGAAAAAAAAATACAAGCTAAAGAATCAAAATCCAGCCAAAGTACTCTGTAAATATAAATGTAATGCAACATACAGACACTCATGGAGTACTACTCTTATGACTATGAGCCCTGCCTACAGAATCTACCAGGGAATAAACTTTTAAGTAGCCAAAATTTTGAAGATGTCAGCATAAAGACTGGTGAAAACTCCCATTTAATAAAGAAGAAATGTTTGAATCAGAATATTATCATTTTGCAATCCTTAATGAAATAATGGTTTTTAACATTACAAAAACAACGACAGCTAGACACTGTGCATCCTTTGAAAATACACAACACCAACTATGAAGTATTCTTGCCCTCCCCAGCCCCTGTAAAAAAAACCAAAAATAACCCTGAATCTCACTGAATGAGATTTAACTATCAATTTACAGGAAATACAGGGAATAGAGGAACATGTTAAATATCATGAGAACACAATCAGCACAAGCTGATGGAAAATTCTACAAAACGAATAGGATAGCAACAAATGTCAAGGGAGAGAAAGACAGAAAATTATAGATTAAAACAGACTTGAGAGGCATATTAATCAAAACGCAATGTATGGACCTCCTCTGGATCTGATCTAAACAAACTAAAGGAAAAAAATTATGAGACACTCAAGGAAATATGAGAACTCACTGTATGGTTGATAACGTTAAGAAATAACTGTGCCACCGGTCAGAACGGCCATCATCAAAAAATCTACAAACAAGAAATGCTGGAGAGGGTGTGGAGAAAAGGGAACCTTCCTGCACTGTTGGTGGGAATGTAAATTGATACAGCCACTATGGAGGACAGTATGGAGGTTCCTTAAAAAACTTAAAATAGAACTACCATACCACCCAGCAATCCCACTACTGGACATATACCCTGAGAAAACCATAATTCAAAAGGAGTCATGTACCACAATGTTCACTGCAGCTTTATTTACAATAGCCAGGACTTGGAAGCAACCTAAGTGTCCATCGACAGATGAATGGATAAAGAAGATGTGGCACATATATACAATGGAATATTACGCAGCCATAAAAAGAAACGAAATTGAGTTATTTGTAGTGAGGTGGATGGACCTAGAGTCTGTCATACAGAGTAAAGTAAGTCAGAAAGAGAAAAACAAATACCATATGCTAACACATATATATGGAATCTAAAAAAAAAAATGGTTCTGAAGAACGTAGGGGCAGGACAGGAATAAAGACTCAGATGTAGAGAACGGACTTGAGGACACGGGGAGGGGAAGGGTAAGCTGGGACGAAGTGAGAGAGTGGCATGGACATATATACACTACCAAATGTCAAATAGATAGCTATTGGGAAGCAGCTGCATAGCAGAGGGAGATCAGCTCGGTGCTCTGTGACCACCTAGAGGGGTGGGATAAGGAGGGTGGGAGGGAGACGCAAAAGGGAGGAGATATGGGGATTTATGTATATGTATAGCTGATTCACTTTGTTATAAAGCAGAAATTAACACACCATTGTAAAGCAATTATACTCCAAAAAAGATGTTTAAAAAAAAGAAATAATTGTGCCCACATGGGGGAACTGCAGGCTGGGGCCCCTCTGGACGATGGCAGCAGCTGGACAGGAAGTGAGGAAGGAAACGAGGAGGGCACTGGCGGCAGTGAGGGGGTGGGGGGAGACAGGGGCCCAGGCACAGAGGGTGTATGGAGTCCAGACATCGAACAGAGCTTCCAGGAGGCCTTGGCCATCTACCTACCCTGTGGCTGGTGGAAAATCATCCTGTCTGATGAAGGCAAGATATATGGTCGGAATGAACTGATTGCCCGCTACATCAAGCTGAGAACGAGGAAGACTCAAACTTGCAAACAGATCTCTAGTCATATCCAGGTTTTGGCCTGAAGGAAATCGAGGGAAATCCAGTCCAAGCTCAAGGACCAGGTTTTCAAGGACAAAGCTTTCCGGACAATGGCCACCATGTCCTCAGCCCAGCTCATCTCAGCACCTTCCCTGAAGGCCAAACTTGGTCCCGCCAGTCCTCAGGCCCCAGAGTTTTTCCAGTTTTGGTTGGGGAGTTTTGGGCCCCCTGGAATGTTCCAGATGTGAAGCCATTCTCGCAGACACTGTTCTCCTTGTCACTGACTCCTCCTGATCTCCCAGGGTACGAGACCCCCAAGCCCTCTCCCCTCCTGCTTTGCCTCCACCTGCCCCATCAGCCCCAGACTGGCAGGCTCGGGCTCTGGGCACTGCTCGGTTGCAGCTGGTGGAGTTCTCGGCCTTTGTGGAACCTCTGGATGCAGCTGACTCTTACCAGAGGCACCTGGTTGTACACAGCAGCCAGCACTACCCCAGCCCCAAAACTCCCCCCTTCGGCATTGTGGACGTCCGGCAGATCTATGACAAATTCCCTAAGAAAAAGGGCGGTCTGCGGGAGCTGTATGACTGTGGGCCCCCCACGCCTTCTTCCTGGTCAAGTGTTGGGAGGACCTGACCTGGGGGCCGAGTGGTGAGGAGGTGGGGGCCGGCAGCAGCAGTGGTGGCTTCTATCTAGTGAGCAGCCAGTAAGAGAGCCTGGAGCACATGACCCTCACCTGTTCCTCCTGTTCCAAAGAAGAAGGTCTGCTTCTTTGGCAAGCAGGTGGTGGAGAAGGTGGGGACGGAGCATGCCCAGCTGGAGGACGGGAGGTTCATGTACTGCCTGCTGCGCTCACCCATGTGCGAGTACCTGGTGAATTTCCTGCACAAGCTTTGGCAGCTACCTGAGCGCTATATGATGAACAGTGTCCTGGAGAACTTCACCATCCTCCAGTGGTGACAGAGACACCCAAGAACTGCTGCTCTGCACCACCTACGTCTTCGAGGTCTCCACCAGTGAGCGGGGGGTCCAGCACCACATTTACCGCCTGGTCAGGGACTGAAGGGGGACCCCAGAAGTGGCCCACCCCCAGAATACCCTCCTCCCAGGAAGGACCTCCAGCTTTCCTCACGTTTCTTCCTTGGGGAGGGGGCTGCTCCCTATTAGGACCTTAAAAGGTGGGTGGTAAGTTGAATGGGCTGGGACTGAGAAGAAAGGATGGATCCTGATATTGGGACCTCACAGGGGTGTCTGAAAGGACAGGTCACTCCAGAGCATTTGACACTGGGGGCAGGAGTGAGACAACCCCTGGAACAGCACTGGTTTCTGTCTCTGACAGGTACCCTTCCCCTTCTCTGTTTTGGATGTTTTGGAAGGCCCCAGTTACACACTGGCTTGTCGCTCTGTTTTTCAGGGCCCTCTTTTTCCCAATCTGCCTCTCCTTACCAGCCCCATCCTGGGACCCTGATACCAAATTTTGAAGGTTAACCCTTTCTGTGCAGGAGTAAAGCCAGCTGGGCCCTGGAAATTTTTTTTTTTTTTAACATTACAAGAGATATTTATAAGTGGGTGTTAGGGTCATGACATTTTCTCAGCTGGGCAAGCCAGTGGGGTGAGGCTTTTAAATCTCATGTCCCCTTCTAAACAAGTTGTGGCGCTAGGCTGTGTTGCCTCCTTCTCCTCTCCTCCCCCCAAAGTGTGTTCTGACAGAGGATAAAGCTATTTTACCAAAAAAGAAAGAAAGAAAGAAAGAATTGCTTGCTTTTTAAAGGCGAAATACCAATGGGATTTTTTCTTTGGTAGACCGTGAAAGATTCTAAAATTTATATTTATATATGTAAACGCAAAAGTCCAGGAACAGCCAAGACGTTATTGAAGAAAACAAACAAGATGGAAGATGAATTATAAAACTTAAGAATTAAGCTCAATAATTCAGTTTGGAATTGAAAGGCAGTATAAAATAGTTGTTAAGAGCATAAACTACAGAGCCTGAATGCGTTACATCCAGGATGTTAGATGAAGCTCTACTAGATATGTGACCTCAAAAAAAACCTTTATGTGCTTCAGTTTCTTTATCCATAATATTGGAAAATGAAATTCTGATCTAAATGACATTTGTGAAGATTAAATAACTTAATATTTATAAAGCATTTAGAACACTATCCAGCACCAGGTAAGGACTATATGTATGTTTGGTACTGATTCAAGAATAAGTAAACCAATGGAACACAAAAGAGAGCCCAGAAATAAATCTATCCATATATCTACACTTAATATTTAATAGATATAGTACTGTATACAAGTAAGAAAAGGATAGCTATTTAAATAAATGATACTAGGAAAAAAACAACCCAATGCGAAAAGAAAAATGAAATTGGACCCCAGCCTCAATTATATAGAAAAAATCAATTCCAAGTAGGATGATAGACCTAACAGTGAAAGGCAAAATTATATAACTTTTAGAAGGTCACATAGGGGAATAACTTTATGAATTCAGGGGATGGAATGATTTAGAAGACAAAATTCTCAAACCAAAAAAGAAAAGAATGATAAATTCAACTTCATTAAAATTAATAACTTTTGTTCATCAAAAGACATCATAACCAAACTGGGAGTAACTATCTGAAACACAAACTAAGCAAGGAATAATGTATAAAATATTAAATGATTTCCTACAAATCAATAAAGAAAAAAATAAACATTCCTTCCTCTGAAATTGATAAATTAAACCAGGTGTCAGCAAACTACAAACAGCAGGATTAGGTAAAAATGGTTTACATACTTTTAAGTAGTTAAAAAAAATCTAAATAATATTTTGTGACATATGCAAATTATATGAAATTTACATTTTATTATCCATAAAATAAAATTTTACTGGAACACAGCCAAATCACTCATTTACACAAATGACTGCTTTCACACTACAAGAGCAGGGCTGAAGAGTTGCAACAAAAACTTCATGGCCCACAAAGCCTAAAACACAATCTGGCTATTCACAGAAAAAGTTTACTGGCACCTGAGTTAAACTAATAGGCATCTCATAGAAGAGCAAGTATAAATAGTCTCTAAGTATATGAAAAGATGTGCAATTTCATTAGGGTGGTAAGAAAAATACAAACTGAAAACACCATATCATACACTCCAGATCTTCAAAAAATGTAATATCTGACAATTCCAAGCACTGGCATTGAAATGAAGTACCAGATCTCTCTTCCACTGCTCCTGGGAGTACATATGCCACTAGAAATAGATTCTCTGAAAAATGCTTGCATGAGATATGTCCAAGAACATATCAGGAGACATGTATTGATACAAGACTAGTTACAGAAGCAATACTCATAAAAACAAAAGAGTAGAAACCAAATATCCATCAACAGAACAATGAATAAATAACCAGTGGTAATAAAAATGAATGAACTATACCTACAAACGACAACATGGATACACCTCAAAAATATAATGAATGGGGCTTCCCTGGTGGCGCACTGGTTGAGAGTCCACCTGCCGATGCAGGGGACACGGGTTCAAAAAGAAATACATATAAAATATGATCTCCTTTAAAAAGGGGAGTGCAAGATGAAACAACGTGTTACATAAGGATTCATACATAGTTGGTAACATTTATTAAAAATACAAAAAGCCGGACATAGTTAACTCTCCAAGGAGACAGTACAATAAAGTCAAATTAGGGCATACTGGTGACTTCTGGGGTATGTTCTATTACTTGACTTGAGGGTTGGGTATAAAGGTATTTGTTTTACTGTTGTTCTTTACATTATATTACTTGCTTTTGTGTATATGCTATATTTCAAAATAAAACATATTTCCAAATACCACAAAACTGGGCAATATATTGTTTAAGGATGCAAACATATAAGGTTAAAAACTACAATGAAGAGTAAGGAGGAAAAAAAGCAAGGATATACAATTTATATAATAGCTTGTTATAATCTCAATTTTTAATAAAAATATGTAAGAATAGAAAAACCATATGTGCAAAAATTCCAAAAAAGATCCACATTACCAAATCTCACTCAAGAAGAACAAGAAAATCTGATTAGACTTACATCAAGTAAAGAAATGGAACAGTAATTAAAAATTCTTCCCCACAGAAAACCTCAAAGCCACACAGCTTCACTGCTGAGTTCCATCAAACACTTAAGGAAGACATAATATATACCAATTCTACATAAATCTTTCAGAAAACAGATGAGAAAACACTTCCAAATTCATTTTATGAAGCCAATATTAGCCTGATACTAAGGACAGAAAAGTATAAAACAGTTAGAAATACTGGTGTACCTACCCCCAAGAATTAACAAGCTTAACAACTGGATAAATTTTTAAACACTCATAATTTACAGTGATATTTTATTGCATGAGAATGTCAGGTCAGCTAGAATCTTTTTCAGGTTATGGCACACATAAATAACAGTATCTGTACAATGATACTAGTATAAATGAATGCTGCTCCAGGACAGAGCAAAATAATCTGAGAACTCTAGTCCCTTCTCCAGCTGCCCAGAAAGCTGAAGGGCTCAGTATATTATACTTAAACCCACTCAGGGCACAATAGTGTGTCATGGAACAGTTAATTACAAAGCTCTGATCCAGGGCAAAAAGATTATGTCTCTTTGGTTCCTTGACATGTGGAGAGTTAATGAAGGTAGTTTGTTTAAAAATCATATACATTGGAATCAAAGTCAAGAAATATGGAAAGGAAAATGGGGTGGGACAAGAAGACATAAGTGAGAAACTTCATTTTGTAGCTTTTCTTAAGTTGGATTTTTAACCTTAAAGATGCATTAAAAATAAAATTACAGAGAAAAAAAGTAAATGTCTTAGGTTATAATATCAGTTCCATTACTAACTACTTGTATGATTTGTAGTAGATTCATTTATTTATATTAGCTTTACTTTCTAAATAGGACAAATAAAATGGACAATCTACTTCCTGAACGCTCTAATACTATAATTTTTCAAATAAAAGCAATGGAAGCAAATCAAACCATGGCTTCTGAAAAATTTCTTGTTCTTTATTCCTATGAGCCATGTACCTTTGATGTTTTGGGGACTCTTGTTATCTCATGCTAACAAACCACAATAAGAAAATATAAGGCATAAGAATTTTTATTTAACATAAAAATCAGGTCATCACTGTATCTCATCAGTATTATTTGCTAATAAGCCTATACATCTATTTCCTTTCTTCCTGTCACATTCCGAACTTTGACTCCCTGACTCAACAAGTACCTCAGCCTTTTCTAATCCTACTATTTGATAGTCTCTTCACTCCTTTAAATATACCACCTTACCCAGATGCTCCACTGTTTAAAAATTACCTGTCCAACTCCACAACAGTATCTAGTCCAAGAACCTTACTCTCTTGCACCCAGTAACAACAAAAGGACCTATACTTCAACCACTAGCCACCTAGTTCCAAGGACTCTCTTAACATTATAATGCTACGTTAATAAGTATCCATGAAAATAAACTTAAAAAAAAAAAGCTCGTTTATTCAATCTGACTTCATATCCTCTGCTCTGAAATCTGAAATGCATTACAAGGTTCATAATACTTCAAAATAGCAAAAAGATAAAAAGTAAATAATGCATTTGCTACTCCCCTCCCCCCCTCCCCACAAAAGCACTCCACAACTAAGTTCCAGCAGTATCACTTGTACTAATTTCATTTATGAGATACTTAATCGTCATTTTACAAATAAACAGATTCTGAGATTAGGCCACCCAACTACTGAAGAGCAGGGCTAAAATAAGAACCTAATTATGCCTAACTTCAAAGCCCATGGACCTACTAAGACACACTGCTAAAATCCGATGACTGTTTAATTTATACCTATGAACAATCTTAAAGGACAATTATATTTAATAATGTTAATGAACAGAAACAAATTCATACCTTTTTGTATACAGCTGCTACATCAGAATCCAGAACAATTATATTCCTTAGCTTTGCATTTACTTCAGTCACTGATGGCCTCATAATCATCTCAGAATCAAGCCCTAAGGGAAAAAAAAATTATTAAATTCTTTTTCCTTCATTTAAAAGTTCTGAATTTACTTTTCCTCAAATCTTATTACCTTCAATCTTAATTTCTGAAATGTTGTGTTTCTGATCTTGAATAAAGATCTGTAAACATGATAATTCTGCTAAAATCTGTAAGGTAATAATATCTTCACTCTTGGATAGTTTTAAAGCTGCAAAAAGAAAGTCATATTGTAAAACACAAGACAAAACTTTTAGTAGTTACCTCACTACACTTATAAAGTAACTGAAATATCACAACAATGATAATGCTAGAGGAAAATGTGATTTGCAAATTGAAAGCAAGCAATATATTACCTACTAAATTAGGAATGCTAAAGAAATCCAATGAAAACAAAGCCAAACAAATGCAAAGAGACAAAACAAAAATAGTTCCTAGATGAGAATAACATTTGAAACTAAGAAGTTGTAGTTTTAAAATCATAAATCTTTTGCGATTTAATGATTACAGGGTGATACATATTATTATCAAACTTGCAACTTTTGACTGCTTAAAAAAGCACTCCGATTAAAAAATATACTCTCATATTATTCAAATTTTGTTAGTTCTATTTTTCTAATTTAAATAATATTAAATGCATGAAATTTAATTACATTAAATACTTCTACTGTATAATCTTCAACGAAAATGAATGATAAGATAAATAAAAGCCACTTTTCTTCAGCAATAATCACTTTACTATTATTTTCTAAAATTAACCTGGTATATAATGAATCTTTCTAAATATTAATCTAGCAATAGAATTCTAAAGCCAATATTATAATAATAACACAAGAGCCAAAATTTATTGATCTACTTAGTAAAAATT
Organism: Neophocaena asiaeorientalis asiaeorientalis; assembly: GCF_003031525.2. Lineage (NCBI taxonomy): Eukaryota > Metazoa > Chordata > Mammalia > Artiodactyla > Phocoenidae > Neophocaena > Neophocaena asiaeorientalis. The sequence continues at coordinate 3,589,332 of NW_020172625.1, forward strand.
TGATGTTGAATTTTAAAGAAACATACGTATTTTTTTAATAAACTCTCCTTTGTCTTCAGTCTCTGCAATATGCACTGGGGCTGGTTTTTCCTCCGAATATGGAAGGATATTATTAAAATAATTTATTGTATTCAGAAGTGCTTCAGTATGTAAATGAATATCCAAAGAGGAAAAATTCACCTAAAGAACAAAGCTGATTTTAGTAATACAACAAATATTTGTCTGTATTCTTTGTGGTATAAAGGATACAATTTATAATATTCAATTTTTATCCTCAATGATCTTACAGTTCTAGTTATAAAATAATTTTCATAATATATTTGCTTAGAAATACAGTATCTAATTAAAAAATAAATTACTATTCACCTATACCTTAATCAGTTGCACAACATTGTTATAGGTGTCCTTCAACGTTGTTATGGGTAAATTCTTTTCAGCCTATACAAAGTGAAAAAAACAAATCTGTTAGATTATCATAGGAAGACATATGTATATATATAATTACATAATGGTCCTAACACACATTTATATAATTTTGCCAGCTATTTATATATATATATATATATATATGTAATTACTTAAACAAATGACTGCTTCACCAGAACAAATTTGCTAAGTATTCAATAAATGTTACATACTATCTGGCTTATTATCAAGAGTGGATATCTAGGTATTATCACATGTAGAGGACAATCATTTAGTCAGCGACAACTCTGTAAGATACTTCCCAAATCTTCCTATATGTTAAAACAAAATTTTGACGCAACAGTCTGCCAGGTATCAAATACTCTGTGGTATCTTTAGATTTGGAACATTTCTACAATATAAAAGCTGTTAATTCATAAACAACAAAACACTAAAATATCTATATCAATAATAGTAAAAAATGGTCTTAAAAGTGATATAATTCTCATTTACCATTAAGTACTGTAATTATTAAAATAACATGGCACTTACATAAAAACAGGTCAATGAAAACAAGGGCTAAATCATATGTAGACCACAGTACACATAAAAACTTAATAAATGACGAAATGGTTATCATAAATCCATAGGAAAGGAATAGAGTCACTGACAGCAGGAAAATTAGATAACTTCAGACAATGGTGGGAAATCAAGTGAAAGCCTCATCTTATATCCTATACCACAATAAATTCCATCAAGACTGAAAAGTTTGTTGACATCCTGATGGGGGGGGAAATAGCCAAACTGCAGGTCATTTCTACTTAGAATGTGGGCTGCTTATTATCTTGCTATGTGAAGTGTTTATAAATCACAAGTATCTAACAGAGGATGACAAAACAAAAAAATCTTTAACTTTTAGGAGTTATAGCGATCACATCAGAATGAAGATTAAACTGAATATTGCTAAACTTATAAAACTTGATTTTAATATTTCAGCAGCATGCTTACCATAACAAGAACATAAATCAAACTACTTACCTTCACATATTCCAGTGTTAACAGATCTTCCATTGTGTTATCCAGTGTTGTAATCAAATAAACTGGTTTCTTGTTTTCATCTAAAAATAATTTCTAAAATTATTCTTTCATAGAAAAACTAATGGAAAATAAATGCAGGCAATATTAATAATTATAGAATTGGAAAAGAAGGATTTCCTGTATCATATCAATTCTGGGCCTTGATTTCTGTATTACTCAACTCAGGTCCTTCATCCTTTATTTTAAACTCTAAAAATGTAATTTCATCTCACAATTCCCTTCTCTTATGCCACAATGCTGAAGATTCTTACCCTTCTAAACCTAGATAGGAACATGAAGAGATTCTAGTCCTGAGTCATAGAGATAGCTAGAAAGAAAACTGTCAGTATCTCTAAAATCCTAATTGTAGAGAAAAAGCATCAGGTATCTGATGAGAAACTAAATTGTTGGCTGTATTAGTTTAGATTAAAATAAACTATTACCATATTATCAGTCTTTACTAGTTGTATTGTTGCTGCTGCTCAAAATCTATGAAGATAACTGAGGAAACTGCTGTAGAATAGTATTTTGTGTAAAGTCTTTATAACTATCATCAGCAAATTACTTACGACTGTTCAAAATCAATAACTAGATACTGGAAGAAAGGACTACAAACCAATCATACTACTCTTCAGGAAAAAAATGCAACATATTTCCACAGAATCCTCCAGATTTAAAAGCTTATTAGCAATTAAGCTAGTCTTCTACTGTAGATGCTAATCACATTTCAATCCTTAAGAAGGTCTCCACTTTTTTCACACATTTATTCATTCATTGAATAACTATTTACTGATCATTTACTTTGTGTAAGAAATTGTGCTATTCACTTCTTCCTACTCTTTCTAAGAAAACAGAAGCAAATATATTACAAAATAGGTGCACTAATAATTATATATCTTGTATTATGTGTGTAAGGGTTTTCTTATCATTTGCTTTTGGGAAAACAAAAAATTATAAAAAACATAAATATTAACAACTGCTATGATACTTCTGGATTACTGGTGAACACTATCAAGTTGGTTTACTTTTCTTTCCAACTGCCAGAGCAAACTTGATGTAAAAAGCATAATAAAGCAGAACTCTGTACCTTCCATGTATGATAATTTTTTCAGGAAGAGATAATCATAACACAATTCACCACATGCAAGTTCTCAGAGGCTACAGAACAAGTGTAGAGTATGGAACTAAAATGTATAAATCATATCCAATGATTAAGTTTTCAGGTCACAATACTTAATCTGCTTCCCAAAATACAAAGATCACATTTAATTCAGGGCTCACAAAAAAGGGGAAGTTTTCATTATACCAGTTAACTGACATCTTTTGTCTGGGAATGAGTTCCCAGAGAAGATGGCCTTCTCAAATCCTTGAGATGTACATAAGCATATTCCTTACCTTTCTTATTCCCACAGATAGTTCATTTTTACTTTAGTTCTCTAACTCCCTTATTTTCTGTATCTCAATTCACTGGGGAAAAAAATTCCTAAATGAGCTCAAAAGATTTCACAAGATAGCTTCCATTAAAAACTTAAATAATTTATAAACATTAAAAAAATAAAAAGTCAACCATCAAAAGAACATGGAAGAATTTCCTGGTGGTCCAGTAGTTAGGATTCGGCACTTCACTGCCAGGGTCCAGGTTCTATCCCTGGTCAGGGAACTAAGATCCTGTGAGCTGTGCAATGCAGTCAAAAAATAATTTTTTTTAAATTAAAAAAAAAAAAACATTGATTCCAGGACAGCTAAGAGTAAGGTACTTTTATACACATGCAAATAGAACACATTCATGTGGTCTCAAAAACAAAAGTAAAGCCCTACTAACTTTTAGTTAGAAAAAAATTATTTTAGCCAACTGTATCAATGATCACTTTGAACATCAATGATCTAAATGTACCAAATAAAAGACAACAATTGCCAAAATGGATCAAAAATACAAGACCCAAGTATACATTGTCTACAAGAAACCCACTTTAAATACAAAAGTACGTATAGATTGAAAGTAAACAGATGTTTAAAAATATATTATGTTAACACTAATAAGGAGAAAGCAGAGATAGCTACATAAATTTTCAGACAGAGCAGACTTCAAAGCATGCAAAAGTTATCAGGGATAAAGAAAGGCATTATATAATGATAAAGGGGTCAATTCTCCATTAGAACACAACAATCCTTAAGGTGTACTTATCTAACAATAGAAAGCAAAAGTGATAATACTGCAAAGGGAAATAAATGAACCCACTACACTTCACACCCCTCTATCAAAAATGGACAGATCTAGCAGACGAAAAATCAGTAAGGACATAGTTGAACTCAGTAATACCATCAAATAACTGGATGTAATGGATATCTACAGACTACTTTATCCAGCAAGAGCAGAATATTCATTCTTCTTAAGCTCACATGGAATATTCACCAAGATCAACCACATTCTCAGCCACAGAACACACCTTAGCAAATTTAAAAAAAAGAAATCATACAACATCTGCCTTCAGACCACAACAGAATTAAAATAGAAATCAATAACAGAATAGTTGGAAAATTCCAAAATATTTGGAGAATAAACAACACACTTCTAAGTAACACATAAGTCAAAAAAGAAATCTTAAAGAAAGAATTAAAAAACACTTGGAACTGAATAAAAATGACAACACACCTAATCAAAATCTGTGGGCTATAGTGAAAGCTGCACTTAGAGGGAAACATAGCACTGAATGCATATATTAGAAAAGAAGATTTAAAATCAATAATCTATGCTTCCACATCTTAGGAAACTAGAAAAAGAAGAAGAGAACAAATCCAAAGTAAGCAAAAGTAAAGAAATAATAAAAATTAGATCAGAAATCAATGAAACCAAAAGCAAGAAATCATTAGGGAGGGCTTCCCTGGTGGCGCAGTGGTTGAGAGTCCGCCTGCCGATGCAGGGGACACGGGTTCGTGTCCCGGTCCAGGAGGATCCCACATGCCGCAGAGCGGCTGGGCCCGTGAGCCATGGCCGCTAAGCCTGCGCGTCCGGAGCCTGTGCTCCGCAGCGGGAGGGGCCACAGCAGTGGGAGGCCCGCATACCGCAAAAAAAAATAAATAATTAAGAAAAATAAAGACTATTACAAGAGACAAAGAAGGACACTACATAATGATCAAGGGATCAATCCCAGAAGAAGAAATAACAGGGGGCCCCACACCAAAAAAAAAAAAAAAAAAAAAAAAAAAAGAAATCATTAGAGAAAATCAAAGAAACCAAAAGTGGTTCTCTGAAAAAAATCAACAAAGTTATACATCTCACCAGGCTAACTTAGGAAAAACAAAGAGAACACAAATTACTAGTATCAGAAATGAACAGAGGACATCACTATAGGTATCATGCACATTAAAAGAATAAAGAAATACTATGAACAACTCTGCCCACCAATTAGATAACCTAATAAAATGGAACAATTCCTTGAAAGACATACCCTGTCAAACTCACATAGGAATAAACAAACTGAATATTTATTAAAGAAATTAAGTCAATAATTAATACCCTTCCAAAACAGAAAGCACCAGGCCCAGATGGGTTCACTAATGAATGTTAACAAACATTTAAGGAAGATACTATACCAATTCTGTACAATCTCTTTCAGACTATAGAAACAGAAAATACTTCCTAACTCATTCTATGAAGCCTGAATTACCCTAATACCAAAACTACGGGGGAAAGGAGGAAGAAGGGAAGAAGAGAACTACAGGACAGGAATTTTCATTAACACAGATGCAAAAATCTTCAACAAAATAATAGCAAATTAAATCCAACAGTGGAAAAAATTATGCACCATGACCAAGTAGGATTTATCCCAAGATAACAGGCTGGTTCAACATTCAAAAATCAACTGACATAATCCATCACATCCATAGGCTAAAGAAGAAAAACCACATGATCATATAAATTGATGCAGAAAAGGCATCTGACAATATCCAACAACCACTCATGATAAAAGCTCCCAGTGAACTAGGAATAAAAGAGAACTTCCTCAACTTGATAAAGAGTATCTTCAAACAACCTACAACTAACATCATAATGGTGAGAAACTCAAAGCTTTCACACTAAGGAACAAGGTAAGGATGTCCTTCCCCTCTTACCACCCATTTTCACATTGTAATGTAGGTCTTACCAAATACAATAAGAGAAGAAAAGAAATAAAAGGTATACAGACTAGGATGCAGACTGGGATGGAAGACATAAAACTGTTCACAGATTACATGATCATATATGCACAAAATCTAAAAGAATCAACAATAAAAAAACTCAAACTAGTATGTCATTATAGTAAGGTTGCAGGATACAAGTCAACGGCTTTCCTATATACCAAAAAAGGACAAAGTGGAATTTGAAATTAAAAACACAATTTTCATTTACATTAGCACCCCAATAATGTAATTCTTAGGAAAAAAAATCTAATAAAATATGCACAAGACCTCTATGAGGAAAACTACAAAACTCTAATTAGTGTTTAGAGTTCAAGAATCCAAATATATGGAGAAATGATCCATGTTCAAGGATAGGAAGACTCAACAGTTCCAAGATGTCAGTTATTCCCAACCCGATCTATAGATTCAATGCAATACCAATCAAAATTCCAGGAACCAATTCATGTATACTGACAAATTGATTCTAAATTTCATAAGGAGAGGCAAAAGACCCAGAATACCTAAGACAATACAGACGGTCCCCAACTTAAGATGGTTTGTATCACGATGGTAAAAAAACTTATATCCACATCTGGTGGCAGGGTCTGGGGAAGGGGCGGCAGGCACCATGTCAGGCCGTGAAGGTGGTGAGAAGAAGCCCCTGAAGCAGCCCAAGAAGCAGGCCAAGGAGATGGACAAGGAAGATAAGGCATTCAAGCAGAAACAGAAGGAGGAGCAAAAGAAACTCGAGGAGCTAAAAGCGAAGGCCACGGGGAAAAACCCCCTGGCCACAGGTGGAATTTAGAAATCTGGCAAAAAGTAAGCTGTTCCTTGTGCCTGAGGCAATGATGATCCTTAGTTCCATTCCTGTTTAAACATCTGGATTAAACATCTGGATTCCCTGCCATAACATCTGTTGCCACCTATAGCTAGAATGAAGTGTTGTCTTGGAACCTATTGTACATTTAAGAATAAACTTTTGTAAAAAAAACCAAAAAACAAAACAAAGAAAAAAAAACTGATAAACTTACAACTACTGTACCCTTACAACCATACTGATTTTCACTTTCAGTACAGTATTCAATAAATTATATGAGATATTCATCACTTCATGATAAAATAGGCTTTGTGTTAGATGATATTGCTCAACTGTAGGCTAAATAAGTGTTCTGAGGATGTTTAAAGTATGCTGGGCTAAGCTATGATGTTCAGTAAATCAGGGGAATTAAATGCATTTCAGCTTAGAATATTTTCAACTTACAATGGTTTGTTGTGACATAATACCATCGAAAGTTGAGGAAGATCTATATTAAAGAAGAACGAAGTTGAAGGACTGACACTACCTGATTTTAGAACTTGCTATAAAGTTACAGTAATCAAGGCACTGTGGTACTGGCAAAAGAACAAACAAAACAGATCAATAGAACACAACAGAGAGTCCAGAAATACACTTCCTTAAATATACTCAATTGATCTTGGACTAAACAGCAAAAGCAACACAATGGAGAAAGACAGTCTTTTTGACAAATGTTGATGGACTAAATGGATATCCACACACAAAAAACCACCCTTCACAAAAATCAACTCAAAATGGATGATGCATCTCCATATATAATACAAAACTATAAAATTTCAAGAATATGGGAGAATATCTAGACATTCTTGGATTGGCAATGACTTCTTTTTTTTTTTTTGCGGTACACGGGCCTCCCACTGTGTGGCCTCTCCCATTGCGGAGCACAGGCTCCGGACGCGCAGGCTCAGCAGCCATGGCTCATGGGCCCAGCTGCTCCGCGGCATGTGGGATCTTCCCGGACCGGGGCACAAACCCGTGTCCCCTGCATCAGCAGGCAGACTCTCAACCACTGCACCACCAGAGAAGCCCAGCAATGACTTTTTAGGATCCAACACCAAAGGCATGATCAAGAAAAGGAAGAATCAATAAACTGGACTTCATTAGAAATAAAAATTCTTCTCTGCAAAAGACTATAAGAGAATGAAAAGACAAGCCACAGACTAGAAGAAAATATTTGCAAAAGACACATATGATAAAGGACTGTTATCCAAAATATACAAAGAATTCTTTAAATTCAACAAGGAAACAAACAATACAATTTAAAAAATAGGCCAAAGAATTTAACAGAGACCTCACCAGAGAAGATATACAGATGGCAAATAAACATATGAAAAGATGTTCTACGTTATCATCAAGGAAATGAAATTAAAACAACAGTAAGATACACTACACACCTTATTAGGATGCTCAAAATCCAGGCCATTGACACCAAACACTAGTGAGGATGTGGAGCAACAGGAACTCTCTTCTTTACTGATGAGGATGCTAAAAGGTACAGCCACTTTGGAGAATGTTCGAGAGCTTCTTATAAAACTAAACATACACTTATATTAGACTCAACAGTTGTGCTCCTTGGTATTTATCCAAAGAAACTGAAAACTTATATCCACACAAAAACCGGCATATGGATGTTTACTGCACCTTTACTCAGAACTGGCAAAACTTGGAAGCAACCAACACATCCTCTGGTACTTGAATGGATAAACTGTGGTACATCACACAGTGTATTAAGTGCTAAGAAGAAATGAATTATCAAGTCATGAAAAGACATAGAGATAACTTAAATACATATTAGTAACTGAAAGAAGCCAGTCTGGAAAAGCTAGATACTATATAATTCCAACTATATGACATTCTGGAGAAGGCAAAACTATGGACAAAGTAAAAAGATGAGTGGTTGCCAGGGATTGAGGGATGACAGGAAAGGATGAATAGATGGATCACAGAGGGCTTTTAGGGCAGTGAAACTACTGTGTACGATACTGTAATATTGGATACATGTCATTATACATTTGTTCAAATCCCTTAGAATGCACAACACCAAGCTGAACCAAGTAAACTATAGAATTTGGGTGTAGTGTGTCAATGTAGGTTCATCAGCTGCAACAAATGTATCACTCTGGTGGAGAATATTTATAATGTGAGAGGCTATGCCTGTGTAGGTGCAGGGGATATATGTTAAATCTCTATCATCTGCTCAACTGTGCAGTGAATGAAAAACTGCTCTAAAAATAAAGTCTATTAAAATAGTTTTAGTGTCATCTCTACACATAATAATGTTCTTATGCTAAAAAGGAATATAATGAAATTAAACTAATGAATAGTTTGTCTTTTCCTTTAATTGAGGTATAAATGACATAAAACATTTTATTAGTTCCGGGTGTACAACATGACTCCATATTAATACACATTGTGAAATGATCACCACAATAAGTTTAGTTAACATCTGTCCTCACACTTACTTAGAAATTCTTCTTCTTGTGATGAGTACTTTTAAGATTTGCTCTTTCAGCAACTTTCAAATATGCAAAACAGTATTATTAACTACAGTCACCATGCTGTACTTTCCATCTCTATGACTTACTTTATAACTGGAAGTTTGTGCCTCTCCACCCCCTTCACCCATTTTCTGCAGCCCCACCCCCCCACCTATGGCAACGACCAATCTGTTCTCTGTACTACCTTGGTTGTTTTTTTTTTAGATTCCACATATAAGCAAGATCATACCATATTTATCTTTCTCTGACTTATTTCACTTAGCATAATGCCTTCAAGGTCCATTCATGTTGTCACAAATGGCAAGATTTCATTCCTTTTAATGGCTGAGTAGCATTCGATGGTATCTATTGGGCTGGCCAAAAACTTCGTTTGGGTTTTTCCATAAGCTCTTACGGAAAAACCCGAATGAATTTTTTTGGCCAACCCAACAGACAGCACATCTTTATCCATTCACCCATTAATGGACTCTTAGGTTGCTTCCATACCTTGGCTATTGTCAGTAATGCTGCAATGAACATGAGGGTGCACATATCTTATCAAGTGAGTGTTTTTGCTTCCTTCAAATAAATACTCAGAAGTGGAATTGCCAGATCAGATGGTAATTCTATTTTTAACTTTTTGAGGAACTTTAATACTATTTTCCATAGTGTCTGCACCAATTTACATTCTCATCAACAAAGCACAAGGGTTCCCTTTTCCCACATCCTCACCAACACTTTTTATTGCTTGTTTTTTTGATAATAGCCATTCTAACAGGTATGAGGTTATATCTCATGGTTTTGATTTGCATTACCCTGATGATTAGTGAGTTGAGCATCTTTTCGTGAACCTGTTGGCTAGTTGTATGCCTTGTTTGGAAAAAATGCCTATTCAGATCCTCTGTCCATTTTTGTTTGTTTGTTTTTTTCCCTATTGAGTTGTATGAGTTTTTTGTATTATTTTAGATATTAACACCTTATATCAGATATACGAATTGCAATTACATAACACTATTTCATAGACTGGCTTTTCATTTAGTTGATGGTTTCCTGTGCTGCACAGAAGCTTTTTAGTTTGGTGTAGTCGCATTTGTTTATTTTTGCTTTTGTTCCCTTTTGGGAATCAGAACCAAAAAAATCATCACCAAGACCAATGTCAAGAAGCTTACTGCTTATGTATTCTTCTAGGAGTTTTATGGTTTTAGGTCTTACATTCACATCTTTAATCCATTATGGGTTAATTTTTATTTATGGTGTAAGATAGTAGTCCATTTTCATTCCTTTGCATGTGGCTGTCCAGTTTTACCAGCATCATTTTTTTTTTTTTTTTTTTAAATTGACTTGTACACTTTATTTATTTATTTTTGCGGTACGCGGGCCTCCCACTGCTGTGGCCTCTCCCGTTGCGGAGCACAGGCTCCGGACACGCAATTTTGCATGTGGCTGTCCAGTTTTACCAGCATCATTTATAGAAAAGTTACCCTTTCCTCAACGTATATTCTTCGCCCCTTTGTCATAAATTAATTGATCACAGATATGTGGGCTTATTTCTGGGCTCTCTATCATGTTCCACTAATTGATGTGTCTGTTTTTATGCCAGTACCATACTGTTTTGATTACTATTGCTTTGTAATATAGTTAGAAATCAGGGCTCATGATGTCTCCAGCTTTGTTCTTCTTTCTCAAGATTGTTTTGGCTATTCGGGTCTCCCATGGTTCCACACAAATGTCAGAGTTTCTTGTTCCAGTTCTGTGAAAAATGTCATTGGTATTTTCATAGAGACTGCATGGAATCTGTAGACTGCCTTAGGTAGGATATACATTTTAACAGCATTAATTATTCCAACCCATGAGGCACAGAATACCTTTCTGTTTATTTGTGTTTTTTTCAATTTCTTTCATCAATGTCTTATAGCTTTCAGTGGATAGGTCCTTTACCTCCTCAGTTAAATTTATTCCTAGGTACTTTGTCCTTTTTCAGTCAATTGTAAATGGTGTTGTCTTCTTAATTTCTCTTTCCTGATAGTTTGTTATTAGTGTATAAAAAAGTATGTTGACTTTGTATCCTGCAACTTTAATGAATTTGTTGATTAGTTCCAACAGTTTTTTTGGTGGAGTCTTTGGAGTTTTTGTACATATAATATCGTGTCTTCTGCAATAGTGACAGTTTTACTTTGGGTCAATTAATAAATCAAAAGAGAAATTAAAAACTACCTTGAGACAAATGGAAATAGAAATACAACATACCAGGGGGCTTCCCTGGTGGCTCAGTGGTTGGGAATTCATCTGCCAATGCAGGGGACGTGGGTTTGTGCCCTGGTCCGGGGGGATCCCACATGCCGCAGAGCAGCTAGGCCCGTGTGCCACAGCTACTGAGCCTGTGCTCTAGAGCCCGTGAGCCACGACTACTGGGCCCACGAGCCACAACTGCTGAAGCCCACATGCCTAGAGCCCATGCCCCGTGGTGGGAGAGGCCACCACAGTGAGAAGCCTGCACAACACAAGGAAGGGTAGCCCCCACTCGCCACAGCTGGACAAAGCCCGCACACAGCAACGAACACCCAACGCAGCCAAAAAAAAAAAAAAGAAATACAACATACCAAAATTTATGGGATGCAGCAAAAGCAGTTCTAAAAGAGAAAAGCATGGATGCCTACTTTAAGAAAAACCTCAAATAAACAACCTTACTGTTTACACATCAAGAAATTAGGCAAAAAAAAGAACAAAACCCAAAGTTAGTAGAAGTAAAAAATAACAAAGAAGAGAGAAGAAATAAATGAAATAGAAACCAAAAGACAGCAGAAAATATCAATTAAACTAAAGAGCTGGGGCTTCCCTGGTGGCGCAGTGGTTGAGAATCTGCCTGCCAATGCAGGGGACATGGGTTCGAGCCCTGGTCTGGGAAGATCCCACATGCCGCGGAGCAGCTGGCCCCATGAGCCACAATTACTGAGCCTGCGCGTCTGGAGCCTGTGCTCCGCAACAAGAGAGGCCGCGATAGTGAGAGGCCCACGCACCACGATGACGAGTGGCCCCCACTTGCCACAACTAGAGAAAGCCCTCACACAGAAATGAAGACCCTACACAGTCAAAAATAAATTTTAAAAAAAAACAAAAAAAACCTGAAGAGCTCATTCTTTGAAAAGACAAAATTGACAAACCTTTAGCTAGATTCACCATGAAAAAGAGAGAGGGCTCAAATAAATATTATCAGTTATGAAAAAGGAGATGTGACACATGATACCACAGAAATTTAAAGGATCATAAGAGACTAGCATGGATATTTTTATATGTTAACAAATTGGACAACCTAGAAGAAATGGATACATTTCTAGAAACATACAACCTTCCAAGACAGAATCATGAACAAATAAGAAGTCTGAATAGAGCAATAAGTCCTAAGGAGATCAAATCAAAACCTCCCAACAAAAAAAAATCCAAGAATAGATGACTTCACTGGTGAATTCTATCAAACATTTAAAAAGAATTAATACCAATCCTTCTGAAACTCTTCCCAAAAAAATAGAAGACGAGGAAACATTTGCAAACTTATTTTACGAGGCCAGCATTACCCTGATACCAAAACCAGACAAGGATGCCACAAGAAAAGAATATTCATCGGGCCAATATTCCTGATGAATATAGATGCAAAAATCCTCAACAAAATATTACCAAACCAAATTCAATACTATACTAAAAGGCTCAAACACCAAGATCTAGTGGAATTTGTTCCAAGGATATTGCAGTTCAACATCCACAAATCAATCAACATGATACACCATGTTAACAAAATGAAGGATAAGAATCATATGATCATCTCAATAGATGCAGAAAAAGCATTTGACAAAATTCAACATCCATTTAATATAAAAGCTTTCTACAAAGTGGGAATAGAGGAAATGTATCTCAACATAATAAAGGCCATCTATGACAAGCCCACAGTTAATATACTACTCAAACAGTGAAAAGCTGAAAGCTTTTCCTCTAAGATCAAGAAGAAGAGAAGGATGCTGACTTTGCCATTTTTGTTCAACATAGTATTGGAAGTCCTAGCCAATGCAATTAGGCAAGAAAAAGAAATAAAAAGCATCCCAATTGGAAGTGAGTAGTTTTTCTTAATATTCTGATGGAATTCATGAACCATTCAGAATTATGTTTCAAGGAAAAACCTCAAAATGTAAAGGACGGAAAAAAAAAACATAAAACTCTTCTAACAGCCTGCCAAAGCAAACAGAAACATTTTCTAAGATATCATATAATTTATATGTTAGGATTTGGGATATAAATTGTTTGTGGTAGGTAGAATATTTTCACACCCCTCCCACAAGGATGTCCATGCTCTAATCCCCCTAAACCTGAGAATATGTTATTTCATATGGTAAATGTAACATTACAGAGATGATTAAGGTTAAGATTAAGGGGAAATTATCCTCAATTGTCCAGATGCACCAAATCTAATTATCTTAGTTTTTTAGAGTGGAAGAAAAAGGTAGAAGAAAAGGTTAGAGAGATTACAGCATGAGAAGGATCTAACACCCCATAATGGTTCTGGGATATAAAAACAAATTAGTGCAAGGACCTAGAGAGGCCTGTAGGAGCTAAGGCCAATCCTCACCTTATAGGCAGCAAGAAAACAGACTTAAACTATATAAAACTAAATTCTGACAACACCTGAATGAGCAAGAAAATAGATATTCCCCTACAGCCTCCAAAAAAGAAGTCCTATTGACAGCTTGATTTTTTCACATTGAGACTTGTGTCAGACATCTGATATACAGAACTTTAATAAATTTGTGGTAAATTGTTACAGTATCAATAGGAAACTTATTCAGTATTTTAGTATTCAGTTAAGTAGACTTAAAATTAAACCATTTTCCTTAATGAGAAAAATTGTCTTCATTTTCTCTCTAGTCTACACCTTAGATTCCAAAGTATAATATGAAAGTTGAAGATTAACACATTTCTTTGATAATATTTTATCATATGTACTGACTAAGCACCTAGAGAATTTATCTCCAGAAGGTAATCAAACAGTAAAATTAATTAATTTAGTTTTTTAAAACAGAGATGCTTACCAAAATATTCTGGGCATTTTAAGCAGACCTCTTTCAAAAAGGCATTTGCTTTCAAATCAAATGTTCTAAGCTCAATGACTGTGCCCAATCCCAAGACATTAATTTCTACCACAGGTAGTTCACAATCTCCAACAAGGTGACAGAATTGAATCAAAACCTGAAAAAGAAAGAAAAAAGAAACTACGACTACCTAAAACAAAAAAATTGTTTATACTGATGGTGGCTATATATGGATATGTGAGGTATACGTGTAGTATAAATGACACATATTTAAATTTAGGAGAGATTTTATACACACACATATACAATACACACATTGTACAAATTATTTTCAATAAATATATACTGAATAACAATAATACATCTAAACTCTTAAATCTTTTTTTTAAGTGAAAGCGGATTTATTTAGAGAGATACACATTCCACAGGCAGAATGTGGTCCCTCTCAAAAGGTGAGGGTGGCCAAACCTTTAATTATTAAGGAAATTAATCTTCAAAGAAAGGGGAGGAAGAACCACAAAGTAACATCTGGATTGAGTTTAAATAGGATGAAAACAACACTGTCCATTAGTAATGAGACTATATAAATGAGCTGTGAATAGTAGAAATGACTGACAATTTAAATAAGCCATATTAATTTTACCATAGTACATACAATGCATACCTCTGGCACTTCAAATCTTATTTTATATTCAGTCATATTTTTTGAACAATCTGGCTTTTGAAGCTTTTCTTGTTGAGGACTTTTAATTCTAGATGGAGGTTGAAGAGGCTCTTCCAAGGGACTACATGGGGCATCAAAAAACTCCTCATCTGAATCTAAATACCATAGAACATTTAAGTCAATAATCAAAATGACTGATTTAATAATAACGTTCTAATAATTTTTCTGAAATAAATATGAACACTAAAACACTATTTCAAAAAATTGAATGTAAGGTCAAAAATAAATAGAAAAGAATATAAAGATTACATGTGAAAAAATAACATTCTTAACAACAAAATGTATGGAAAACACAATCTTTAGCTTAATGAACATCATCTTTAAAATCACGATACTAAAAACTGCTAAAGAAAATTTCATAGTAAATGCCAATGCCAATTATTACCTACATGATGAATACTCAAAGGAACACACTAATATGCTCACTCTACCTGGAAACAGGTAAACAGGACTTAGTTACAAGCACTGCAATATTAAAAGTAGAAGGCAGGCCCTAAAGTTTGAATGGAGAAACTAAGATCAAGCACTACTTCACATATGCATGACTATATAGGAATATATATATGATAGTAAATTTCTACAACATGCTATTTAAATGGACCCAAAATCTAGTAAAACCATTAAAAGAAGGTTTAAAGGAAACTAAAATCATCTAAGTATATCCCTAAGAACATAAAATTGAATTTTAGGGTAGATGATCTCACAAACATTTCCTCCCCCTCCCCACCCACCCTGGTCACTACAAAGAAAGGAAAACATTCTCTAGAAAACTGAGGATCAACATGGCAATTTCTGTTATTTAACATTTACAATTTTTAAAGTTTTAAAAATAGAAAAATACATGTATTTTTCTTTCTAATGCAGTCAAAAAAGCATGTATTTCATAACAAAGTATTTACCAGTTTTCATATGTTAATGAAGGTATTAAGGTTTGATTTTTTTTTTCCTTTAATAACAAAAAAGGAAGTGTAAAAAAAAAATTACTATAATGAAGATCTCCAAAAGCTAAGTAACACATTATAAATTAGACACAAAGTTTCATGGGGTCTCTTAGATCACAAAGGATAAAGATGATTAATTTGCTAGCGGTCCCTGTGATTATGGGGTTCAACTTTTATATACCAAAAAAAAATCCCACTGCAAAAGCAACTTTAAGGAACATCCAAATTACACTGTTTTAAAGGAATTTTAGTGAAATTCTGTGGATAATATGCAAATATCTGCTATTGCCTGAAAGTTTTTATGTGGTCTCAAAATGAATTTTTTTCATAATATATTTATAACAAGGAAAATTTCCTAAAGTAGTTTCATTTTACCATCTTCAACACATGGAATTTCCAAAGGAGAAAACTTTTTCTGTGAAATCTGTGATGTTCCCAAAGAAGTGGATCTTTGAATCTGGAAGAAAAGTTAATTCACTGTCAGTTAGGACACAGAGTTTTATTATACGTTCTAAGACAATTCTGACAACACACACACACACACACACACACACACACACACACACACACCCCTCAATGTGAATTAACTGGAAAAAAATCCAGCCTGAATTAGAAAGTCAATTTGTAAAATGTAGATTTAAAGAAGTGCTTTTACAATTTCAAGGCTAAATATAAATTGCAGAACTGTTATAATCAGTTAATCAGGACTGTTATAATCATACGTATACACACAGAGATGTGCATGTTTCTATGTGTGTGTATTAGTATATGCTATAAACATTTTCAAAAAACTAGAGAAGCAGTAGCTAACCACTGAGAAGAGGGACTGGAAAAGTGAAGAAAGGTAGACTTATTATTTCATTCTTTTGTTTACTATTTGCACCTTTTACTATTTCATCATTCTGTCTTTCAATATGTAATTTTAAAAGTCTATTCACAATGAATTGAATTGTTTTACCCAAAATTTCTGTGGCTGTTACATATACTGTTTGTGGAATTTTCTTTTTTAACTCGTGCTTTCATTAATTTTGAAAATACATTACCTGAAGTGGTTTGACAGGGACATTTACTTCAGTTGCAGGTGGGGGTTTTGGGATGCTTTCAATCAATTCCAATATCCCTTGCAGTTTTTTATCTGAGATTCGTAAAGAAACCAGTGGTAAGTTTCCAAAAATCTTGAATCTGTATCAAAAAGACAGAAATCATTATAAAAAGATGACTGTTCATCTTAAATTATCTAAGAATAATAAAATGTGATTTTAAGTACTAAATATTATCTACACAGTCCATGGGACAAATTATCTCACAATCTACAGTCAAATTCCCATCATTTTACCTTATTAATCAATCTCATCAGCTGAACTAACGTCATTATTTTTCAAAGGCTTATTTTCTATTATTATTATGTTTACTATCTCTCTGCTATTTTGCCAATGCTAACTGACAATATTTATGAAGTGTTTACTTCAGACAGGCATTAAGGAAAACACTTGATATGCATTATCATAAATAATTCTCACAACCTAATAGGAGGGAGACAACCTATTTCTGCTCGCTGTTTCTTATAAGAAAGAAATGTGTACATATGTACATGGTTCCTATCAGGAAACTAAGGTTGGCAGGTACAAATAACTTGTCCAAGAGATTATATATTTAAAACCAGGCTTAAAAATCAGATCTGAATGAAAAATCAAAATCATATAAGTAGATGCATATAACAAAATCCAATACCCATTCACCATAAGAACTCACAGTAAACTAGAACAAAGAAGAACTACCTCAACTTGATGACGAATATCTTTGAAAAACTTACAACTAACATCATACTTAATAGTGAGAAACTCAGTTTTCCCACTAAGATTAGGTGCAAAACAAAGATAACCCTCTCACCACTTCATTTCAACATCACACTGGAAGCCCTTAAATGCAGTAAGCCAAGAAAAGAAAACAAAAAGCATACAGATTGGTAAAGAAGACATAAAACTGTCTTTGTTCACAGACGACACGATCATCTATGTAAATTATCTAGAAAAAAATTCCTGAAACTAATAAGCCAATACAGCAAAGTTGTAGGATATGAGATTAATATGTAATAGTGAATTACTTTCTTATATACCAACAATGGACAAGTATAATCTAAAATTAAAAATACAATACCATTTACATTAGCACCCCAAGAAAGTAATACTTAGGTATAAATCTAACAAAATAAATACAAGATCTGTATGAGGAAAACTGTAAAACTCTGATAATATATTAAGAACTAAATAAATGAAGAAATATTCCACATTTAAGGGTAGGAAGATTCAATCTGTCAAGATGTCAGCTCATCCCAAACTGATCTATATAGAGTCCATGCAATCACAATCAAAATCCCATCAAGTTATTTAATGGATATTGACAAACTGATTCTAAAGTTTAAATGGAGGGACAGAAGACCCAGAATAGCCAACATAATACTGAAGAAGAGCAAGGTTGGAGGGTTGATATTCCCTGACTCAAGACTTACTGTAAAGCTACAGTAAGCAAGACGCTGTGCTATTGGCAAAAGAATGGACAAACAGATCAATGGAAGAGAACAATGGAACAGAATAGAGAGTGCAGATACAGACCTCCATAAATATAGTCTATTGAATCGCTGACAAAGGAGCAAAGGCAAAATAATGGAGGAAAGACATTCTCTTCAACAAATGGTGCTGGAATAAATGAATACCCACATGCAAAAATTAATTCAGACAGGCTTTACACCCTTCACAAAAGCTAATACAAAGTGGATCACAGACCTAAATTTAAAATGCAATACTATAAAACTCCAAAAAGATAAATCAAAGAAAACTTAGATGACCTTTTTAGATACTTTTTAGATGATCACTTTTTAGATACAACACAAAGGCACAATTTATGAAAAAAATAATTGATAAGCTGGATTTGATTAAAATGATAAACTTCTGGGACTTCCCTGACAGTCCAGTGGTTAAGACACCACACTTCCACTGCAGAGGGCACAGGTTTGATCCCTGTTCGGGGAACTAAGATCCCACATGCCGGGGCCAAAAAAATTAAAAACTTCTGCTCTACAAAAGACAATGCCAAGAGATTTAGAAGACAAGCCACAGAGTGGGAGAAAATATTTGCAAAAGATAGAACTCATAAAGGACTATTATCCAAAAAGTTCAAAAAAAATTTTTTTAGTTTATTTTCTTATATAGCAGGTTCTTATTAGTTACCCATTTTATACACATCAGTGTATACATGTCAATCCCAATCTCCCAATTCATCCCACCCCCACCCCCACCCCCTGCCACTTTCCCCCTTTGGTGTCCATACGTTCTAGATGTGTGTCTCTACTTCTGCCCTGCAAAACGGTTCACCTGTACCATTTTTCTAGGTTCCACATATATACGTTAATATACGATATTTGTTTTTCTCTTTCTGACTTACTTCACTCTGTATGACAGTCTCTAGATCCATCCACGTCTCTACAAATGACCCAATTTCGTTCCTTTTAATGGCTGAGTAATATTCCATCGTATATATGTACCACATCTTCTTTATCCATTCATCTGTCGATGGGCATTTAGGTTGCTTCCATGACCTGGCTATTGTAAATAGTGCTGCAATGAACATTGGGGTGCATGTATCTTTCTGAATTATGGTTTTCTCTGGGTATATGCCCAGTAGTGGGATTGCTGGGTCATATGATAATTCGACTTTTAGTTCTATAAGGAACCTCCATACTGTCCTCCATAGTGGCTGTATCAATTTACATTCCCACCAATAGTGCAAGAGGGTTCCCTTTTCTCCACACCCTGTCCAGCATTTGTTGTTTGTAGATTTTCTGATGATGGCCATCCTAACTGGTGTGAGGTGATACCTCATTGTAGTTTTGATTTTCATTTCTCTAATGATCAGTGATGCTGAGCAACTTTTCACGTGCTTCTTGGCCATCTGTATGTCTTCCTTGGAGAAATGTCTATTTAGGTCTTCTGCCCATTTTTGGATTGGGTTGTTTGTTTTTTAATATTGAGCTGCATGAGCTGTTTATATATTTTGGAGATTAATCCTTTGTCTGAAGACTCATTTGCAAATACTTTCTCCCATTCTGAGGGTTGTCTTTTCATCTTCTTTCTGGTTTCCTTTGCTGTGCAAAAGCTTTTAAGTTTCATTAGGTCCCACTTGTTTATTTTTGTTTTTATTTCCATTACTCTAGGAGGTGGATCAAAACAGATCTTGCTGTGATTTATGTCAAAGAGTGCTCTTCCTAATTTTTCCTCTAAGAGTTTTACAGTGCCCAGTCTTACATTTAGCTCTCTAATCCATTTTGAGTTTATTTTTGTGTATGGTGTTAGGGAGTGCTCTAATTTCATTCTTTTACATGTACCTGTCCAGTTTTCCCAGCACCACTTACTGAAGAGACTGTCTTCTCTCCACTGTATATCCTTGCCTCCCTTGTCATAGATTAGGTGGCCATAGGCGCGTAGGTTTATCTCTGGGCTTTCTATCCTGTTCCATTGATCTATACTTCTGTTTTAGTGCCAGTACCATAGTGTCTTAATTACTGTAGCTTTGTAGTATAGTCTGGAGTCAGGGAGTCTGATTCCTCCAGCTCCGTTTTTTTCCCTCAAGACTGCTTTAGCTATTCGGGGTCTTTTGTGTCTCCATTACAAATTTTAATATTTTTTGTTCTAGTTCTGTAAAAAATGCCAGTGTTAATTTGATAGGGATTGCGTTGAATCTGGAGATTGCTTTGGGTAGTATAGTCATTTTCACAATATTGAGTCTTCCAATCCAAGAACATTGTATATCTCTCCAACTGTTTGAATCACGTTTAATTTCTTTCATCAGCGTCTTATAGTTTTCTGCATACAGGTCCTTTTTCTCCCTAGGTAGGTTTATTCCTAGGTATTTTATTCTTTTTGTTGCAATGGTAAATGGGAAGTGTTTTTTATGTTTTTTTCCCTGTAATTATTTCTAATCTCAGAGTGTTGTGGTCAGAAAAGATAACTGATTTGATTTCAATTTTCTTAAATTTACTGAGGCTGATTTGTGACCCAAGATATGATCTAACCTGGAGAATGTTCCATGCACACTTGAGAAGAAAGTGTAATCTTCTGGTTTTGGATGGAATGTCCTATAAATATCAATTAAATCCATCTGGTCTATTGTGTCTTTTAAAGTTTGTGTTTCCTTATTAATTTTCTGTTTGGATGATCTGTCCATTGGTGTAACTGAGGTGTTAAAGTCCCCCACTATTATTGTGCTACTGTCTATTTCCTCTTTTATAGCTGTTAGCAGTTGCCTCATATATTGAGATGCTCCTGTGTTGTGTGTATATATATTTATAACTATTATATCTCCTTCTTGGATTGATCCCTTCATCATTATGTAGTGTCCTTCCTTGTCTCTTGTAACATTCTTTAAAGTCTATCTTATCCAATATTTGTATTGCTACTCCAGCTTTCTTTTGATTTCCATTTGCATGGAATATCTTTTCCCATCCCCTTTCAGTCTTTATGTGTCTCTAGGTCTGAAGTGGGTCTCTTGTACACAGCATATATATGGGTCTTGTTTTTGTATCCCTTCAGCAAACCTGTGTCTTTTGTTTGGAGCATTAAATCCATTCACGCTTAAGGTAATTATCGTTATGTATGTTCCTATTACCATTTTCTTAATTGTTATGGGTTTGTTATTGTAAGTCCTTTTCTTCTCTTGCGTTACCCACTTAGAGAAGTTCCTTTAGCATTTGTTGTAGAGCTGGTTCGGTGGTGCTGAATTCTCTTAGCTTTTGTTTGTCTGTAAACCTTTTGATTTCTCCCTGGAATCTGAATGAGATCCTTGCTGGGTAGAGTAATCTTGGTTGTAGGCCTTCCCTTTCATCACTTTAAGTATATCATGCCACTCCCTTCTGGCTTGTAGAGTTTCTGCTGAGAAATCAGCTGTTAACCTTATGGGAGTTCCCTTGGATGTTATTTTTCATTTTTCCCTTGCTGCTTTCAATAATTTTTCTTTGTCTTTAATTTTTGTCAATTTGATTACTATGTGTCTCGGCATTTTTCTCCTTGGGTTTATCCTGCCTGGGACTCTCTGCACTTCCTGGACTTGGGTGGCTATTTCCTTTCCCATGTTAGGGAAATTTTGGACTATAATCTCTTCTCATATTTTCTCAGGTCCTTTCTTTCTTCTCCTTCTGGGACCCCTATAATGCGAATTGTTGCATTTAATGTTGTCCCAGAGGTCTCTTAGGTTGTAGGCTGTCTTCATTTCTTTTCATTCTTTTTTCTTTATTCTGTTCCACAGCAGTGAATTCCACCATTCTGTCTTCCAGGTCACTTATCCATTCTTCTGCCTCAGTTATTCTGCTATTGATTCCTTCTAGTGCATTTTTCATTTCAGGTATTGTATTGTTCATCTCTGTTTGTTTGTTCTTTAATTCTTCTAAGTGTTCTTTAATTCTTCTAGGTCTTTGTTAAACATTTCTTGCATCTTCTCGACCTTTGCTTCCGTTCTTTTTCCGAGGTCTTGGATCATCTTCACTATCATTATTCTGAATTCTTTTTCTGGAAGGTTGCCTATTTCCATTTCATTTAGTTATTTTCCTGGGTTTTATCTTGTTCCTTCATCTGGTACATAGCCCTCTGACTTTTCATTTTGTCTATCCTGTGAATGTGGTTTTTGTTCCACAGGCTGCAGGATTGTAGTTCTTCTTGCTTCTGCTGTCTGCTCTCTGGTGGATGAGGCTATCTAAGAGGCTTGTGCAAGTCTCCTGATGGTAGGTACTGGTGGTGGGTAGAGCTCTCAAAGAATACTTAAAGCTCAATAATAAGAAGACAATCTGGTTGAAAAATGGACCAAAGATCTTAACAGACACCTCATCAAATAAGATACATAGATAGCAAATAAGCAAAGATGTTCCACATTATGTATAATCAGAGAAATACAAATCAAAATAAGAATAACGAGATAGTACTACACACCTACTATAATAACCAAAATCAGGAATACTGACACCACCAAATAATGGCAAGGATGTAGAGCAACAGGAACTCACAATTACTGCTGACTGAAATGCAAAAGGGTATAGCCCCTTTGGAAGACAGTCTGGAAGTTTCTTAGAAAACTAAAGATACTCTCACCATATGACCCAGCAATTGTGCTCCTTGATATTTACCCAAAGGAATTTAAAGTTATGTCCCCACAAAAACCTGCACATGCATGTTTATAACAGCTTTACTCCTAATTTTATATGAATCAAGTTTATCCACAAAAATTTTATATTCCAATTTTATCACCAAAACTTGGAAGCAACCAAGATGTCCTGCAGTAGGTAATGGATAAACTGTGATACATCAGATCATGGAATATTATTCAGCTTAAAAAAAAATGAGCTCTCAAGTCATGAAATGACAGGGAGGAACCTTAAATGCATATTACTAAGTGAAAGATGTCAATGTGAAAAGGCTTTCTCTTCTATAATTCCCACTATATGACATTCTGAAAAAGGGAAAACTATGGACACAACAAAAAGATCAGGGCTTGCTAGGGCTTGAGTGTGACAGGGGAGGGATGAATAGAAGATTTCTAGGGCAGTAAGAATACTCTATATGATAAACTCTATATGAAACCACAATGATGGCTACATATTATGCATTTGTCCAAACCCATTCAAGGTACAACACCAAGAGTGAACCATAATGTAAGCTATAGACTTTGGGTAATTATGATGTGTAAATGTCGGTTTATCAATTCTAACAAATGTACCACTAGGTGGGGGATGTTGTTAATGGGAAGGCTATGCATGGGTGGATGCGGGGGGTGTACGGGCAATCTCTGTAGCTTCCTATCAACTTTTTTGTGACACTAGAACTGCTGCAATATGAAGAAAGCCTTTAAAAAGTAATAATAATTTTAAAAGAGACTGACATCAAAGAGAGAATAAGTTTTCGTTCACCATTTTTATCCCTGCATTTTAACTTACTTTTTCAATCACACACAATGACTGCTAAAAATATACCTGAATTACTTGAGAAAATTATAAGCTTTCTTTTACCTCCAGTAACCTAAGTATTTGTAACTAATCCCATACATCCTAATTTAACAGGTACATATTATAGATCTGTCTCATTAATGTACCTAAACTTTTCAATTTCTTTAAATATGCCAGCTTAACAACCTGAGGATGACAGGTGCCAAAATAATACCTAGCAAATAACAGAGGATTTCCTTTTATCTGCCTTAAACTTTTTAAGCTCAAACTTCAAAGGAAGTTGCCTGATACTTGTAGAGTTCCAGGACTTTATATAATGTCATATCCACTTTATATTGCTCACAACTTACAAAACTGAAATCAAATGCTTCTCAGATTTCATCTTTCTAAATCATTATAGTTTCTGCTTGTGATTGTTTTCGGCACAATTTTCTGGTCCTAACTTATAGCCATTTTAGTATCATAAGAATACTAGTACAGAAGGCTTTCCTGGTGTCTTCCGCCTTTATTCGCTGTGTCTGGGTGTAACGCACTGAACCAGAGTTTGGCAAAATATGGCCATGGATTAATCCAGCCTGCTGCTTATTTTTGTAAATAAAGTATTAACTGGAATACAGCTATGCCCAGTTACTATGTACTGTTTATAGCTGCTTTCACGCTAATATAGCAGAGTTGAGTAGTTGTGACAGACAATACAACTTCAAGCCTAAAACATTTAATATCTGGCCCTTTAAAGAAAAAGTTTGCTGAGTGTTACACTGGATTAATCTCTCATACTCTTGCATTCCATTATCTGTCTATATATAGACATTTTAACCAACTGTTTTAATTCCTGCTAGGCTATGCATATTCCCTACATTACTGGACGTAAATTCTCCCTAATCATAGACTAACAGCAATCTAAAGCAAGGGAAGTTAGCCATTTCCTCTCTCAGAGTAATATCACTTTTTTTTGGTACCCTGTAACATCCTAGATTCTAGCATATTTAAGTATAAAATGCTGAAAAAAAATCTATTCGCAAACATGTTTGCAACAGGAAATTACATACATCTTTGTCCTTTCTCACATACTGACAAACTTTAAAAGAAATATCAGCCAATAGTAAATAGGCAGGAGGACATTTGGGAAGGAAGCCAAAGAACCTAAGCGTGCCTAAAATTAACCTATACCTAATGCTTGATTGTAAACAACAGCAAAATGTATAGAATGGTTTTCTTTCCTCTTCTCTTTCTCGAACCAAATTCCTGGCATTCCTCTGCTTTAAGACACTCAGAGTCCCAGTTTGATATTCTTGAATACGGAAGTCTAAGAGAATGAGAGTAAACTGCACAATGTTTTCTAGAGAATTGAGTCCTATAATTTGAAAGGCAAAAAAAAAAAAAAAAAAAAAAAAGGCGGCGTGTAAGTTTCTCTTAGGTCTCTTCCTTTCACATGGTGACAACAGTAAGTAGTATGAACCGGGTCTGCAACATAGCATATGGGAAAAAGACCAGGCTATCACTACTTCCTACTATCTCTTCCCTCCATACTTGAGCCACAAAACCTTGAGCACTGCTATATGAGCATTCTCTTCTTGCCTCTCTAGTAACAATTTCACTTAGATTGTTTGGTAGTTGCTAGATGTGTCTTTCTTTAAATTTTAAAATAGATCTGTGGCTGAGGTTTGAATGCTTGCAAGGGAGAGAAAAATTACTGGTGGAAAGAAAAGGTGAAAGGGCTAGCTATGGTCTTAAACTATTTAGGACTAAATCAGCTAACTAGTCCAGTCTAATTTAACAGACTTCTATATTTAGGATACTGGGCTCAAAGCATCAGTCAGCTAACAATAAAATATAAAGATCTTGGTAAAAGCAAACACATGATAAATATAAAATCAAGTATTATGATTTTTTATTTTAACTTCACCTTTTATTTTCTACAGGACTTAGAAAATATAAATCTGTGCTAATGGGTACAATATATAATAAAGATATAACTTGTGACATCAATGACATAAAATGGAGGGGGTGGAGCAGTAAATAGTAGAGTTTTTGTATGCAATTAAAGTTAAGTTGGTGTCGGTTTTTTAAAAATTGTCAACTTTACAATGTTATAGGTAATCTCCATGATAACTAAAAAGAAAATATCTATAGAACGTGCATATGTGGAAAAGAGAAGGGCAACAAAACACGTCAGAACAAAAAATCAACTAAACACAAACGAAGGCCATAACAGGAAAAAAGGGACAAAAAGCTATAAGACATACAGAAAGTAAATAACAAAATGACAAAATTAATTTGTTCCCCATCAGTATTTATTTTAAACATAATGGTTTAAACTTCACAAAGATATAAATTGACAGAATGAATTAAAAAAAAAAGATCAAACTATATGTCTACAAGAGACTGACTTTAGATCTAAGGACACAAATAGTTTGAAAGTGAAAGATATTCTATGCAAATAATATCCAAAAGAAAGCAGGAATGGCTATAGTATCAATCAAACCAGACTGTAGGTCAAAACCTGTTACAAGAGACAAAAGACATTATTTAATAAAAAGTCACTTCATCAAGAAGATATAACAATTAGAAACATATATGCACCAAACATCAGAGCTCAAAAATATATGAAATATTGACAGAGTTGAGGGAAGAAATAGCTCTACAATAACATTAGACTTCAATACTCCACTTTCAATAACTGATAGAACAACCAGAAAAAAGATCAATAAGGAAATAGAGGACTAGAACAACACTGTCAACAAACATAAACAAAACACTCCTCCATCAACAGCAGAATACACATTTTTTCATACATGCACATAGAATATTCTCCAGGATAGACCAAATTTTAGGTCATAAAGCAAGAGTCAATAATTTTTTAAAGATTGAATAAAAAGCATCCTTTCTAATCACAATGGAATGAAACTGGAAATCAACAGCAGAATGAAAAATGTAAAATTACAAATATGTAGAAATTAACACATTTACTGTTAATGAGTCAAAGAAGAAATCGCCACGGAAATAAAAAAATATCTTGAGACAAGT
Organism: Neophocaena asiaeorientalis asiaeorientalis; assembly: GCF_003031525.2. NCBI lineage: Eukaryota > Metazoa > Chordata > Mammalia > Artiodactyla > Phocoenidae > Neophocaena > Neophocaena asiaeorientalis. Next base: position 3,616,059 of record NW_020172625.1, read on the forward strand.
GAAAATGAAAACACAACATACCAAAATTTATAGCATACAGCAAAAACCGTGCTGAGGGAAATTTATAGCTATAAACACTTATATTGAAAAAGAAAGATCTCAAATCAGCAACCTAACTTCATGCCTTAAAGAACTAAAAAGGAGCAAACCAAACCAAAAGTTAGCAGAAGTAAGGAAATACAGATTAGAGCAGAGAGAGAGAAAATAGAGAATTGAAAAATAATTGAAAAAAAATCAACAAAAGAGTTTGTTCTTCAAAAAGATGAACAAAACTAAAGAACCTTTAGGTAGATGGAGATAAAGACAGAAAAGACTCAACTAAAATCAGAAATGATAGTGTGGATATCACTATCAATCCTACAGAAATAGGAAGGATTTAATGCCAACAAATTGGATAACCTAAATAAAATGGACAAATTCCTAGAAACACACATCTATCAACACTGAATTTTGAAGGAACAGAAAATCTAGATAGACCTATAACTAATATGGAGAGTGAATCAGTAATCAAAAATCTCACAACATTTCACGAGTGAATTCTACCAAACATTTAAAGAATTAACACAAATTTTTCTCAAACTCTTCCTGGAAACTAAAAAGAAAGGAATACTTCCTAACTCATTTTAAGGACAGCATTACTCTGATACCAAAACCAGACAAAGATAATACAAGAAAAGAAAACTACAGACCAATATCCCTTACAAACACTGATGCAAAAATCTCCAAAAAAAACACTAGCAAACAAAATTCAACAGCATATTAAAAAGATTATACACCATCACCCATCACCCAGGATTTAACCCTGGAACGGAAGAATGGTTCAACATATGAAAACAAATCAATGTAATACACCACATTAACAAAATGAAGGGATAAAATAACATATGATCATCTCAACTGATGAAGAAAAAGCATTTGGAAAATGCAACACGTTTCCATAATAAAAACACTCAAAAACTAGAAATAGAAGGAAACTACCTCAAAATGATAAAGGTCATATATGAAGAAACCACACATAGCACACTCAATGCAAAAGACTAGAAGCTTTTACTCTATGATCAAAATAAAGGATGCCCACTTAAATTACTTGTATTCAACATAATACTGGAAATTCTAGCCAGAGTAATTAGGCAACAAAGAGAAAAAAAAAAGGTATCCAAATTGGAAAGGATGAAGTAAAACTGCCTCTGTTCTAACATGAAGTGGTCGTATATGTAGAAAACTGTAACAATTCCACACACACAAAAAATGTTAGAACTAATAAACAAATTCATCAAAGTTTCAGGATACAAAATCAACTTGGAAAAATCAATTGAGTTTCTATTAACCAACAAAGAAATTAAGAAAACAATTCCATTTATAATAGTATCAAAAAGGATAAACTTAACCAAGGAAGAAAAAGACATACACTGAAAACTACAAAATAATGCTGAAAGAAATTTAAAAAGACACAGGTAAATGGAAAGACATCTTGTATTCATGTATTGGGAGACCTGATGTTAAGATGTCACTACTGAAAACATTTGCAGATTCAATGCAATCCATATCAAAATTTCAATGATACCTGTTGTTAAAAATAGAAATATCCATCTTAAAGTTCAAAAGGAATCTCAAAGGACCCCAAATCACCCAATCAATATAGAAAAAGATTAATGTTGGATGACTCATGCTTCCTGATTTCAAAAGTTACTACAAAGCTACAGGAATCAAAACAGTGTAGTACTGGCATGAAGACAGACACAGAGACCAAGGGAACAGAACAGAAAGCCCAGAAATAAACCGTCACATATATGGTCAAATGATTTTCAACAAGGGTGTCAAGACTATTCAATAGGGAAAGGCCAATTTTTTTCACAAATGGTGCTGAAAAAAACTACACATCCACATGCAAAAGAATAAAGCTGGATCCTTACCTTACACCACATCCAAAAATTAACTCAAAAAGGTTTCCTAAGCACTAAAAATATAAACTCTTTGGAAAAAAATATACAGGAAAAACACTGGATTTGGTGATAATTTCTTAGATATGACAACAAAAGCACAGGCAACAAAGATAAATTAAACTTAATCACAATTCATAGATTTTGTGCATCCAAGGACACTATCAAAAGAGTGATAAATAAGACAATCCACAAGAAGAAAGAAAATATTTGCAAATCATTTTATCTGGTAAGAAGTTAATATCCAGGAAAATATTTTAAAAAAACCAAACCTCCAACTTAACAACACAAACAACCTAATTAAAAGGTGGGCAAAGGACCTGAACAGACATTTCTCTAAAGAAATATATAAATTGCCAATAAGAACATGAAAATATGCTCAACATCACTAATCATTAGAAAATGCAATTCAAAACTATAATTAAATACTACTTCACACCTGTTAGGATGGCTATTATTTTTTTGAAAGGGAGAAAATAACAAGTGTTGGTGAAGAGGTAAGAGAATTTGGAACCCCTGTGAATTGCTGATGGGAATAGAAAATGGTGCAACTGCTATGGAAAACAGCAGTACAGTTCCTCAAAAAATTAAAAATAGAATAATCCAGCAATTCCACTTCTGGATATATACCCCCCAAAATTTAAAGCAGGGACTCCAACAGATATCTGTATACTGATGTTCACAGCAGCATTATTACAACTGTCAAATGTCCATTAACCCATGAATGGATAATATATGATATATACATGCAATGGAATTAGGCCTTAAAAAAAATGAAATTCTGACATACACTACAACATGGGTCAACACGAAGACATTATGCTATGTGAAATAAACCAGGCAGAAAAGGAGAAATATTGTACGATTCCACTTACATGAGGTACCTAGAGTAGTCAAATTCATAGAGACATAACACAGAATGATGACTGCCATGGACTTGGGGGAGGACAGAGTGGGGTATTATTGTTTAACAATGGGTAGAATTCCAGTCTGTGAAGCTGATATGGTGGAGTGGTTGGACAGAAATGTGAATGTACTTAATGCCACTGAATGATACACTTAAAAATGGTAAATTTTGTTATATATATTTTACTACAAAAAAATCAATGAAACATGGCATTTCTTAGCTATATAGCTACTAAGAAAATCTACAATCACATGAAACAGGTAATACATACTTGGGCATCCTTATATCCATGAAAACCATGGCCTTAGAGAGTTCCACATTGAAGTGCATAGGTACCAAGATATGCTGTGTGGATACATTGAGTTTTCGTGCTTCTTTCCAATTATCACCTAATTACAGAAAACAGTACGTGTTTTAACACATGTGTAATTTGAAAAACATACTAAACCTAACATTACCATTAATACTTCATAGTCATACGGTGCATGGTATGAGGAAATCTTCCTACATCTAGATAATCTTAATGCCATATTCCCAGGTACACATACTCAGCAGGTAAATTCTTTTCCCTTTCAAAGACTCTATGTTTTAATAGGAAAAATGCTTATTAAAATGTTAACAACAACATAGCTTTAATCAAATCTACTGTGCATCCTTGGCAATCACTATGCCAACCATACATTACTCAAAAAACATGGCTCTGATGCAATAATGAAAAAGGTAGGGAAAAGTGCAGTTCTTCAGTATTAATTAATAAAAGTTACATTTAAGATTTATAACTGACACTGTTCTAGGCAATGTTTAAATTTTCATTTAATTCTCACAATGATGTATAACATCCCATTTTAGAAAAATGAGACTGAGAGGAATTTACAGCTTGCTTATGGTCAAAAAGCTAGTGAGTGATAATAAGGCTGAAACTGCCACCCAGGTCTGCCAACATGCAACCCTCTGGCAACATTCACTGCAGTGTCACAAGCCTAAATGTTCAGTAAAGGAATGGCTAAATAACTGACAGCATAGCCTTAGAACTTTAGTTAGCCAGTAAAAATCATGAATTTAAGTGCCCAAAATATTACTGGTAAATGAAAGGGAGGTCAGCATATAAAACTATGTAAATCATGTTAAAAACGCATTCACAAACACTCCCAAACACCACACAAAATACATCTCGTACATTCATAGGCACACACATTGAAAAAAACACCAAAAGGATATCCACTAAAATATCAACAACGCTCATGTGTGAGCAGTAGGATAAAGAATGATGTTTTTGTTTTTCTGTATTGTCCAGATTTTCTAAAAGACATGTCTATATTACAAAGAAATAACTTTTAAAATTTATAACAAGATTAATGGGATCCATATAATACAAAGCAGTTTCATGTACATTATTCCATTTGAACCTAATAATACCATAAGTCAGTTAAAACGTCAGTCAAGGAAAACCAAGCAAATGAAAGCTTAGACTCCTGAAGACAGGTAGTAAAATGGACTTTATTACAATTTTTAAAATTCCAACAGTACCGAGATAAATCAAATATTTCCTTCACTTCTCAATTTACAGATAAAAAATAAGATATTTAGAAGCATGTGTTTCAGTATTTATCAGGGAAGTCTATGACAATTACATAAAGTAACCCCAATGTCAAAAAAAACCCTGCCCCCCAAAAGATTTAATTATTTAAGAATAGTTAATGCTTATCAAAAACAACTCCAAGGAATTCCAATAATTTTCAGATAATAATAATGAAATACTGAAAACAATTTTTTACAAAGCATCTCAATATCTTAACTATTAGTATGGCTCATGGACTTTGAAAACCAGTTACCAAAATGTATCAAACACACCAAAATATAGTAATGTATTCCTTGAAAATAAATTTATGGATTTTTCTATAAACAATTTGCATTTGCCATCCACTATACTTCTGGGCTCCTTTTACACCAACTGAAATATGATAAAAATAAAAACCAAGTTCATTACTCTTAAAGCAAGTACAGTTAAAGAAAAAAATCAAATGTTCCAGTCCTATATACACTAACATTTTTAATAATCGTAACTTTAGGATCTCATTGCTCCTCCTTCTATTAGTTAGCTCAGATAATTAAAATTTCACCATATACACATCTCAATGTTCACTAACACCCTGGAGATTCAGAAGCAATATAACAGTGGAAAGAGGGCTCAACTAGTCTGGGCTCTCTATCTATTTTAATGGATCCTGACAAGTGAATTTCTGGCTTTGGTCACTTCAACTAAAAAACTAGATCCAGATCAGAGATGCCTATTTGTACACCAAAGTGAATAGGGTAAAGGTATTCCTAAGATAGTGACCTTCTGCAGTCTTTGTGTAACTGTTTATAGTCTGGGCTATCAGAGCCCCTAAGCTGGCTGCCTCTGGCCTTGAGCAGCCTCTTCTGGTTATCCCATTGTGTAATACAAATACCACTTTAAATATGTGCCAGTGCTTTCCAACCTTTACTGGTATAGATCAGGATTTCTCAATCTCAGCATTACTGATATTTGGGCCAAGTCTGTTGTGGGGTGGCTTTCGCCCATACTGTATGAGGTTTAGTAGCATCCCTGACCTCCACTCACTAGATGCTAGTAGTGCCCCAACTCCCCACTCGTGACAACAAAAAATGTCTCTAGACATTGTCAATGTCTCTTGAGGGATAAAATCACATCTACTTGAGATATTGTTCCTAGGAAATATCTACTATCACTTCTAATTCAAAAATATAAAAGTTCTAACATATTTAGGATGAAAGTCTTCAGAGAAACTGTCTAAAAACCTAATTAACCACTTCAGCAAAATGAATCAACAAATAATGCACTGTATACTTACCAACTCTGCTATAAAGCAGCTGTATGCTTGTAAGCTGAATATCAAAGGAATCATAAGCTCTATGCATTATCTCTTCAAGTTTCGCCCCACCTTGTTTTAAATCTGGTAATTCTGAACGAATTTTACTTGTCACCTTGAAGATAATTTTAATAATTTAAATTACTTCAAAATGAAAATATAAAGTTTTTTTATCTTTCAGACTATAATATAAAAATTTAACAGGAGGAGATAAACTCACAAGCTGACATACATTATAAGACTATTAGAAATGTCTTTATCCATGACATATATAATGAGAAGGCCAGGTATAAAGTTTTACATATTAAGTTATATTTTCCAATCATTTATATTAAAAAAGGGGAACAAAGCCAGTCCTGGTAAATAATAGATCTAAAAATTTTTTTAATCTGCTAAGAAGCCTTTTTATTAAAAACAAAATTAAGAGACAAATATAACTTACAAAATGTTTCCATGGCACGATGACAGATATTTAGATAACTTTATAAGAAGAAGTGAGAGTCCACAATTAAATATTAGTGTACCTGAATTTTAGTTCCAGCTCTGCCATTTATGCAACCCCAAGCAAGTTATAGTTGTACTTCCCCTTGCTTGGTATACTATGCATACTACTGTTTTCACTCAAGTATCCTGGAGATCACTTCACAGTAGTATATAAAGATCTTATTAATTCATATTTATACATATATATATATATGTATACACACACACATACATGTATGTGTATATATTATATATTTTTTTCCCTTTATTTTACATAGTTCATGTGAAGTAGACAGTCAAAATTGATTATCTGTTTGAAAGGTAATAAATTTTAGGCAAAAGGTTAAGCAAATTGCCTCAGGTCATAAAACTAGAGAGATACCCTTCTGACCACTATACCTTTCCACTGGCTGTTTCCACTATACTGTACTGCCCATAAACCAATTCCATAACTAAGTTCAAATATGAATAATTATCTGTATAAAATTTTATTATAAATGTAAATCCAGCAGTGTCTACAT
>NW_020172625.1:3622902-3728436 GCF_003031525.2 Neophocaena asiaeorientalis asiaeorientalis
CACGTATTTGTTAGGTAGCCAGAAAGAGCATTCCAATATTATCCATCCCTTCTGGGTCGTTAAATTGTTAAAGTTATTCCTCTACATTTCATGATCTGGAGTACTGCTGTCCAACAGAACTTTCTATGATGATGGAATTGTTCTCCATCTGTTCTAATACAGTAGCCACTAGCCATCTGTGACTATTAAACACTTGAATGTGGCTAATGTAACTAAGGAACTGAATTTTTTAAAATTTTAATCAACTTAAACAAATACACGTGGCCAGTGGGTACCATACCGAACAGCATAGATCTAGAAACACCGAAAGAAACGTATTCTCTACTCAATACTGAGGGGAAAAATCATACATAATTGAATAAGAAGCAAAATGCAAGAAGACCATCTCTCAATTTTAGGATTATTTAATAGAAATATTAAAATGCCAATATCTAAAGTATATACACAAAAAATTTCAGAAGGATGAATATATATTTGATTACTTCCAGAACTCCCCTTCATTCTACACACTTTAATTGACCAAGTAATAAATTTAAATTGAAAAGGAAATAAACTCCTCAAGCATTACTCTCAAATTTTATAAATATAATTCTTAGGTTCACCTCTGACCTTCAGCATTCAGTTGGCCATTTTCCTATTAGAAATGTAGGGAAACTATCTAATTAAATGAAACTTCACTTTACTTGCCAGAAGGGAAGATTCCTCAAATCCTAGTTTCTGCTATTAAGCTAAAAATATACCAAATCAAACCTCTAAAAACCAAAATACATCTTAAACAAAGAAACACCATAAGTGGCATATTATAAAATAATTATTAGTAGTATATACCTTTAGATGACCAAGATCCAAAAGAAGCAGATTTGATGTAGGGTTAAAAATTCCATCTTGTGGGATAATAATATATGAAGCCTTCAAATTAATTTTGAGATCAAGAACTTTCTGTGTCTCAATAATATACAGCAGACCTGCATAAAAGTTAAATCTTTAAAATGAATTGTTTTCACAAATTACTCAAGAAATAGAGAATCATTAAACACATGAATTGGTAGCACAACCTTAAAATAATGTGAAATTAGTATTAATTTTAAAATAAACTTGAGCAAAATATTTTCAATATAAAGTAAGATATTTGTTAGTCAATGTGTATACTCATTAAATATAACTGAGTACAAAACTGGAATACTTCTTCAAAAAGAAGTTTTTGACTCATAAACCCAATTTGGGAAAACTGGGGAGATACACATCTAAAAAAATTAAGTTACATGAAATATTAGAATCTATATAATTCTTCCCAATTCGTGAACTTAATACAGCTACTTCTACCATACTGAACAATGATACTTGATCTTTATATTACTCTGAGACAACGAAAATCCTGGATTATTAAATCATCTTCAATAAAACTGTATGTAAACCAGAAAAAGCAATCAGAACTTTCTATGAAAATGGATGAATCTACCAAAGTGAATTTTAACTAAGATAAAGTCTTGAACTTATACTAAAACATTTAACTAGATTTCTAAATCTTGGTAACATGAATAAATAGGTAGGCAAACCTACTCTTCCACTGAAAGCAACAAAAATGGTTGGATATAAAGCAAAACAAACAAACAGCAACAACGAAACCTACTAAAAACACTAAGAGGAGGCAAGAAAGTAAGGATCTATGAAGCCAAAAATCAGATTGAAAGAGAAAACCTAACAGATTTAAATGGGAGCCATAAAAATTTTATCCTGAGACCATTTTCTGCACTTGGTAAACTCTGGAACTCCTTTCCATAGCCTCACAGAGTATAAAGAACAGATGACAGGGCTTCCCTGGTGGTGCAGTGGTTGAGAATCTGCCTGCCAATGCAGGGGACATAGGTTTGAGCCCTGGTCTGGGAAGATCCCACATGCCGTGGAGCAATTAGGCCTGTGAGCCACAACTACTGAGCCTGTGTGCCTGGAGCTTGTGCTCTGCAACGAGAGGCCGCGACAGTGAGAGGCCTGTGCACCGCGATGAAGAGTGGCCCCTGCTCGCCGCAACTAGAGAAAGCCCACACACAGAAACGAAGACCCAACACAGCCAAAAATAAAAATAAATAAATAAATAAAAAAGAAAAAGAACAGATGACAAAAATGAGGAGTCTACGGCTTCCCTGGTGGCGCAGTGGTTGAGAGTCCGCCTGCCGATGCAGGGGACATGGGTTCGTGCCCCGGTCCGGGAAGATCCCACATGCCGCGGAGCGGCTGGGCCCATGAGCCATGGCCGCTGAGCCTGCGCGTCCGGAGCCTGTGCTCCGCAACGGGAGAGGCCACACAGTGAGAGGCCCGCGTACCGCAAAAAAAAAAAAAAAAAAAAAAAATGAGTCTAGCAGGAGTTCTTTTCATAAATCTGGGATCTAAAAGGTACATACTCAAAGTAAGAGTAATCCATAAGTTAAACCTCCCTGTCCCTAAAACCTACCCATAGAATGCAAAGAATGTCTCTGAGAAAAACTGGGAAAAAGGGGTAGTCTTCCTGTGAATCATAATCACAATACAGTCCTCGAGGGGATATGTAGCACAACTTTTGTCATTCCAAAATATCTCAAGTAATGACTTTAGATAGTGGTCCCACCAACATGCTCGAGATACCTGGCAGGAAACAATGAAATTCTTCCCTGAATGAAAGTCCATTTATCCTAGACTTCAGGGAATTCTCCCAAATAATTTTCCAATAAAAATGAGCAGCTCACAATCAAAACTCAACAAAAAGACAAAGGTTAACATGAATATAAGAAACAGCAGAAATAAAAGAGAGGAGAAATAAAAACACAAAAGTCTTAACATAATGGAACTGAAGAGATAATTATCTGGTGAGACAATATAAAATAACTATACAGTTGACCCTTGAACAACACAGGTGAGTCCACTTACACAAGAATATTTTTCAAAAGTAAATATTTACATTACTACATGGTGTCTGGTTGGCTGAATCTGGGGATCTGGAAGAACTACAGATACAGACGGCCCACTGCAGATTATACACAGATTAACTCTCGCATTATTCAAGGGTCAACTGTGCTTACAATGTTTGAAGAAATAAAAGACAAGTTTGAATATATCCATGGGAAAGAGAACTATAAAGAACAAAAAATCAGATTTTAAATATAACAAAGCAGAATTCCTAAAATGAAAATATAATCATTGAAAGTAAACACAATGAAAAAAAAAAAGAAAGTAAACACAATGGGAAGATTATTAAGCACATTAGACAGCTGAAGAGGGATTCAGTAAAAATCAGAAGATAAATTAAAGGAAATTACCCAGCATGCAACAGAGGAAAAACAGATGGAAAGAAAACAAAATATATAAGTTAAGAATGACAGAGTAAAATAAGCTAAAATATATTTAGCCAGAGTTCCAGAAGAAGAGAATCAAGAGAAAAAAATCTGAAGAGTTAATGGCTAGAAATTTTCCAGATAGATTTTCTAGAAATAATGAAATCTACCAATCCTCAGATTGGTCCACAGTTGGATACATCATACTGAACCTATAGAATATAAAAGATAAAAACACCTTAAATGTAAAAGAAAAAGGATAATCTACAAAGAAGCAGCAAACACACTAACACCTGAATTTTCAACATCAGTAACAGGAGCCAAAAGACAGTAGAATGGTCACTTCAGTGTGCTAAGAACAATATAATCATCAACTCTGAATTACATATCCAGTAAAAAAAATATCCTTCAAAACTGAGAACAATTACTTTCAGACCAAAACCAAACGATACAACAAACAAAAAAGTTTGCCATCAGCAGACTCTCAATAAAGAAAACAATGTATAAATGAACTACCGAAAGAAAGGAAATAATCCCAGATAAAGGGTGTTAAGTTCAAATAGGAATGAAGAGCAAAGAAAGTAGTTGATATATAGGTAATTATAAACCAATGCATTGACTCTACAAACAAAAATTTTTCTATGAAGTTAAAACAAGAAAAAAATAACAATAGCATGTAAGTAACGAGGATGGTGAAAGGAGTTAAAGTGTTCTAAAGTGTTCCTTGCAATGATTGGGAGAAGGTAAAATGTTTTATTACATTTTATCTCAACAAAAATTTGTGTTTTAATTACTACAGTAAAAAGAGAAAGAGAATATTTAAGTTTCAAATGGTACAAGGGTGGGAGTGGAGGAAGTAATGCTAAAATTTATCCAAAGGCAGGAAAGAAAAGTCAAGAAATATGACTGTCAGTATCACAGCTTGAAAAACATCCCAAAATATGTTGTTGACATGACACATCTAAAAATAAAGATAGAGGGAAAAAGTAAGTAAAAGAATAAAAAAACTTATAGCAGGCAAATTATAACCAAAAAAAACCCTAGAATATCCATACTAATATCAGAACAAAAAAAGAAAAAATATTAAAAAATTAAAGCATTACTAAAAATATTGACAACTTCATACAGATAAAAAATTTGGTTCATTGGGAAAAAAATATCTCTGCATGTAAGTAATATAGCACCAAACTCTCTAAGGAAGAAAATTAAAGATCTACATGAAATAGACAAATCCAAATGGAAAGTTTGGTGTTCTTCATATATTTCTCTAAATAACTGTTAGAATATGGTGAAACAAGAAGGAAAAAATTCCAGTAAGGATACAAAAGATTTGAAGTACATGATAAACAAATGTGACTTAAAGGATATGTATAGATATTAAAAAGATATGCTTTTCAAACATATATGGAATATTTTTTAAATTACCATATATTGAGCCAGAAAGCAAGTCTCAACAAACTACAAAGCATCAAAAACCAGAGATCATCTCTATAGTCCACTATATTTTGAAAATGGAATCTCTAATTTAAAATCTTCCCCAAAGAAATCTCCAAACCCAAATTATGCCAAACACTGAAAGAAGAAATGAGACCCAACAAACCAATTGGCTGAACAAACCAATCTTACACAAATTCTCCAAAGAATAAAAGATGCAACTTTTATTTTCTGAGGCCAATATACTAAAATCTGGAAGTCATTACAAGAAAGGAAAATGACAGGCCAGTTTCTGTCATAAACAGAATTTCAAAAATCCTAAAAAAATTTTTTGCAATTAACTTGAATGTGGTACATAGGTTAGACCTTTCTAAGTGTAAGAAATGATTATCATTATATCTAAATTTAAATATAAAGGTACCAAATTAGCTTCAACTAAAACTGTATCTAGTCTAGAAATATAAACTCAAAAAATACTTTACCAAAATCAGCATAACATGACTGAAAGTTTAGTATAGGATAAGTACTTAATTCACCAACATTAATACTGGCATTTACCTGCTGCTGTCTTATCACGAAATTCTTCAAGTTTTGTCAAAGTCACTGAAGTCAGCTGTGCTAGATTTACCTCTTTTGGAGGTCTGAAGAATTCCACTATACTATTTACTGTTCTCTGTTAAAATAAGCATCATTAACATGAGGCACAAACGCAAGGCAAATTGAAATATATTAAAACTTAGGAATTACAAAAATGCTTACTGCATCATATAGCATTTCTAAAGGTTCAGCTTCTATGATACACCTTTGAGCAACAGTTTCATCTAATGGATTTATCTCAAATATAATTCGCAAGAGTGATGCAGCATCATCCAATGAAGACAGGAGGCGGGGTTTTGTTGAATTATCTGGTAAGCCAGTAATATGAAATGAACCTATTTTGGTTTCGAATCTGCATGAAAAAAGATAGGACAGAAATTAGCAATCAGTACAATTTTAAGGTATTTTTCAAATTAAAAATAATAAAATAAAAATAAAAACAATTGCACTTTAGGGCTTCCCTGGTGGCGCAGTGGTTAAGAATCCACCTGCCAATGCAGTGGACACAGGTTTGAGCCCTGACCCAGGAAGATCCCACATGCCACAGACCTACTGAGCCCACAAGCCACAACTACTGAGCCTGCGAGCCACAACTACTGAAGCCCGTGCGCCTAGAGCCCCTGCTCCGCAACACAAGAAGCCACTGCCAACGAGAGGCCCGCACACTGCAACGAAGAGCAGCCCCCACTTCCTGCAACTAAAGGAAGCCCGCACATAGCAACAAAGACCCAACATAGCCAAAAATTAAAATAAATTTATTTTAAAAAAAATTTTCACTTTGCATTTCTTGCTACTCCATTCCATGCACACTGAAGAAAATACACAACTATTAGATCTAAACTGACATAGATTAATTCACAAAGAACTCTATTCACATGTTGATTTCCAGATTAAGAAGCTTTTGAAGGGTCAGGGGTTTCTGGTTCCCTATGAAAGGAGTCTGAAGTCACCACTCCATATTAACAACAAGTAAAAGGCTGAACAAACCAAAAAATCAACAACTCTTCTTCGATATGTAAGAGAGGGGAGTACACAGGGCAAACTGCTGCCCCTAAGACGGAAGACACAGACAGGGAGTGGAGTCATGGCTTACCAGAGCAGAGATCTGCAAAAAGGAAACCACCACGGACACTAGAGCCAAGGTTGAAAAACCTAAACTGTAACTGAATTGCTGGAGACTTAGTGTGGACAACTCTGAGAGTTAAAAACTCCAGAGGGAACTATTACCTGACACCGGGCAGAATGGCCATCATCAAAAAATCGACAAACAATAAATGCTGGAGAGGGTGTGGAGGAAAGGGAACCTTCCTACACTGCTGGTGGGAATGTAAAATGGTACAGCCACTATGGAGAACTGTATGCAGGTTCCTTAAAAAACTAAAAATAGAGCTACCAGATGACCCAGCAATCCCACTCCTAGGCATATAACCAGAGAAAACCACAATTGGAAAGGATGAATGCACCCTGATGTTCACTGCAGCACTAGTTACAATAGCCAGGACACAGAAGCAACCTAAATGTCCACTGACAGAGGAATGGATAAAGAAGACATGATACATATATACAATGGAATATTACTCAGCCATAAAAAGGAATGAAACAGTGCCATTTGTGGAGACATGAATGGACCTAGAGATTGTCATACAGAGTGAAGTAAGTCAGAAAGAGAAAAACAAATACTGTATAATATCACTTATACGTGGAATCTAGAAAAATGGTACAGGTGAACTTATTGGCTAAGTAGAAATAAGAGTCACAGATGTAGAGACCTTATGGTTACCAAGCGGGGGGGAGAAGGGGGACGAATTGGGAGATTGAGATTGACATATATACACTACTATGTGTAAAATAGATAACTAATGAGAACCTACTGTTTAGCACAGGGAACCCTACTCAATGATCTGTGGTGACCTAAATGTGAAGGAAATTTTAAAAAGAGTCAGAAACTAACACAATATTGTAAAGCAACTATACTCCAATGAAAATTAATTAAAATAAAAAACTCTAAGGGGACCCAGCCACAGGGGAGTCCCCCAAATAATATGAGATACACCTCCAAGAATTCGACCAGGTTCCCACAGTAAATATTGGAAAAATATCCCCTCCTCAGTTAAGTGGAGAGGACGATGAACCATTCAAAAATATGCCAGAGCACTCTGCTGTTCTTAGCAAGGGCTGCCCTCTGGAGACACGAGTTAACTAGAGCCTTACCTAATGGGGTATTATCAGAGCCAAAATGACCAAAGGAAGGGAAATATCCAACTCCAGTCAAGTCTACCACTCCATATGGGGGGAGGGAAATACCCAACTCCAGCCCATACTGCCCATTCTATCCCCGCTAAGTGGGTAGGGGAAAAATCTGAGACACTCCTGTTAAGTTCACAGTACAGAAGCACAGGCTCATTCAAAGACTGAGAGCTCATCACAGAACTACAAAACTCTTCCCTTTCTCCCACATCTTATAACCAAATTATTAAGGACCTATTTACAGCAATTCCTTTTACCCAGTATATAATGTCTGGCTATCAGGAAAAAATAACAAGGCATACAAAAAGGCAAAAAACACAATTTGAAGTGACAGAGCAAGCATCAGAACCAAACATGGCAGGGATGCTGGAATTACATGACTAGAAATTTAAAGCAACTACAATTAATATGTCCAACGGTTAATATGTCTAACAGATAAAGTAGACAATCTGCAAGAGCAGATGAACAATGCAAACAGAAGGATGGAAATCCTAAGAAAACCAAAAATGAATGCTAAAGATAAAAATCACTGTAACAAGAGTGACTTTGATGGGTTTATTAGGAGACTGAACAGTTACACAGCTAAGGAAATCCCTGAGCTGGAGAACAGATCAGAAAAACACAGAAAGCATTTCTAAAAAATCAGAATAGAATATCCATGCACAACTACAAAAGTTGTACTGTACAAGTAATGGGAATACCAGAAGGAGAAGAGAGAAAGGAACAGAAGAAATATTTCAATCAATAATGATTGAGAATTTCTCCAAATTAATATCAGATACCAAATAGCAGATTTAGGAAGCTCAGAGAACATCAAGCAGAATAAATGCTAAAAAAAAAAACCCACAAAACAAAAAGCAAAAAAAACCCACTGCACCTAGGCATATTTTCAAACTACAAAGAATCAAATATAAAGAAAAAAAATCCTAAAAAGAGCTAGAGGGGAAAAAAATCCTTACTTATAGAGAAGCAAAGGTAAGAATTACTTCCACATTCTCAGAAACCATACTAGCAAGAACAGGGTATAATAAGTATTTTAAAGTGTAAGAGCAAAAAACTCTAAACTAGAATTCTGTACCCTGTGAACTTTCCCTCCAAAAGTAAGGAAGAAATAAAGACTTCCTCAAACAAAAATGGAGGAAAATTGTTGTCATTAGACCTGCCTTTCCAGAAATATTAAAAGTAGTTATATAGAGAGAAGAAAATAAATGTAAGTTGGAAACTCAGATTACATAAAGAAAGAGCACTGAAGTAGGAAAGTGAGGGTAAAATACAAACATTTAATTAATTGTCCTAACAGATTATTAGTATGTTCATTGTTAATAATCTAACAGTGTATTGAATAACAGGAATGACACAAGGGATCAGAGGAAGGAATTAAGATATTTTGTTATTACTGGGTACTCACATTACCTGTGAAATAGTATAGTATTATTTCAAAGCCGATTTAGATCAGTTGTTTAAAAAAAAAAAAGAAACGAAATTGAGTTATTTGTAGTGAGATGGATGGACCTAGCGTCTGTCATACAGAGTGAAGTAAGTCAGAAAGAGAAAAACAAATACCGTATGTTAACACATATATACGGAGTCTAAAAAACAACAAAAAAAAGACAGGTCATGAAGAACCTAGGGACAAGACAGGAATAAAGACACAGACCTACTAGAGAATGGACTTGAGGATACGGGAGGGGTAAGGGTAAGCTGGGATAAAATGAGAGAGTGGCATGGACATACATACACTA
The DNA here is from genome assembly GCF_003031525.2 of Neophocaena asiaeorientalis asiaeorientalis. Classification (NCBI taxonomy): domain Eukaryota; kingdom Metazoa; phylum Chordata; class Mammalia; order Artiodactyla; family Phocoenidae; genus Neophocaena; species Neophocaena asiaeorientalis. The sequence goes on from NW_020172625.1 coordinate 3,632,228, forward strand.
CCAAACATAAAATAGATAGCTAGTGGGAAGCAGCCACACAGCACAGGGAGATCAGCTTGGTGCTTTGTGACCACCTAGAGGTGTGGGATAGGGAGGGTGGGAGGGAAAGATCCCACGTGCCACGGAGCAGCTGGGCCTGTGAGCCATGGCCACTGAGCCTGCACATCTGGAGCCTGTACTCCACAACAGGAGAGGCCACAGCAGTGAGAGGCCCGTGTACCGCAAAAAAAAAAGAAAACAGGTATTCCACAATAAAGATGTTAAAAAAAAATTAAATAAATAAAAAGGCAAAAAAAAAAAGCTATACACACTACTATATATAAAATAGATATCTAATGAAGACCTACTGAATAACACAGGGAACTCTACTCAATACTCTTTAATGACCTATATGGGAAAAGAATCTAGAAAAGAGTGTATATGTATAAGTTTTTCACTTTGCTGCACAGCAGAAACTAACACATTTTAAATCAACTATACTCCAATAAAAATTAAACATTTTTTTAAAAATTAAAATAAAACAAACAAAAAAGTATATTAAATGCTCTAGGGCAACCACTAAAAAAAGTTTTAAAAATTTTAACTGATGTGCCAAGAAAAGAGAGAAAATGGAATCATACAAAATGTTCAATTAAACTGCAAAATGAAGAAAAGACATGGTAGACAAAAACAGGAACAAAGAACAAGGGCAATAAATAGAAAACAGTAACAATTATAGTAGATATTACTTTTAAGAGAATAAGAAAATAAGCCACAGAATAGGAGAAAATATTTGCAAACAACACATCTGATAAGGACCTGTTATCTAAAATATATAAAGAACACTTTAAACTCAACAAGAAGAAAACAGACAACACAATTAAAAAATGGGCTAAAGATTTTAACAGACACCTCACCAAGTAAGACTGACAAATAAGCATATGAAAAGATGCTCTATGTCATATGTCATCATGGAAATGAAAATTAAAACAACAGTGACATACAACTACATACATATTAGAATGGCCAAAATCTGGAATAATGACAACACCAAGTAATGACAAGGATGTAGATGGAGCAATAGGAACTCTCATACATTGCTGGTGGGAATTCAAAATGGTACAGTCACTTTAGAAGAAAGTTTGGTGGTTTCTTACAAAATTAAGCGTATTTTTACCATGTGATCCAACAATCGGCTCCTTGATATTTACCCAAAGGAGCTGAAAACTTATGTCCGTATAAAACCTACACAGCTGTTTACAGCAGCTATATTCATAACTGCCAAAACGTAGAGGCAACCAAGATGCCCTTCAGTAGGTGAATGGATAAACAAACGGTGGTACATCCAGACAATGTAATGTTATTAAGTGCTAAAAACCATGAGTTATCAATTCATGAAAAGACATATAGGAAGCTTAAATGCATATCACTAAGTGAAAGAAGCCAGGCTACACACTGTATGATTTCAACTACAGGGCATTCTAAAAAAGGCAAAACTATGAACACAGTAAAACAATCAGTGGTTGGGGGAGTGAGTAAGGAATGAATAGCAGAACGGAGGATTTTTAGAGCCGTGAAAATACTGTGTGTGATACTGTAACAATGGACGCTCGTCATTCTATGTTGTCCATACCACAGAATGTACAACAAGAGTGCACCATGATGTAAACTATGGACTTTGGGTGATTATGCCAGTGTAGGTTCATTTTTAGTAAAAATGTACTATTCTGGTGAGTGGTGTTGATAATTGCAGGGGGGCTCTGTATGTGTAGGGGTAGAAGGTATATGAGAAATGTCTATACCTCCCTCTAAACTTTGTTGTAAACCTCAAACTGCTCTAAAATAATAAAGCCTTAAAAAAAAAAGTTAATGGATAAGTATTGTCTTTGGAAGTGACAGAAAAAGGTGCTCAAATAATCGAGTTTCTCCACTGAAATGACGATTAAACTAACAAAAACTCCCAGAATCAACTTTCTTGCAAGTCTGGAATTTAATAAAAAACTTACAGCAACCAGGGAAAAATGAAAGAGGAAAAGACAGCTGAATTTCAGAAAGATAGCACTCTGGCATTTCTGTTTATCTGCCTATCATCCCCATTCCTTAGCAAAGCATTCAATAAAATTCAACATCCATTCATGATAAAAACTCTTACCAAAGTGGGTATAGAGAGAACATATCTCAACATAATAAGAGCTATTTATGACAAACCCACAGCCAATATAATACTCAGAAGAATTCCTGCTAAAATGTAGAACAAGACAAGGATGCCCACTCTTATCACTTCTCTTCAACATAGTACTGGAAGTCCTAGCCACAGCAATCAGACAGGAAAAAGAAATAAAAGGTATTCAAATTAGTAGGGAAGAGGTAAAGTTGTCATTATATGCAGGTGACATGATACCATATACAGAAAACCCTAAAGACTCCACAAAAAAAACCTACTAGAACTGATAAACGAATTCAGCAAGGTAGTAGGATACAAGATTAGCATACAGAAATTGGTTGCATTTCTTTACACTAACAATGAAATATCAGAAGGGGAATGTAAACAAACAATTCCTTACAAAATAGCATCAAAAAATAAAATACGTAGGAATAAACTTCACAAAGGAGGTTAATGACTCATATGCTGAAAAGTACAAAACATTAATAAAGTAAACTGAAGATGATTCAAAGAAATGGAAAGATATCCCATGCTTTTGGATTGGAAGAATATTGTTAAAATGGCCATACTACCCAAAGCAATCTACAGATTTAATGAGATCCTTATCAAATTACCCATGACATTTTTCACAGAACTAGAACAAATAATCCTAAATTTTATATGGAAGCATAAAAGACCCAGAATTGCCAAAGAAATCCTGAAGAAAAAGAACACAGCAGGAGGCATAACCCTCCCAGAATTCAGACAGTACTACAAAGCTATAGTAAACAAAACAGTGTGATACTGACACAAGGACATATGGATCAACAGAACAGAATAGACAGCCCAGAAATAAACTCACACAACTATGGTTAATTAATCTTCGACAAAGGAGGGAATATACAATGGAGAAAAGACAGTATCCTTAGCAAATAGTGTTGGGAAAATTTGGATAGCCGCACGTAAATCGATGAATTTGGAACATACTCTCACACCATACACAAAAATAAACTCAGAATGGCTTAAAGACTTAAATATAAGACATGACACCATAAAACTCCTAGAAGAGAATATAGGAAAACATTCTCTGACATAAATCATACCAATGTTTTCTTAGGTCAGTCTACCAAGGCAATAGAAATAAAAGCAAAAATAAACAAATGGGACCTAATCAAACTTACAACCTTTTGTACAGCAAAGGAAACCATAAACAATATGGAAAGACAACCTATGGACTGGGAGAAAATATTTGCAAATGATGCGACTGACAAGGGCTTAATTTCCAAAATATACAAACAGCTCATACAACTCAGTAACAATAGCAACAAAAAAACCAAAACCACTGTAAATCAAAAAATGGGCAGAAGACCTAAGTAGACATTTCTCCAAAGAAGATATACAGATGGGCAACAGGCAGATGAAAAGATGCTCAACATCACTAATTATTAGAGAAATGTAAGTCAAAACTACAACAAGGTAGCACCTCACACTAGTCAGAATGGCTATCAGTAGAAAGTCTACAAATAACAAATTCTGGAAAGGGTGTGGAGAAAAGGGAACCCTCCTATACTGTTGGTGGGAAAACAGTATGGGGGTTCCTCAAAAAACTAAAACTGGAGTTTCTATATGATCCTACAATCCACTCCTGGGCATATATCTGGAGAAAACTATAATTTGAAAAGATACATGCACCCCAATGTTCAATGCAACACTGTTTACAACAGCCAAGACATGGAAACAACCTAAGCGTCCATCAACAGAGGAATGGATAAAGAAGATGTGGTAGGTATATACAATGGAATATTACTCAGCCATAAAAAAGAATGACATAATGCCATTTGCAGCACCATGGATGGACCTAAAGATTATCATACTAAGTGAGGTAAGTCAGAAAGAGAAAGACAATCCCATACAATATCACTTATATGTGGAATCTAAAAGATGACACCAATGAACTTACCTATGAAACAGAAACAGATTCACAGACATAGAGAACAGACCTGTGGTTGCCAAGGGGTAGGGGGGAGTTTAGGATTAGTAGATGCAAACTATTATATATAGAATGCATAAACAACAAGGTCCTACTGTATGGCACAGGGAACTATATTCAGTATCCTATGATAAACCATAATGGAAAAGAATATGAAAAAGAATACATGTATGTATAACTGAGTCACTTTGCTGTACAGCAAAAATTAATACAACACTGTAAATCAACTATACTTCAATATAAGTTTTTAAAATTAAATAAAAGAAAAAAATGGGCAAAGGAATTTAATAGACAGTCCTCAAAAAAACTATACAGAAACAGCCAATAAATACATGAAAAGATGCTCAACATCATTAGCCATCAGGGAAGTGCAAATCAAAACCACAGTGAGATACTACTTTACACTCATTTAGGATGGCTGTAATCAAAAGGACAGGGAAGTGTTGGCAAGGGTGTAGCTAAATGGAAAACTCACACAATGCTGGTGGGAATGTAAAATGATGCAGCTGCTTTGGAAAACAGTCTGTCAATTCCTCAAAAAGTTAAATATAGAGTTACCATTTGAGGCAACAATTCCACTCCTAGGTATATAAACCCAAGAAAACTTGAAACTTGTCCATACAAAATACTGTCCATTAATTTTCATAGCAGCATTTTTCATAGTAGCAAAAAAGTGGAAACAAACCAAAAATATCCATCATCTGATGAATGGGCAAACAAAATGTGGTGTATCCATACAATGGAATATTATTTGGCAATAAAAAAGAATGAGGCACTAATTCATGCTATACCATGGATGAACCTTGAAAATATCATGCCTATTAGTAAAAGAAGCCAGACAGAGAAGGCCACATATTATATGATTCCATTAATATGAAATGCCCCAAACAAATTCTTAGAAATAGAAAGTAAATTAGTGCGACTTCCCTGGTGGTGCAGTGGTTAAGAATCCGCCCCCAATGCAGGGGACATGGGTTTGATCCCTGGGAAGATCCCACATACCATGGAGCAGCTAAGCCAGTGTGCCACAACCACTGAGCCTGCACTCTAGAGCCCGCGAGCCACAACTACTGAAGCCCATGCACCTAGAGCCCGTGCTCCACAAGAGAAGCCACCGCAACGAGAAGCCCGCAAACCACAACGAAGAGTAGCCCCCATGCGCCACAGCTAGGGAGAGCCCATGCGCGCAGCAAGGAAGACCCAACGCAGCCAAGAATAAATAAATAAATAATTTTTTTAAAAAAAAGAAAGTAAAATAGTTTTTACCAGACACTGGGGAGAGGGAGCAATGGGGAGTGACTGCTAATGGGTATTACTGTTTCCTTTACGGGGTGTTAAAATGTTCTGTAATTAGGTAATGATAACTGTTGTACAAGCTTGTAAATATACCATGTGGATTTGGTATACAATACAATGTGACAAAAAAGTGAATTGTACACTTTAATGGGTGCATTGTATGGTACGTGCATTATACCTCAATAAAGCTACTTTAAAACAGAAGATAAAATAAAGACACTCCCAGATAAAAACAAAATTGTTAATGCTGTTTCTTTTTCAATACTGTGATTGCTGACATTTTTGTATTATTCTTTAGTGTCTCTCAGCATGAAGTTTTCTACTGAACATGTGTTATTTTAACAATCCCAAAATATATATATTAATGAAAAAAACTACCTTTCTAAAAATACAAAAGGACAAATTAAACCGCAGTACTCTTTACAAAATACTGTATGACTAAATTCCAATCTCACAGTGAAATATTTTCTTACGGATAAGAGAAAATAAATTAATACTTACTTAACTGCTTGTGCTCCTGGTCTTTGCACAATCAAAGTGCTAAATTCTTCCACTACAATATCTAACAGTTCAGATTTTTGTTGTTTTTCTCTTAGAATAATAGACATACTTTTCAAGTGAACAAAAAACTTCATGGCTTCAAACTAGAGTATATTCAGAGGAATAAAATGAAAAAAATTATTATATATATATCTATATATATATATATATATACACAACAAATACTCCTATTTATATAGTTTATTCTTTCCAAAAACCAGAAAAATACTTCAAACACAACCCTTCGTATATTAAAGGATCACCACATAACACTAAAAAGTAGGGGACAATTTTCATCCCTACCTTGGAAACTAAAATAAATGCAATATTTATAGACTCAAAGAAAGATGACAGAACAACTCAGTAACGTATATTTCTGAAAGGATTAAAAATAGGCATATCTATCACTAAATGCTCAGGTATAAGGCAAGAAAACATTTTACTGTTTTTGGCAAGGTTGGATCAACTGCTGTTTCACTATAGCCAATTGCTTCATATAGTAAAGTTTTTTCTTCAGGTGTCAACATTTCTTCAAGACCTAAAAATCATAAAGAAGTGTTTTATGTTCTTAACTGGTAACAAGATAAAACCGACCCAAAATTTAGCTGTTTTTAATAAATTAAATGCAAATTTTACTCTCTTTTTATAATACTTTTAAGAAATTATATTCACTGAATGCTAGATGGCATTGCCAATTTTAGAAGGTTTATTCTCCCAAAATATGAATTGCTAAATACATAAATTTAGCAATATTAATTTCTAAATATTTGTATTAAGCACACAAAATAGATACCTGTATTAGGCACTTAATGGCATTGTGTTAAACAACATACTTAGTGTACAAAGTAGGTAATATTAATACCATTTCTCCACATTTTATTACAGATGATGAAATTGAGGTTTAGAGAGCTTAAATAATATGCCAGGGCCACACTGCTAATAAACGATAGATCTAGGATGTAAACCTAAGCCCCTAAGCCTCCATGGTCTTAAGCATTTCGTTGGGAAGCAAAAATCTTTCCAACAAATAATTTCGATAAAAATTTACAGTGGTTTATACCCTTTCGGAATTTTTATTTTATCTATGACTGTGCTATATGCACTTACTAAATCCTCTAGACATAATGCTCTTTTGCAAGCATTAGTAAGATTTTAAAATTTATTTTATTTGATTTTTATTTAACACATATATTTACAATATTTAATAGTAATATTACTGATAATAAGAATTATAATAAATAAATAAATAAGACTTAAAATGTCTATTTTAATGAAAGAGAAAATTCCCTGCAAAACTTAATTTCACACCTGATGGTTAGCTACACTACCATAGCCTGATGATTAACTGCACTACTATAAAATGAAATGGACATACTTCCAGGTTTAAGATCTGGTTGTTGTTTAGTATATGATTCTGACCAAGTCCACAGCCAGCTAAACCATCCTTTATTATCCTCTGACTCTTGTGCTCCTTCTCTGAAAATCCTGTATCCAGCTTTCTTTACCTAAAATGAATAAATTTACAAATAAATGACAAATTATCCTTTATTTAGTAATCTAAAGAAACAGGATGATATTTCTAAAACTTATCTACTTTAGTGAATAAGTGTAAACAATAATCATACTGACAATAAAACATAGTAACCACAACATTGGCCAAACATCAGAATTTAGGATTACCAGGTACTTAGCACCACTGTCTTATAAGCAACGGTAATGGGGGGGAAAAAATTGGCTTTCACCTTCATATGAACTCTCAGTATTTGATAAACCCAATTAGTTAGAAAGAATTTTTTTCCCATAGAACCTGTCTGGTTTAAATACATGTAGCAAAACAGTGCATGAAATTTTCTTGTAAAAGAAATAAGCAAATTTGAACCCTTTTTAGGAAACAGTATATTACAGCACAATACCAGTAACATTACAACATCTATCAAATCTGTATAAATTCTAGATTTATTTTTACTAATTGAAAGACAATCTGGAATTACCTCAACTTCTGCCTGTTGTCTTGCTATAGTTATATTAAATACATCCAAAGTCTTTTCCAACTCCTAAAAATATAAATAAAGTGTGTTTACATAAATAACTTTATATAAATAATTTTCATTTTTCTCTATCAAATTGCTATACTAAAGAAGAGATAGGAAGCAGAAAACAGGTCACCCATCAACATAATATTCCTGTTAAATTCTGAAAAGCAATGCTTTTATATACGTCAGCTTGGAAATTAGTAATGATGGAACAACTTTCTCAACAAAGAAATCATACATGTCATGCATGTAAGAGTTAGAATACTACAAGATACACAGGCACGTACTAGAAGATAACATACATGCACTGTTTTAAATGACTTTTATTTGGGCTTTAACTACAGTTAAGGGTAAACACATTAGTGTCACTTTCAACTAAAAATACAATTATACGTCCTTCATATTACATGCACATTTCATACGTCATCATTAAGATATATATATCAAGTAGATCTAGATACACTTAAATCTTGTTTTTAAATTTTATACTTTTCCAAGTATTTCAGTATAGCTACTGAAATAAACTGAGATAAGCTCAATCTTTCATCATATCTATACATTATTTCCATGATTACTTTTGAGAGCTTCATGCTCAAACCACTTTTAGTCCCAAAGAGAAACAGTGATGACCAACCATTACCTGGAAAACTTTACTCAGGGTTCTACAGTCTAGTAGACTTAGAGGGTTAATGTTAAGATCCAAAACTAGGTAAGGAAATCTGTAACCACCAAAGCAGAAACCCAAGCATTCATAATAGCCTAGGTCTTCAGAAAGTCTTCTATTTCAAAAATAAAAATAAAACTCAATCTTAGGGAGTTTTTTGGAAATTGGCCTGGATTCAAAATAATTCCATTACTTTTGAGAGACTAACTCTTCTTAGACTCCCTAAGCTGTACTTCATCCATCAGTAAAACAGTCCCGTCTAGAATATACCATAATGCTAAAAGATTAAGACTAATATTTAGAGAACTCAGGAGCCAGCTAATTAAACGTAAAGTTGCTGGTGAAGACCAGAAATGCCACAAGGATTAAGAGGAAAAAAAGCACTGTTTGAGCAAAAAATTCAGAAAAGTTCATACAAGAGATGGGATGTAAGCAAAACTTGAGGAATGAGTGAAACTGAGATAGAGATGAAGAAAGGCAGATGGAATGCATGAGCAGACTTGGCTATAAGTATAAGCATATACATATAGAAGACAGGAAATTTATTTGATTAATGCACAGTTAGATGGTAACATAGGGAAAAATGGAGTGGTGACATAACATAAGGCTTTGAAACCAACACAGAGAAGACTGGAATCAATGGAACAAATACTTTCTAGGCTTTTGAGGTTTGTAAATGTCATAATAATGAGGCTTCCAGTTACTATTTGCATAAACCCAAATCTCTCCAGATTGAGGAGAATCTCAAATTCCAAATGCACACAGGAAAACATCACCAGGGTTTGTAACATCCAATAGAAGTTAAGGAGTATGAAAAAGTCTAGTAAGTAAAAGAGACAGAGAATGATCAGTACAAATTAGAACAGATAAGTAGGGAGTGTTAGTCACTAAAGACTGAGGAGTTAAGTAGTACAAAATATTTAACAAATTTTTTAAATGCTAACCTCCAAAGAGTTGAGAAGTTCACCAGATGGCTTCTTACTTGTTAGCTTTTTTTTATACAGTTCTTTATATTGCTTCATTTTTTGCCTATGTTCTCTTATATGCTTCCATGACCACATCCGTAAGTGGGGCCGAACATTTACTTCAAGAATACCACATATAGCATAAACCCACCTAGTTAAAAAATAAAAACAAAAACCCTACACTTAAAAACACTCTCAGACCAACAGTATAAAATATAACTGATACTGCTTCTACTCTAACAGCATACATAATACAGAGACTATGAAAATGGTATATTATCTGGGCACTTGCTTCTTCCCAGCCCTATTAGTAATTAACAATACACTATTTAGTCTTACCTCTTTCCTAAATGAAAATAATCAAAATCACTGAATTTTGTTACAATAAATATAGTTCTACAGAAAAACTATTAAAGTATTAATTGGCAACTAGCACTTCAGCCACTTCAATAGTAATTAAAATAGTCAACTGAAAGAGTAATTGCAACTTCTAGAAACTAGGAAAGAGCTTAATAACTGGAAAAATAAGACTTTTGAATTTTAAAAAGGGGTTGCACTTTATAGACTACCATAACCCTTTCAGGTTTATAATAGGTTTAATATGTCTGATACCAAAGTTTGAAAACTAAAAAAAGACACGGTTAGAAAACAAACTGGGATATGTTTCTTAATAATTCCAAAAATACAGTAAATGAATGGAATGCTAGTATTTCCAGTTGTAAATTCATTATAAAGAATCCTTTAATTTTACTCATGTAATAAGCAAAAGCCACTACAAGTGTTTCAAGACAAATATTACATTATAGTTTCTATCAGCCCTTAAAGAGTATCTCAAAAAGTCAAGAAATTCACTTTTATACTGTATTTTTTAAATCTTAAAAAACTTAGATTGAGCAATTCCACTGGGTATCTACCTGAAGAAAATGAAAACACTAATTCAAAAAATATATGCACTCCCATGTTCACTGCAGCATTATTTACAAGAGCCAAGATATGGAAACAACCAAGTGCCCACTGATGGATGAATGGATCAAGAAAATGTGTGTATATATATACACACAATGAAATGTTATTCAGCCATAAAAGGAATAAAATCTTGCCATTTGTGACAACACGAATGGCTACTGAGGGCATTATGCTAACTGAAATAAGTCAGACAGACAAAGAGAAAGACAAATACTGTATGATCTCACTTATATATTGAATTTAAAAAAATGAGCTCATAGATCCCGAGAATACACTGGTGGTAGCCAGAGGCAGTGGGTTGGGGATGCTCAAAATGGGTGAAGGGGATCCAGAAAACTTCCAGTTATAAAATAAATAAGTCATGGGAATATAATGTACAGCATGGCAACTACAGTTAATAATACTGTATGGCATATTTGAAAGTTGCTAAGAGAATAGATCTTATAAGTTCTTATAACAAAAAAAATAGTTTTGTTAACTATGCATGATATTGGATGTTAACTAGACTTATTGTGGTGATCATTTTGCAATATATACCAATATCGAATCATTATGTCATACGCCTGAAACTAATATATGTCGATTATACTTCAATTTGAAAAAATTTAAGGCATATTACCATTCTTTGGCATGGTAGTGGAGAGGTACATCAGGTTTGAATTTCCTATATGGTAGATTTTGCGTCATCATATCAACCGATTCAAGAAGTTCCATAAGACTGAAATACTGAAGAATGAAAAAATTAAAGTTCTTAAATGTTTCAGATTTTTTGTTTAATTGTCAAAGATAAAAGTTAAATTATTGACTTTTTAAGGAAATGTTATCATATACCATTATGAGTTTTTGAAAAACATTTAAAATCTTAGCTCTCCTTTTATCAAACTATAACTCACAATTTAAAATTTCATTAAAAAAAATCACCTGTGGTTTATTAAGTTCAATTGTTATGTCATGTAACTCAATATCCAGGCTTATTTTGGGGGCAGAAAAGTCAAAATCCAATCCGCGATTCATCTGAAGTTTGGCATTAGCAGATATGGGGCGAAATACTGGAAAATAACACAGATTTTTAAAAATTAAATTGAGTTTTTTTCAAGAGTCTCAAAGTGCTAAAGGAATCAAGTTGAAAATGCTGATTTTCATTTCTTATATACCCTTTCTACAGCTCCCAGATTTCCATACTGCTATGATTTGATCATATGAACTGTCAGTGTTGAAGAGTCTTTTATATTTTTCCTATCTATAATTCATATTGTCTTTTATGAGTACAATAAAAGCTAAGCGAACTCCTCAAAACAACAAAATAATCCTTACAAGCAGGAACACTCTCTAAAAGGCAAAACAGTCCAGTAAGACAATTTTAATAAAAGTATAGTTTTAAGGAATGAATATAATTAGAAATGCTAAGGGGAAAAATATTTTATTTAGCCACTGACTTTCATTATATAATTATAATTCCTGAATTTTGGGTCAGTGTCTCTGTATCCATCTGTCCCCCCTTTTAACTTGAAAAAAGAGAGGAGATAAGATGAGAGTTTATCCAAGATAACCTTCTTGGCTCAACTCATAATCTAAGATTTCTCTCAACCCTTTGTATTTAGTGCCAAAAAGAATAAGAATAATGCAGAGGGAGACCAGTAATAGCAGAATCTAGAAAGATATCAACCACTAAATTATAAGCTAATTTGTATACAAAGATAATATATTCCTCTTCTTTTAATCATCCCTCAGGCATAGCACTAAATTCAAAAATACTTTTTTTTTTTTTGTGATACACAGGCCTCTCACTGTTGTGGCCTCTCCCGTTGCGGAGCACAGGCTCCGGACGCGCAGGCTCAGCGGCCACGGCTCACGGGCCCAGCCGCTCCGCGGCATGTGGGATCTTCCCAGACCGGGGCACGAACCTGTGGCCCATGCATCGGCAGGCGGACTCTCAACCACTGTGCCACCAGGGAAGCCCCCCAAAATACTTTTAATTTGAATAGAACAAGAAGGTATTCATCAATAGGGGACCAGTTAAATTCATTACTCTATACAACAGAATACTATACAGTTAAAAATGAGAAAAATTTATATGTACATAAATGGAAGGATATTGAAAGAGAAAGTTTAGAAAGTATATGTATAAAGCAATAATACCAGTATTTGAAAAGTAAAATTATTCCTCTCCTCCAGCTTTAACTCTTGTTAAACAAGACTATACCACCCACTATACCCTCCTTGGTTACAATAATTTATCCACCCCTGGGCTTCACCCTCTCCTATCTCTCTCAGATTTTAGCTCCTGGCAACTCTAATTTCTGGATTATTTCAATATACAAATGATCGTTCCAATATCATAGCCTCTCAGTTCCTTGGACTCTTCCCCCCTCACCTCATCCACTAGACCTTATCATACCGATATCCTCAACCTCTCAATAAACTCAGGCTCAAGCATCCAACTCTCCTACCACCACCATCTATCTCTCTAGTAATCCAATACCAAACCTCAAGTCTTAAGGGAACTACCATTCATTGATCCTCTTATCTTTGCTCTGTCTTTCACTTCTGCTTCATGTCCTCAGCTCTCTCCCTACCCTGTTGACAGTTATTTCAGTCATTCCCTTGCATTCACCCTTTAACTCCTTGGCCCTTCTCACTTCGTTAATACTTACTAGGCAAAACTCGAATTCTGAATAAAGCCACTCTATTTACTCCACACCTCTATTTACTCCACATCAATACCTACGCAGCTGTATGTGGTTGGGAAAAAACAAAAATCACACTGATTGGTCTCACGTTAATGTCATAAATCTCAAGTAGGTACTTAATGTTGTTGACTAATCACACAACATTCTTTTAGTCCAGGGATAGGCCAAACCTATACCACAGCCTGTTTTTGTATAGCAAGTGAGCTAGGAATGATTTTTTTTTTTTTTTTTTTTTTGCAGTACGTGGGCCTCTCACTCTTGTGGCCTCTCCCGTTGCGGAGCACAGGCTCCAGACGCGCAGGCTCAGTGGCCATGGCTCACAGGCCCAGCCACTCCGCAGCATGTGGGATCTTCCCGGACCGGGGCACGAACCCGCATCCCCCGCGTCGGCAGGTGGACTCTCAACCACTGCGCCACCAGGGAAGCCCAGGAATGATTTTTATACTTTTAAAGGGTTGTTTAAAAGAAACAGAAAAATATGTGACAGAGACTATACATAACCTATAAAACGTAAAATGTTTGTTTACTACATGGCCCTTTGCAAAAAGAAAACTAGCCAAACCCTACTCTGGCCCAGTGGTTCTCAAACTGTAGTATTCATCAAAATCACTAGGACAGCTTGTTAAAAATAGATTGCTAAGCTTCACTCTCAGATGTTCTGATTCAGTATGTCTGGGATGGGCCCTGGAATTTATATTTCTAACATGTTTCCAAGTGATACTGATATTGCTAGTCTAAACAGCACTTTGGTAATACTGCTCTCATCAATTCATTCTCTCATTCCCCTACATGGCCATCTCATAGCCCCTCCTCCATCTGAAAACCTCTAATTCCTCAGATAGTTTAAAAAAAAAAAAGAGTTCAGAAGAAAAAAAACCCATTAACTCCAATCACCATATTTACTTGTTCACCCAACACTAAGACTTCCTTCCTCCCTTCCTTCCTTCCTTCCTTCCTTCCTTCCTTCCTTCCTTCCTTCCTTCCTCCCTCCCTCCCTTCCTTCCTTCCTTCCTGGCTGTGTTGGGTCTTCGTAGCTGCATGCAGGCTTTAGTTGCAGCAAGCCAGCGGCTACTCTGCATTGCAATGCATGGGCTTCTTATTGTGGTAGCTTCTCTTGTTGCAGAGCACGGGCTCTAGGCGCACGGGCTCAGTAGTTGTGGCCTGTGGGCTCTAGAGTGCAGGCTCAGTAGTTGTGGCACATGGGCTTAGTTGCTGTGCGGAATGTGGGATCCTCCCAGACCAGGGCTAAAACCCGTGTCCCCTGCATTGGCAGGTGGATTCCTAACCACTGTGCCACCAGGGAAGTCCCGGACTTCTCTCCTATAATTGAAATCTACCTTATAAACAAACTGACCATGATCCTACCTGTGGCAAAGCACTCCACTTGTACACTAGATTCTACCCCCTTTCACCCATGTCAATACAGAAATAATCCCTTCTCTCTCTTATTTTTCATGTTCTATGGATCATTCCAATCCTAGTCTATAAACAAGATGCTATCTCTCCCATTAAATAAAAACACAAAAAACAAAACCAAAAAGAAATCCTTCATTCATCCTTCCCCCTCCAGCAAGTGTGCCAGTTATCAACTGATTGCCCATAACCTCCAGATCACCCTTCCCTGCCTGCTCTAAAACCTAGATTTGGGTCCTTTAAATAGTTTTTCTTTATCAGCTAGCATAATGTTAATCTTTATCAGCAGAGGACACGGGAGAGATACTGCAGGAGCAAGGAGTTATGCTTCCTGGTTCTAATGTACTCATTCAGCAGACTCCTGCAGTGCCATGGTTCTGCAACACGCAGCTCCTAAAGAAAATGGCTTCTCCAGTGTCCAGGTCCTCCAGCACAACAGATTTCTTCAGCACCAGACTCCTGCAGTACATGGCAGCTTGCACCATCCAACAGCCAGCAAATTCTCTCAGTACGCTGCTAAGGCAGTTTTAGAGTGGAGTGCCTTCTGGAGACAACTCTCCATGAGGCTCCCTAAAGGGTCTGTTTCCCTAAAGTTCCTGAATGAGAATTTACAGGTTTAACTGGCAGGGCACCACAGACTTTCCTGCCTCCTAGTGACCCATGGCCACACCCTTCCCAACAAGTTCTAGATCTCAGTGCTGAGGGAGGTAGACCCCCTTCTTTGGACACTCCACCTAAGTCCTAGGGTAAGGGCTGTTCCTTCTATCTACTGTTCTTATATTCTTTAGCGTTCTCTTTACTTTTTACTAGCCAATCCCTTGTTACTCTAATCCCCTGTTATATTTAGTAATTCTTCATAAATACTTTCCCTGCTCAAATTAGTATGTGGTTTCTCTTTCTTCATCAGACTCTGACTGAAACAGCCAGAAATAACAGCAGGGTAAAGGAGAAATAAGACAAATTTGAAGTGACAGATTTGAGAATCATCAACACACATGACACAGAAAAGTGTTTTGTTTCTGCATATATATTATAAATATATTTAATTTTGTGGGAAAATTAACATGAAATATCAGTGACATCAACAATATTCATTTAAAATTTATACTGATTACTTTAATTGTACATTTATTTTATGAGATGTACTTACCAAAATCATAACCTTTTGGAATAATACTTTCATCAACAATACCATTCCTCAGGCTGTCCTATTAAAAGACAAATTGATTTTATTTATATTCGTGTCAATATACCTTTATTCTACAAAATCCTATTATATGCAAAAGAAAAATGCCTAAAAGCAATTAAAAAAATAACTCAAACTTAGCAGAACTTAGCTAAGAAAATATTAAAATGGTTAGACACTATCTCATTAAACTACTATTATATAAGACTGCTCTAGAAATTTTTAGGATATGTGTGTTTACATATATGTGTACAAGCAAATACACAAAATTTGACAGAATTCAACATCTATTTATGAAAAAAACTCTCAACAAAGTGGGTACAGAGTTAACGTATCTCAACATATGAAGGCCATAGATGAAAAGCCCACAGCTATCATCATACTCAAGGGTGAAAAGCTGAAAGCTTCTCCTCTAATATCGGGAACAAGACAAAGAAGCCCACTTTCACCACTTTTATTCAACAGAATATTAGAAGTCCTAGCCAGAGAAATTAGGTAAGAAAAATAAAGGCATACAAATTGGAAAGGAAGAAGTAAAACTGTCACTATTTGCAGATGACATAATAATATAAATAGAAAACCCTAAAGATTCCACCAAAAACTGTTAAAACTAATACTAAATGAATTAAATAAAGTTGCAGGATATAAAAATCAATATATGGAAAACTGAGGTGTTTCTATATACTAATAACAAACTATCAGAAAGAGAAATTAAGAAAAAAATTCCATTTACAATTGCATCAAAATGTAACAATAAATTTCACCATGGTGAAAGACTTGTACCCTGAAAATGATAAGGCACTGAGGAAAGAAAATGAAAAGGACAATAACTGATGGAAAGACATTCCATGCTCATGGATTTGAATAATTATCATTGTTAAAATGTCCATATTACCCAAAGCAATCTACAGATTCAATGCCATCACCATCAAAATACCAACTGCTTTCTTCACAGAAATAGAAAAAACAATACTAAAATTTGTATGGAACCACAAAGGAACCCAAATAGCCAAAGCAATCTTGAGAAAGAAGAACAAAGCTGGAGGCGTCATGCTCCCTGATTTCTAAATTACAAAGCTTTAGTAATCAAAACAATATGGTACTGGCATAAAAACAGATACAGATCAACAGAATAGAACAGACAACCCAGAAATCCCATGCATATATGGTCAGTTCATTTATAACAAAGGAGCCAAGAATATACAATGGGGAAACGACAGTCTCTTCAATAAATGGTGTTGGGAAAACTTGACAGCCATATGCGAAAGAATGAAATTGCACTACTACCTTACATGATAAATGAAAATAACTCAAAATGGATTAAAGACTTGAACATAAGACCTGAAACCATAAAAATCCCTAGAAGAAAACAGGTGGTAATTTCCTTGACATCTGTTTTGGTGATGATTTTTTGGACTGGACAACAAAAACAAAGGCAACAAAAGCAAAAATAAACAAATATGACTACACCAAATTAAAGGCTTCTGCACAGCAAAGGAAACCATCAATTACATGAAAAGGGAACCTTATGAATGAAAGAAAATATATGCAAATCATATACCTGATAAGGGGTTAATATCTGAAATATATAATGAACCCATATAACTCAAAAGCAAAAAAATAAACCATCCAATTAAAAAATGGGCAGAATACCTGAAAAGACATTTTTCAAAGAAGAAATACAGATGGCTAACAGGTACATTAAAAGATGCTCAACAACACTAATCATTAGAGAAATGCAAATCAAAACCACAGAGAGATACCACCTCATACTTGTTAGAATGGCTGTTTTCAAAAAGACAAAAAATAACAAATGTTGGTGAGAATGTGAAGAAAAGAGAACCCTTCTGCTCTGGTGGTGGGATGCAAATTGGTGCAGACACCATGGAAAACAATAGCGGAGCCTCGAAAAATTAAAAATAGAACTACCATGTGATCCAATAGTTCCACTTCTGAGTATTTTCCTGAAGAAAACAAAAGCACTAACTTGAAAACATATCTGTACCATGTTCACTGCAGCATTATTTATAATAGCCAAGATATGGAAACAACCTAAATGTCCTTCAAAAGGTGAATGAAGAAAATGTTTTACACACACACAATGGAATATCACTCAGCCATAAAAAAGAATGAAATTGTGTCATCTGTGACAACACAAATGGACCATGAAATAGCTCAGAGAAAAACAAATACTGTATTATCTCACTTCATGTGCAATTTAGGAAAAAAAGACAAACTCAGAGATACAGAGAACACACTGGTGGTTGCCACAGGTGGGGAGTGGGGATAGGCAAAATTGATGAAAGGAGTCAAAAGGTCCAAACTTCAGTTATAAAATAATTATTATGTCAGGTGGATGTAATGTACAACAGGCGACTGTAGTTAATAATACTGTATTGCATATTTGAGAGTTGCTAAGAGTAAATCTTAAAAGTTCTCATCACAAGAAAAGAAACTGTGTAACTGTGTATGGTGATGGATGTTAACTAGACTTACTGTGGTGATCATTTTGCAATATTTACAAATATCAAAACATTATGTTGCATACATGTAACTAATAAATGCTGCATGTCAATTATACAAAAAAAGGCATGTATTTATATGTTTCTGTACAGACACATATATATTCACCTATTTCCGCTAATGGATTTTGCCTAAGGAAAAAAAGGACAACTGACTACAGTATGTCAGATAAATGACAATGAATAAAACCTTATGCAAAATATGATACCAACAAAAGTGTATATGCATATATCAAAAAAATTTACTCACCAATGATTCATCATAATTACTAAGATAAAACATCTGAGACTTCACATTCCAATAGGCAAAAAGGTTATCCAATAGGATTAACTGAAAATAAATCAATTTTATTATAAGCCTCATTTTCACTGAAGATTCTTTAACATATGCGTTTTTCTGAATCTCAAATATTTGGTCATATAACAGTTAAGCAAGTAAACACAATTCACAAAAATCCTTATCTATATATTATCATTTGCCTTCCTAATTAAAAGTATCTTTTGTCAAGCCCATGGGTTGAAAAAACATATTTATTTTACCTTACGAAATAGTTTCTCAGTTTCATCATGTAAACATGGAATCCAGTATTGATCAGTTGTCTGAAAAGGAAAATAAAAAGCAGTAAAAAACTGTCACTTGCATGTGAAATGGCAGAGTGATAAGTAGAATCTATCATGCCCTAGACCAAGTTTCCATTAAAATGTCCTTGAAAACAACATTCAGGGGCTTCCCTGGTGGCGCAGTGGTTAAGAATCCGCCTGACAATGCAGGGGACACAGGTTCGAGCCCTGGTCCGGGAAGATCCCACATGCCGCAGAGCAACTAAGCCCACGCCCCACAACTCCTGAGCCTGTGCTCTAGAGCCCACCAGCCACAACTACTGAGCCCGTGTGCCACAACTACTAAAGCCTGCGTGCCTAGAGCCCGTGCTCCACAACAAGAGAAGCCACCGCAGTGAGAAGCCCACGCACCACAAAGAAGAGTAGCTCCCGCTTGCCGCAGCTAGAGAAAAAAAAACCCACAGGCAGCAACGAAGACCCAATGCAGCCAAAAATAAAATAAATAAATTTTAAAAAATAATAATAATAACGTTCAGTCAAAGAATATTAACTGAATATTCTGCATTCAAGGATCTCATTGCTTAGTGGAAAAGCAAACTAGTAAACAAATTACAAACAGGTAAATGCCATTATGGAGCTTAAATACACAGTACTCAGGGAGAACATGGTGGGAGCCTCAATCTCAGGGAGGTGATGGCAAAAGTGATATCTAACCTAATAAGTGACTCATTAATAGAAATTATCAATTCTAACTTCAGTAGGGAATATGATTCGCGGTAGGAAGATATTTGAATATATGACATGTTCAAAGAAGTGAAATAGCCCAATATGGCCCAAGAACATATTCAAAACAACGGAAAGAGGTAAAGTTAGGTATCTTACCTGGGGACAGATTACAAAGGGATTATAAACTATTTTAAGACAAACCTATGGACTTTATTCTAATAGCAATAAAAAGTCGCTGAGGGGAATAAACTGATATCTGAAGCTTATGTTAAAAAGACGGTTTTCTTTTTTTTTCTAGAGAACTAAATGGACTAGAACAGTGTTGCTCAAAGTTTTCACACAATTAGGATCACCTGGAAGGCTTTTTAAACTAGATTGCTGGGTCCCAACCTGAGTTTCTAATTTAATATGTCTGGGCTGGGGGACAAGTTTCCAAGGACCTCCAAAACCAGTGGTGAAAACCACTGCTGACACAGTTACCAATCACCTTCACATTGCCAAATCCAATGGCTAATTCTCCACCCTTATTTTTCAGCGTTAACAGTAGCATTTGACAGTTTACCTCACCCAACTTTATTGAATAACTTTTCACTTGACTTTTCTTTTTTCTCTTTCTGCTTGAGGTGGATCCAAGTTTTAAAACCAAATCATACACAAAAGCTTAATGAACATAACAAATAAAAGAATATAATGAAATACTATAGAGTAGTTGAACTGGATCAACTGAACTACACGTGGCAATAAATACACGTCACAAACAATGTGTAGAGAAAAAAGGGAACTTACAGAAGAATCACATAACATATTTATGTAAACTTTTAAAAATCTACCAAATATTATACAGTTTTAATGGATATATTATATAAAGTTTAAAAACTCAGGATGTTTATCTCTTGGGTGGGAGAGAAGAGTGGAGTGGAATACAAAAGGAATTTATTCATAACAGCTTATTCTTTAAAAGTATTTAAAACTTAATCTAAATGACAAATTCAACAATCATGCCTTCTAGATATGAGCAAATGTTTCATAATTCTCTATGTGCTCCTATACTTTTAAAATTTTTCAATTTGAAAAATCAGACAGGAAGAAAATATGCCACGATTATTAATAATAGTGATGATAAAATGATTTGTTTCTTTAGGCTTTTCATGACTTATCAAAGATTCTGAAATGAACATTACTTTTATTTTGTACTATGCATTTAAAATTCAGAATGGATTTTTAAAGAAAATAAGTATCAAATATCATAACTGGCAAATAATAGGCTCTCACATTTGAAACTAAATTTGATTGTCAACCATTCTTTGAACTGTAAAACTACCTACCCTCAGTCCCAATCCAGTCTATGCATTTCCTGTACCACTTCTTTATAGATACCTACTCCTGATGCTGGCATATATTAACAGTAATTACTAATTTAATTAGCTATACTGCAAAATTAAATATGGTTGAATTTCTTTTTAAACAAAGTACCTGCATGCTGAGATTTTGAAGGGAAATACCAAATGACAGTGGGTTGTCTCGATTTGTGACCTAAAGAGGAAAACAGAGTAAATTTTACTCAGATTTTTAGTAGTTGTATAAAATTCATATTATAGAAGAACTTCACTTTCTGGGAAGTATGCTATTTTGAACCTTCAGAAACATTTTCCGACATTCTGGAATAATTTTTATTCCTGTATTTTTCCTAATACTAATTAAAATATTAAGTATCAATGTATTAGTGTAGTACAATAATACATCTGCATAATGTTTTTCAGTCTGCAAAAAAAGAAGTTTATAAAAAAAGTGATTGACCCTCACAACAGAACTATGAGAAGCCAATGATTATGTGTTTGAGAGAATACATGATCTATTTGACATCAAACAATTAGTTAAGTCTAGCTCTAATGATTCCTAGACCATTGCTCTTTCCAGGAAGAAAACACAGTATAATTTAAAGTATTTTAAAAATATATAACTGCGAAATTCATAACTCCCATTTATCAAAGGTGATTATAATATAAGCAAGGCATTTACCTTCATTATCTGATGTTTGAACATTTTAGGAAAGTGTAATCAAGGCACTAAGGACTGCAAATTACAACTATAATTATAAAAAATAAAGATAATGTCATCTTCAGCTCTATATCCCTCCACTTCCCAGCATCTCATAAGTTGACCACTACAGAGCAGGTGTCAACAAACAGTAAAATAAATATAAACCATTATCACCTATTAAAATACTTACATCATCTTCATAGCGAATATGGATGTTGGAAATTTTCACTTGAAGATTTTTTATGATCTGAGTAATTAATTTTTCTGTAAAAGTGTCCTGTTTCTCCACCCGATGTTTTTCTACAATTGCAAATATCCATTTTTGATTTGAATGAAAAATACACTCTATGTGTATACACTTATTGAGGTAACATAACTGTTACCTTGTTAAAGAAATATATCTGTATTTGTAAACAGAACACTAAAAGCCTGCTTGCCAGAAGTCTTACATACCAAAAGGCTTTCACAGGTGACTAAATGCACACAGTTTTCAAAAGCCACTTTCTTATCCAATCAAACTAAAGCCAAATATGTAGAATTTACTGTCATCAAATTTTATAATTTCTGTTAGCTATACCTGAGTATATAAGGACATAGAAAACAATAAAGATTATTAGGTAAGAATATAATAGGCTTATATTAGAAGAGCCAGAAACAGTAGCAAAGAATGAATCTCTGCTAAAATTTATGCTATCATCATAAGTTGTCTGTGGTTAGAAGTATAAAACAGCTGAATGTGCTCCTTCCCCAATGAATACAAAATAGGAAGATATAAGATCCTTTCCCTCTCTCCTTTTAAGCAAGGATGAAGGAAGTTCATCATTTGTTTCATTTTCCAAAATGAGATTAACTATCTCTTCAATACTTTTCAGGGAAATATAAAGAATTGAGGTTCGTAATTTCTTTTTTAATATGCCTGTGATAATCACTAATTACTAACGTTTTTGCCCCCACTTGAAAATGCCAATGAAGGTGATCTCCTTTCCTATTTCTAGTCCTATTCCACCTGTATCTACATATTGTTTATCTTTTCCTCTAATGACCTACTACTCTCTAATTCAGCTGACCCAGAAGGTCTCAAATAAAAAGTTGATGAAGATATCACATGTACATCAAAGACAAGTGTGAGTGAACAAGAGATAAGTGAATATATTTGAATATATTGAAAAGGACTTTAGAATTAAAAAGTGCAAAGTAGAATATAAACTCTTTGAAGACAGAACATTTTATTTTAAATGCTGAATGAATCCCACCACTACCTAATAAAATCCTCTGCTCTATAAATTTATTCAGTCATTCAATTAAATGCTAAATCTTTCTTTCCCTACCCACTAGTTTCTTTCTGACTTCCTTATCTGGCTCTGATTCCATAATAAATTATTTCACTAACACTTTAAACTCTGTGCTCTCTTTTTTCTCCTTTTCCTCTGTCAATAAAGCTCCAACCCTGCATAAAACCAACAGTCTACTTTTTATATAAATGTGTATGCCTTGCCAGGTGAGTATTGGAGGAGAAAAATTACAACAGAACAGATTGCAGCTACTGTAAGTTAATCATTACCAACTTCAACTCACCAGCAACCTTACTACATTTCTCCAGTCAACTTGTTCACACTGTCCAGAATAACTATTACAAAATTCTTTTTGATACTCTTCAAAGGTCCAACAACCCTTCCACTGCTCTCTTTACTCTTAGCAAATGACCTTACAACTATGGAAAAAATAGAAGCTTATTTTCTGCAATCATCACTCAATCAAAACAGCTTTTTTTTAAGATGACCAATGACCTCCATGTCATACATAAAATAATTATTTCTTAATCCTCAATTTACCTGATATCTCAGCAGGATCTGACATATTCTTTGCTTCCTAAAACACTCTTTTCCCATGGAGATATAATCTCCAAATTTCTTTCTCCTTATCTAACCGCTCTTTCTTGATCTCGTTTTTTTTTTTTTTTTTTTTTTTTTTTTTTGGCTGTTTTCCTCCTCTATACAATCCTTAAATGTTGGATTTCCTTACGGCAGGCTCAGTCCCAGAAATGTTTCTCTTCTCATTCTGCACTGTTGCTGCAGGGAATCTCATTCACACCTTATAGCCTGAACTATCATCCTAATGCTGACAACTCTCAAAAGTATACTGGATAAAGTCAGAAATGAGATATAATCACAGAGAAGTTGGTACATTCAGTAAACTACACAGGTCAGTATAGCTGGAACAAAGAACAGAGAAGATATGAAAGGGATGGGGCCAGTAATGAGGCTGGAAAGGTAGACAGGATTCAAATCATAAGAGCTTTTATGTATCCTGTTGAAGAGTTCAAACTTCTACCTGATAACAGTAAGGTATAACTGATGTAATTTAAGCATGGTTATTTATATTTTAGATTTAAGTATAAATAAGAGGGACTTCTGATTAAACATGAGTTGCATCTATTTTTCTATTCCTCAGTAAAAGTAAAGGCAAAAGTAAAGGGGGAAAATGGATAAATCTCCAAGACCAAAAGAAAAAGAGTGTAGAAGAAAGAATGAATAAGAGAGAACCTCAAAAATTTAGAAGCTGGAAAGTAGACAACATGACAGAGGAAGAAATCTGATCCTAGATGCCCATAAATGAAGATGCCAATTGGATTTGGCAGGAGTTCTTGCATATGACACCAAAGGCACAGAAACAAAAGAAAAAGTAGACAAATTGGACTTCATGAAAATTTTAAAATCTTGTACATCATAGGACGCTATCAACAGAGTAAAGAGGCTACCCAGAGAATGGAAGATAACTTGCAAATCATATATCTAATAATGGATTAACATTCAATTATATAAAGAACTCCTACTATTCAACAATAACAACAAAAAAAAACAATTAAATGATGGGCAAAAGACTTGAACAGACATTTCTCCAAAGATAACATACAAATGGTCAATAAGCACATGAAAAGATGCTAAAATACTAATTTTTACAGAAATGCAAATCAAAACTACATGAGATACCACTTCATCCCATTAGGACCCTATTATCAAAAATATAGAAAACAACAGATGTTGGTGAGGATGTGAAGGAAATGGAACCCCTGTGCACTGCTTGTGGGATTATAAAACGGTACAAGTCCCTGTAGAAAACATTATGGCATTTCCTCCAAAAATTAAAAATAAGAGTAGAATTACCGTCTGATGCAACAACTCCACATCTGGGTCTATACCCAAAAGAATTAAAAGTAGTGTCTCAAAGGGATATTTGTACACCCATGTCAGAGCAGCATTATTCACAATGGCTGAAGCACAGAAGCAACCCAAGTGTCCACTGATGGATGAATGGATAAGCAAAATGTGGTATATACATAAAACGGAACATTATTCAGCCTTAAAAAGGGAATTCCAACATATGCTACAACATGGATGAACCTTGAAGACATAATGCTAAGTGAAATGAACCACTTGAAAAAACACGAATACTGCATGATTCCACTTACATGAGTACTGAGAATAGTCAAAATCATAGAGACAAAAAGTAGAATTGTGGTTGCCAGCGTCTGGGGGTAAGGGGGGAAGAATGGGTGGGTTATTGTTTATTGGGTGTAAAGTTTCAATTTTACAAGATGAAAGAGATATGAAGAGATATGGTGGTGATGGTTGCAATACAATAACTACTTAATACCACTGAACTGTACACTTAAAAGTAGTTAAGGTGGTAAATTTTGTTATATGTATGCCACAAAAAAATTTTTTTTTTTTTTTTAAAGAGGATGGGGGTAGGAATGAATGACAACAGAGAGAAAAACATACTTACAAGAAGTGTTGCCAGGAAATGTGTTAAATCTCCTTTAATGTTCTTTTACCTGTTTGTCAGGTAAACTGTTTATTATTGCATTTTTTAATTTAAAAAAATAAATGCATGGCAAGGATATTTTGATCAGTACACATATATTTCTTTTAAGATGCTTAGCTATCAAATGAAGGACAGAGGAGCATAAGGTAAGCAGATGACAAGGTTAGGAAAATGACTTTATGTTTAAAGATAAGGGAGGCAACATTATATTTATATGCCAAAGAGAAAGATTCACTAGAAGGAGAAGTTAAGAGTCAGGGTATAGAGCGTAGGTGTTGATGGTGACACCATTGCTATCACTAGCATAAATGGAAAGGGATTAGATTTCTGCAGGACATCTCTGTCACTGACAAAAGAAGTGGATTGAAGTAATGGACCATTTTGGTCTAGGCTGAATAGGGATGGATGTGAGCCAGAGGGTAAACAGATTTGGGAAAATATATCAAGAGACTAAGTAACTCCAAAAGGTGAAGAATTGATACAAGTGGAATAAGAAAGAGAAGACAAGAAAGGTAAGAAAATATACTTGATGAAATTAATTACTATAGTTAAAATCTAACCTTACTCTTATAAGCTAGGGATCTTATTTGCACTAAGGTAAATTTCTATAAGGTAAAATTTCTGTAAACATGATAAAACATAGAAACCACATTAAAATTCCTCATGTAATAAGATTCTGTCATATTTTTAAAGTAATCTCAGTGCTTCCAGAAGAAAATAATACTCAAATGTGATAAATATTTAGGTCTTTTCCGCTTTTCTTATTACCATTCTTATTTGTTTTTACCTTGATCAGCTACTTTTCGTTTTGCTTCTTCTATCCTTTTCAGTTCCTGTTGCTTTGCTTCAAAGAGTTGTTTTTCTTCTTTTAAAGGATCATATTTTATTCCTACAGGAAGTGTAAAAAAGGAAGAATCATAATTACCTTAAATTTACTCATTCCAAAAAATATCCTAGAAAATAATCACTGATTCAAAGTCTGCAAAAATTAGAGTAAAAACCAATTTATGTTGTATTATCAAATACCAAATTTAAATATTAAAAAAATCTCCAAAAACTCACCAGAATTATTTGAACAAACATAATTATCAAATATAAAGATTTTTCCATGCACAAAAAAGAGTAACTGAAATGATAATGTTTAAAATTTGACTTACTAGAAGAAGGCACTATGAGTAAATAAATGTCTTCCAATAGAGCTTCAACTGGTTGGGTATAAAGGTTTTTCCATGGAATTAGAAGACTAAGATTACCTACATGAAAAAAAAAGACAAAAAATATTATTCTTTCAACCTAGATTTACTATCAGCTTATTTTCTGTCAGGCATTAAAAGAGATAACAAAGTAGCCTTTGACCTTATGATCTCATTAACTTTGTAGAAAGCTATTTTACAACCATAAACAAAAGGCCTTTACAGTGACAATTTGAAATTATTTGTACTAGTACTGTTGGAAAATCTACTAAGCCATATTCTAAATATTTACAAATTTCTATTTCTGGTGATATGTACCACAAACATACCAATATTATTCTTCCATTAATCAACAACCCTTGATATTATAATATTGATTTTCCCCAATTCTTACTCAAAATCTCTAAGAAATATTTTTCTCATACTTTAAAAAGGTAGGTTACATACTTTATATGTGTATTTTTTATATACAGATTTTACATATATATTACATGGTATATATATAGTATATACATAAGTATGATTATCATAAGTGTATGTACTAACAAATTTCTATGGTAATAATCAAGGATCCTAGGCAATATTAGAAAATCATTCCAACTAACGAAAATATTTTACAACCCAATAGCAAAGTATTTTAAAAAGCATTAGATTTCTTGAACTAAAAAATACTATGTAAGGGGCTGATTATACTATTAATTCTAGTTTTATGTATTTACAAAATTTCTGTTAATAGTTTTTTTCAATATTTTAAAATTTTTTTACAAAGTATGAATCTCTAGATTTAGAAATAGTTGTCATGACTGGGGAAGGGAAAGACTTCTTAAATACACCAGTGTTGCATTAACTGGTTAGTAATACATACCTAGACATGTCACATTACATAACCCCCAAAATCCATGTTTTTAAAAACCCCAAATTGAGAAAAAGATTTCTTCATACTAAGTCAATTCAGAAAAAAACAAAGTATCTGATTTCTAAAAGAGGAATAACTTTCTAAGTTTTAAAATCAGAGAAGACAGTGACCATTTCAAATTTCCATACTATCCAAAATATAACCAAAATGAAGTGAGCAAATTGGGAAAGATAATTGTGATGAATTTGACAGTTTACTTATAAATGTATCAAGCAGACTGCTTACACACATATACACACATTAATAATCCAAAAATGTAAGTGAATAAAAGGACATAGAACAGTGCCACAATAGCATTAAGTATGCAAAGAAACACATATAAAACTAACAATGTACCATTTTTACCATTAAGGTTTTTTTTTTTCTTTTTAAAGCCAAACTTGTTTTTTCCTCTCCTTATGAAGTGCAGGCTTCTTATAGAAAATTTAGAAAATTCATAAAAATATAAACGAAGGTAATTTCAAAAATCTTCCACGTGAAAACAATTACTTTGAAAATACATGAGTATTTATATTTGATATGTATGTAATTCTGCATGCTTAATGAGGAAAACTTTGAAAGATCAGTAAGATTAACAACCCCCATTAACGGCAAGGGGGTTGACAATACGTTCTTATAAAACTGGCTGTACTACTGTACCACTCATTTGGAAATGTGTACTTCTTTCCTTCAACAAATTGTGTTCCTACTATATGCCAAGTATTGTGCTAAGTGAGGATACAATAAAATTAAAATAAAAATTTAAAATTAAATCCATTTCTGAAAAAACCTACTGTTTAGAAGAAAAATAAATAATAATGATATTAAAAAATGTCAGGTTCTATGATAGAGATATGCAAACGACACCTTAAATGATTCTCAAGATTATCTTATGTATTAGGTATTAGCGCAGGGTACCTTCTACCACCTTATATTAACACTGAAAATTACCTTATCATCATTTTTAAACATGGTCAAAAAAGAAAAGAGAGAAAGGAAAGAAGGTAGGTTCTAAATGAAAGCAGGTCAATTTACTGCCCTTATATATTTTTTTTTAATTTTTCTTGAATTGATGTTAAATTTATATACACTGATTTACAATGAATATAGTTATAAAATTCAACGACTTTTAGAATATTTTCAAAAGGTATGTGAAAATGTTTACTGTAATATTTTTTACCAATAGAAATATAAGATTACATTGTCCAAATATGCATTCAATGGATTATTACACTACCTTAAGAAATAAGGGAGGTCAAATTAACATGGATTATGAGCAATCTTTATTAAATATTAACTTAAAAATAGAATATAAAATCATACATATACCATGATTATAGGAAGTCAAAATGTTCACATGTAAACAATCATTTAAAAATCTGCAAAAGTAAATATAGTAGGTGGAAATAAATATATTAGGTGGGTGACATTTTTCCCGTCTTATCTATACTAAATAGTCTTTAAATTGTGGGGGTGGGAGAAAGGAGGGAAACAGAATTTGAGTCTCAGCAATGTAAATGTAAATGATAAAAACTCTCTTTGGCATACAGTCTAATAACAACTATAAGAGCACAAAATTGTGGAGACATTCATCATGTAATTTATATAAGCTTTCAGAACACCTTGTTCCCCAAGTGACACTAAAACACTGCAATAACATTATATAAATTCTACTACACAAATTATCTGTATAAAAAACTTCCAAGTCACAAATAATAACACTATCATCTTGCACAATACTTAAACCAATAAAGTTTAAACAATAAAGTTAAATAAACCAAAATAATTTAAGAAACCAAACATACATGTCTTTATTAAACACATTAAAACATCATATTTTTATCAATTATTTCTGTTCAACCAATACATTTAATATGTAAACTACAAAAACTGGAAAAATAATACAAAACAAGAAAGATAGCACAGTGTTTCCTAGAAAACTAGAAAACTTCCAGAGCGGAAACTAGGTTTTTGATTGGTTCCTAGCCATACTGCCTGGATGATCCAGACCCTACTCCTTATACCACATATTCATGGCCAATCGGAATACAGCAAGGATAACTAGTCAGAAACCTAAGAAACTGAGACAATCATGCTATTAGATTTAATGCTTTGATCTCAACTCATTTTAACACTTAACAATATGCATAATTTCACCAGTACTAAAGAAGGGATTCATGGACAACATTTTAAAGTTACACAACTAAGCTCTACGTAGATGAAAACACATAATGCTTTTAATTTGTTCTCAGAAACATTATAAATATCACATTATAGAGATATTAGACATATTATTCTGGTTGCATGTCCAACAAGAAGGACATTCAAATACTAAGGATAGCTTACCTATATGGCCAACTTTAATTTTAAACGGTACATCCAGTTGACTCTACAAAAAATACACATATGTAAAATATTAGTACATATACAGTTCAACAAAACAGATGACTATTTGTTTCTTCCCAAAATTACTTAAGGGATTTAAGTTAACTTATACCTTCTCTTTACCCTCAACAGTTATAATTGCAATATTATCTTCAAATCCATAAAATTCAGAGACTGATCACCTTAAAATAACTACAAAAAAGTTCTACAGCAATACTGACCCCTAAGTTACCCATACCAGAATCACTACAGCTTTTACACTGCTTGAAAAAAGGAAAAAGAAAGTGGAAAATTCCACTGTCAGTTTGTATTTGTGAGGAGATTAAACACTTTGCAAAAAACATCTTCAAATAAATTTCTCCCCATTCAACTGGGAAAGGACAACCTTTTCGATAAATGGTGC
Source organism: Neophocaena asiaeorientalis asiaeorientalis (assembly GCF_003031525.2). Taxonomy (NCBI): domain Eukaryota; kingdom Metazoa; phylum Chordata; class Mammalia; order Artiodactyla; family Phocoenidae; genus Neophocaena; species Neophocaena asiaeorientalis. The sequence goes on from NW_020172625.1 coordinate 3,662,643, forward strand.
TGGGAAAGCTGGATATCCACTTGCAAAAGAATGCAGTTGGACCCTTATCTTATGCCATATACAAAAATTAACTCAGAATGAACCAAATACCTAACATAAGAGCTAGAACTATAAAACCTTAGAAGAAAACAAAAGGTAAAATCTTCTGGACACTGGATTGGGCAATGATTTCTTGGATATCACATGAAAGGCACAGGCAACAACAACAATTAAATGATAAAGTCAATTTCATCAAAATTAAATTTTTTTGCATAAAAAAATGTTGTACATAACACTGTTAACAGAGGCATAAGACAACCCACAAAATGGGAGAAAGTATTTGCAAATCATATCTTCTGATAAGGGGAAATAACCAAAATATATAAAGAACCGAAACTAGACCAAAAAAAACTTGATTAAAAAATCAGCAATGCTTTTCAGTAGACATTTCTCCAAAGAACATATAAAAATGGCCAATAAGCACATGAAAAGATGTTCAGCCTCAACAGTCACTAGAGAAGTGCAAAGGAAAACCAAAACGATATACCACTTCATTCCCACTGGGATGGCTGTTATCAAAAACCAGAAAATAAATGTTGTCAAGGATGTGGACAAATTAATGCTGGTGGGAATTTACGCATACCTCATTTTATTGTACTTTGCTTTGTTGTGCTTCCCAGATACTGCGGGGGGGGGGGGGGGGAAATTTCCCCTTTGAAACCTCCAGACTCAGTACCTCTATAATTAATAGACTTGCACAGAGTCTTCAACATCCATGTTTGCTACAGATAGGTAATTTGGAGCTTTGTTTCCTGTTGGGTGGGGGGGGGTTGTTTGTTTATTTGTTTGTTTTTAACCAATTGAAGGTTTGTGGCAATTCTGTGTTAAGCAAATCTATCAGCGCCACTTTCCCAATAGCGTTATTTATTAATTGAGGTATGTAAACTTGTTTTTGAGAATACAGTATGAGTAAATATAATTTTTATATGCACTGGGAAAAATTCATGTGACTTGCTTTATTGCAATAGTATTCACTTTATTGCAGTGGACTGGAAATGAACCTGCAAAATCTCCAAGGTACGCCTGTGTAAAATGGTTCAACTGCTATGGAAAACAGTGTGGCAGCTCCTGAAAAGGCTAAACATAAAATAACCAAATAATCCAGCAATTTCACTCCTAAGTACTTACACACAGGAACTGAAGGTAAGAACTTGAACGGACATGTATGCTAATGTTCATTGTAGCATTATTCACAAGAGACAAAAGGCAGAAACAACCCAAGTGTCCAACAACAGATAAATGGACAAAATGTGGCATATACATACATTTTTCAGCCAGATAAAGGAGTGATTTTCTGATAAATGCTACAACATGGATGAACCTTGAAGGAATTATGCTAAGTAAACTAGACACAAAATGACAAACATAGCATTATTCTATTTACATGAGGTACCTGGAATAGGCAAATTAAGACAGACAAAAGTAGAAGTTAGCAAGGTATACGGAGAGAGGGAATGGGGAGTTAGGTATTTCTTACTGGTTACAGGGTTCCCCTTGGAGTATCAAAAATGTTTTAGAAATACATACTGATGACAGTTGTACAACACTGTAATTCACGCCACTGTATTCTACAGTAAAAAATGATTAAAATGGTATTAGGGGAAAAAAAACCTGAAGATGATTGGAGAGGTAAATTAACAATCTAAAATGAAACCATATAGGAAGAGATAAATTTTAGAAATATTTTTAATGGGGAAAATTACACTGTCAGTTTGTACTTTTAAGGAGATTAAAAGTCCATTTTGCAAAATTCACATTTTACAAAAATTACTTTTTAAAATTTTTCTCAAACTTAAATAATTTAAGATGTTAAAGTAAATCAGGAAGAAGTCTATGCAGCTAACTGCACTAATACAACAATTTTTATAGTCAAAACCTACCAGGGCATTTTCTTTAATTTCAAGATTCTTCAGGGCTACAGCTCCTAAAAAGAAAAATTATTAAAAAATAAAATTGAAATTTTCAAATAACTTTTATTTTAACAAGTTAGGTAAACTTCATTCCTAAATGTCATATTAAGGAAAATAATCATAAAAATGTACATAACAGAAACAGAATCCAACTATGATTGTTGGCTCACCTTCATCCTTCAACTTAGTCTAAGCTTGTATGTCTGACCAAAACATCATTTACTATAAGTTCTGACCTCTACGGTTGTAGCTCACTGTTAATGAATACATTTTCATTAAAATTATACAAATAATATGAATTTACCAACACAGCATGATATAAGAAAATATAGGAAAAAATGAACTGTATTTAAATATATTTGTTTAAATACAATTGCAAAGAAATTTTTAATCCATCAATGTGAGGTTAACAAGGATTTCCTAGAGATACTGGAATGTTGACATATCTTGCTCTGTTTTAATTCTGCTACACAAAATGAATGCCTTCACTTTTAAGCAATAATTTGTATATGAGTAACTGCTGTCTAGACGTTCACATAACGTCTGGGGAAACAAACAAGAAATAAACATCAGTAAACATCTAATAAAGGTAAGCTGTACAGTTAGACAAACTTATTGATCCATTGTGGTAGTGACCAATCAGTGAATGATATAGGTACATGGAGTATCACTTATTGTTTTTTCTACTGTAATGTTCCAATGTAGAGCGTGAACTTTTCATTTATGGATAATTCTTTGTACTGGCAGCCTTCAATATACTTTGCTCTGAATTTTTTTTCGAGTCAATATACTATACAGACATAAAATGAATCACTGAGTACAGCTGAAAAGTGCTATACTGTAAAACATTATTTTACATTAAAATGTATCTTCTATAAATAGCTTTAAATAAGTCTATAATGTTATACAATATCTCCACATACTGGTTAAAAAAATTAAATTTGATAGAAATATTTCTATCAAATCTTCTTAAATAAAAAAGGGCTCACAGTGCAGCAAAATGAAAAATACATGACACTAAAAAAAAGATTAAGAGATAACGACATTAAAATATCCAACAAAGTTAATATTTCCATATAAAACTAACTTTAGATGCTTGTAGTACCATTTAAAGTACAAGTGATTTTAGGTTTTTGGTTTTTCCAGTTACCATGAGGTTTTTGTATAGCAGTCTATATATATATTGGGTTAGCCAAAATGTTCATTTGGGTTGTTCTACAAGATGTACAGAACAACCCGAACGAACGTTTTAGCCAACCCAATATATATATTTGGCCAACCCAGCATATTTATATATATATATATATATATATATATATATATATGGGTGTGTGTGTATATATTTTTATATATATATATGCAATTAAGTTGCTGATCTCAAATGCATTTTTAAAAACTTGCATTTGTACTCTCCTCCTCTCACAATGACTGTTTCTAATATCGCATTTTATATCTAATTGTTCTGTGTATCCCTTAACTGCTTATTGTGGGTATAGATGATTTTACTACTTTTGTTTTTTAACCTCCCTACTAGCTTTGTGTGTGGATGATTTCCTACCTTTACTGTATGTTTGCGTTTTACCTGTGAGCCTTTTCATTTAATAATATTCCTGCTTTGAATTGTGGCCTTTTCTTTTTTCACCTAGAGAAGTTCCTTTAACATTTGTTGTAAAGCTGGTTTGGTAGTGCTGAACTCTTTTAGCTTTTGCTTGTTTGTAAAGCTTTTCATCTCTCCATCAAATCAGAAGGAGAGCCTTGCTAGGTAGAATATTCTTGATTATAGGTTTTACCCTTTCATCACTTTGGATATATTGTGTCACTCTCTTCTAGCCTGCAGAATTCCTGCTGAAAAATAAGCTGATAACCTTATGGGGATTTCCTTCTTATGTGTTGCTTTTCCCTTGTTGCTTTTAATATTTTCTCTTTGTCTTTAACTTTTGTCAGCTTGACTAATATGTGTCTCAGTGTGTTCCTCCTTGGGTTTATCATGTATGGGACTCTCTGCACTTCCTGGACTTCAGTGAGTGCTTCCTTTTTCACGTTAGGGAAGTTTTTGGCTATTATGCTTTGTATAGATTGCTAAACAAAAACATCATGGTAACCACAAACCAAAAATCTACAATAGATATACACACAAAAAAAAGGAATCCCAAACACAAAGATATTCATCAAATCACAAGAGAAGAGAACAAGAGGAGAAAGGGGAAGAACCTACAAAAATAAGTTCAAAGCAGTTAACAAACTGACAATAAGAACATACATATCAATAATTACCTTAAATGTAAATGGACTAAGTGCTCCAACCAAAAGACAGAGTGGCTGAATGGATACAGAAACAAGACCCATATATATGCTATCTACAAGAGACTCACTTCAGATCTAGAGACACACACAGACTGAAAGTGAGAGGATGAAAAAAGGTATTCCATGTAAATGAAAGTCAAAAGAAAGCCCAACTAGTAATACTTGTATCATACAAAATCGACTTTAAAGATTATTATAAAAAAACAAAATAGGACACTATATACTGATCAAAGGATCAAACCAAGAAAAAGATACAACAATTGTAAATATACGCGAACCCAAGACAAGACCACCTAAATAATATAAGGCAAATATTAAAAGACATAAAAGGAGGAATCAACAGTAACATGATAATAGTAAGGGATTTTTATTTTTTTTAAGATGTCGGGGGTAGGAGTTTATTTATTTATTTATTTTTGCTGTGTTGGGTCTTTGTTTCTGTGTGAGGGCTTTCTCTAGTTGTGGCAAGCGGGGGCCACTCTTCAGCGTGGTGAGCGGGACTCTCACTATAACGGCCTCTCTTGTTGCGGAGTATAGGCTCCAGACACACAGGCTCAGTAGTTGTGGCTCACAGGCCTAGTTGCTCCGCGGCATGTGGGAGCAACCTGTGCTAAGAAAACTGGACAGCTACACGTAAAACAACAATGTATTCAGGGCTCGAACCTGTGTCTCCTGCATTAGCAGGCAGATTCTCAACCACTGTGCCACCAGGGAAGCCCAGTAAGGGATTTTAACACCCGCATGTACATCAATGGACAGATCACCCAGACAGAAATCAATAAGGTAACACTGGACTTAAATGACAGACTAGACTACCTGAACTTAACTGATACATATAGAGAATTTGGTCCAAAAGCAGCAGAATACACATTCTTTTCAAGTGCACATAGAACATTCTCCAGGATAGATCACGTGTTGGGCCACAAAGCAAGTCTCAGTAACTTTAAGAAAGCTGAAATCATATCAAGCATCTTTTCCAACCACAACGCTATGGGATGAGAAAACAACTGAAAGAAAAATATTGCAAAAAACACAAATATGTGGACTAATCAGTATGTTACTAAACAACCAATGGATCACTGAAGAAATCAAAGAAGAAATTTAAAAATACCTAGAGACAAATGAAAATGATAAAAAACGACAATCCAAAACCTATGGGACACAGCAAAAGCAGTTCTGAGAGGGAAGTTTATAGCAATGCAAGCTTACCTCGGGGAAACAGGAAAAATCTCAATTAAAAAAACTTAACCTTACACCTAAAGCAACTAGAGAAAGAACAAACAAAACTCAAAGTTAGCAGAAGGAAAGAAATCATAAGATCAGAGCAAAAATAAATGAAATAGAAACCAAGAAAATAGAAAAGAACAATAAAACTAAAAGCTGATTCTTTGAAAAGTTAAACAAAATTGATAAACCTTTAGCCAGACTCATCAAGAAAAAAAGAGAGGACTCAAATCAATAAAATTAGAAATGAGAAAGAAGTTACAACGGACACCAGAGAAATACAAAGGACCATAAGAGACTACTACAAGCAACTATATGCCAATAAAATGGACAACCTAGAAGAAATAGACAAATTCTTAGAAAGGTACAATCTCCCAAGACTGAACCAGGAAGAAATAGAAAATATGAACAGACCAAGTACAAGTACTGAAATTGAAACTGTGATTAAAAAGCTCCCAAAAAACAAAAGTCCAGGACAAGATGGCTCCACAGGTGAATTCTACCAAACACTTAGAGTTAACACCTATCCTTCTTAAACTACTCCAAAAACTTGCAGAGGAAGGAACACTTCGAAAATCATTCTATGAGGCCACCATCATCCTGATACCAAAACCAAAGATACCATAAAAGAAAATTACAGGCCAATATCACTGATGACCACAGATGCAGAAATTCTCAATAAAATACCAGCAAACCAAATCCAACAATACATTAAGAGAATCATACACCATGATCAAGTGGGATTTATCCCAGGGAAACAAGGAGTTTTCAATACCCACAAAACAATCAGTGTGATACAGCACATTAACAAACTGAAGAATAAAAACCATATGATCATCTCAATAGATGCAGAAAAAACTTTTGATAAAATTCAACGTCCATTTTGCCTGTAATATATGATTACAAACCCACAGCTACCATCATACTCAATGCTGAAAAGCTGAAAACATTTCCTCTAAGATCAAGAACACGACAAGGACATTCACTCTCGCCATATTTACTCAATGTAGGTTTGGAAGTCCTAGCCACAGCAGAGAAGAAAAAGAAATAAAAGGAATCCAAATTGGAAAGGAAGAAGTAAAATTGTCACTGTTTTCAGATAACACGGTACTATACACAGGAAATCTTTAAGACACCACCAGAAAACTACTATAGCTCATCAACAAATCCAGTAATGTTGTAGGATACAAAATTACATACAGAAAGCTGTTGTAATTTTATACACTGACAACAAAGTATCAAAGAGAAAATAAGGAAACAATCCAATTTACTATCACATCAAAAAGAATAAAATACCTAGGAATATATCTACCCAAGGAAGTAAAAGACCTGTATTCAGAAGACTATATAAGACACGAATGAAAGAAACTGAAGATGACACAAACGGGTGAAAAGATATACCATGTTCTTGGATTGAAAGAATTAATACTGTTAAAATAGCCATACTACCCAAGGCAAAGTACAGATTCTATGCAATCCCTATCAAAATACCAATGGCATTTTCCACAGAACTAGAACAAATAATTTTAAAATTTTCATGGAAACACAAAAGAGCTTGAATAGCCAAAACAATCTTGAGAAAGAAGAACAGAGCTGGAGTAATCACACTCCCTGACTTCAAACTATACTACAAAGCTAGAGTAATCAAAACAGTACTGGCACAAAAACAGACACATTAATCAATGTAAGAGGAGAGCCCAGAAATAAACCCACACACTTATGGTCAATTAATCTAAGAGAAAGAAGACAAGAATATACAATGAAGAAAACACAGTCTCTTCAACAAGTGGTGCTAAGAAAACTGGACAGCTACACATAAAAGAACAAAATTAGAACATTTTCTAACACCATATACAAAAATAAACTCAAAATGAATTAAAGACCTAAATGTAAGACCGGATACTATCAAACTCCTAGAGGAAAACATAGGCAGAACACTCTTTGACATAAATTGCAGCAATATTTTTTGGATCCATCTTCTAAAGCAAAGGAAACAAAAGCAAAACAAACAAACAAACAAAAGAACCCAATTAATCTTAAAAGCTTTTGCACAGCAAAGGAAACCATCAACAAAACAAAAAGACAACCTACTGAATGGGAGAAAATATTTATAAATGAAATGACTGATAAGGAGTTAACATCCAACATATATTAACAGCTCATACAACTCAACATTAAAAAAAAAAAAGGGCTTCCCTGGTGGCGCAGTGGTTGAGAGTCCGCCTGCCGATGCAGGGGACAAGGGCTCATGCCCCGGTCCGGGAAGATCCCACATGCTGCGGAGCGGCTGGGCCCGTGAGCCATGGCCGCTGAGCCTGCGCGTCCGGAGCCTGTGCTCCGCAACGGGAGACGCCACAATAGTGAGAGGCCCACGTACCGCAAAAAAAAAAAAACCCGGGGAATTCCTTGGTGGTCTGGATGTTGGGACTCCACGCTTCCACTGCATGGGGCCCAGGTTCAATCCCTGGTTGGGGAACTAAGATCCTGCATGCTGCATAGTGTAGCAAAACAAACAAACAAGGAAACAAACAACAACAAAAAAAAGATTAAAAGTGGGCAAAAGAACTGAATAGACATTTTCCCAAAGAAGACAAGCAGATGGCCAACAGGCATATGAAAACATGCTCAACATCATTAATCATCAGGGAAATGCAAATCAAAACCACAATAAGATATCACCTCACACCTGTCAGAATGGCTATCATCAAAAAGAAGACAAGTAACAAATGTTGGCAAGGATATGGAGGAAAGGGAACCCTTGTACACTGTTGGTGGGAATGTAAATTGGTGCAGCCACTGTGGAACACAGTATGAAGGTTTCTCAAAAAATGGAAAATAGAACTACCAGATGACCCAGCAATTCCACTCCTTGGGTATGTATCTGAAAAAAACCCAAAACACTAATTAGAAAATATACATGCACCCCAGTGTTCATAGCAGCATCATTTACAATTGCCAAGATACAGAAGCAACTTAAGTGTCCATCAACAGATGAATAGATTAAGAAGATGTGGTATATATATATAATGGAATAATACCTAGCCATAAAAAAGAATAAAATATTGCCATTGCAGCAACATGGATGGGCTTGGAAGGCATTATGCTAAGTGACATAAATAAGAGAAAGACAAATACTATATATCACTTATATGTGGAATCAAAAAAAAATACAGCAAGCTAGTGAATAAAACAAATAAGAAGCAGACTCACAGATACAGAGAACAAACTAATGGTTACCAGTGGAGAGAGGAAAGGAGAAAGAAACAATATAGGGGGTTGGGGGGAAAAAGATTATTATGGTTATTATGGGATTATATGAAATTGTATGTGTGAAACTTTTGAAAACTGTAAAGCACTATTGGATTTAAAGAATCTTTCCTTCAATGAAAAAATCAATTAAAAATAAAAAACAAATAAAAATAAAATACAAGTGATTATGTGATAATCACTATCTTATTTCGCTGGGTCTGTTCATAAATTTACAATACTGAACAGTTCTGAAATGTACATTTTAAATAAAGTTTAAGTCATTTTACATACTTTAAAAAAAATCAGCAAGCTTGAGGATATGTAAATATAAACTTCCAAACTGAAATGCAAAGAGAAAAATAAAGTAAAATAAAAATAATGAAACAGAATGTCCAAGAACTGTAGGACAATTATAAAAGCTGTAACATATGCCTAATGGAAATACCAGAAGGCAAAAAAGGAGAGAGGAACAAAAATATACACATATATTTGGAGCAATAATGGCTGAGAAACTTCTGAAATTAATGATAAAGACACCAAACCACAGATCCAGGAAGCTCAGAAAATATCAAGCAGGGAAATAAAAAATCTAAACCTAGGAATACCATAATCAAACTGCAGAAAATAAAAGGAAAAAATCTTGAATATGATCCAGAAAACCCACTTCTTCATATACATCCAAAGGCAAAGAAAATGGGATATCAAAAAGATTTCTGCAGGACTTCCCTGGTGGTGCAGTGGTTAAGACTCTGCGCTCCCAATGCAGGGGGCCAAGGTTTGATCCCTGGTCAGGTAACTAGATCCCTCATGCGTGCACAACTAAGAGTTCACACGCCACATCTAAGGAGGCAGTGAGACGCAACTAAGGAGCTTGTGAGCCACAACTAAGGAGCCCGCCTGCTGCAACTAAGAGCTGGCACAACCAAATAAATAAAAAGATTAAAGAAAAAAGATTTCTGCACTTGCATGTTTATTGCAGCATTATTCACAATAGCCAAAATATGGAAACAACCTAAGTGTCATCAAGATGAATGGATAAAGATGTGGTTCATATATACAATGGAATATTAAGCCATGAGTAAGAAACAAACTTGAAACAACAAGGATGGACTCCCTCTGAGGGGCTTATGGTTAGTGAGATAAGCCAGACAGAGAAAGATGAACACTGTATGACATCATTTATGTGAAGAATCTAAAAAACCCAAACTTGTAGAAACAGAGTAGAATGGTGGCTACCAGGGACTGGAATGTGGGAGAATTGGGGAGATGTTGTTAAAGGACATAAACTTGCAACTATGATAATTAAGTTATGGAGATCTAATGTAGCACATGGTGACTGTAGTCAAATAGTGTATTATATATTTCAACAACTGCTGAGAAACTAAATCTTAAACACTCTCACCACAAAAAAGAAACAAGGGCTTCCCTGGTGGCGCAGTGGTTGAGAGTCCGCCTGCCGATGCAAGGGACACGGGTTCGTGCCCCGGTCCGGGAAGATCCCACATGCCACGGGAGCGGCTCGGTCCGTGAGCCATGGCCGCTGAGCCTGTGCGTCCGGAGCCTGTGCTCCGCAACGGGAGAGGCCACAGCAGTGAGAGGCCCGCGTACCACAAAAAAAAAAGAAACAATATTGATGTGAATCGACAGAGGTGTCAGCTAAAGCTATGGTGGTAACCATACTGCAATATATAAATGTATCAAACCAACATGTTGCACACCTTAACCTTATTCAATGTTGTATGTACATGAGATCAACTACAAGTCTTGAAAGAAAGTAGAAAACACACACACACACCAATGGAGATATAAGGAATAACTGGATTGAAAACTCACTAGAGAAAATCAAAAGCAGACTTGAACAGGCAAAAGAATGAATCAGAAAACTTGAAGACAGGTCATTTGAAAATATACAGTTAGGAGTAAAAAAAAAAAAAATGAGGAAAAGTGAACAGAGGCTAAGGGACTTACGGGACATCATTAAGTGGGTCAATATATTGTTAATCATGGGAGTCCACAAGGAGGACAGATAAAGGGGTAGAGAGCTTATTTGAAGAAATAATAGCCAGAAACCTCCCAAATTTGAAGAAAGACATGGATATATAAATTCAAGAATCTCAAACAAGAAACACAATAATCAAAGAGAGACTATTAAAGGCAACAAGAGAAAAGCAACTTGACATGTACATAGGATCCTCAATAAGATTATCAGTAGATTTCTCAGCAGAAACACTGTAAGCCAGAAAACAGGGGAATAATATATTTAAAGTGCTGAATTAAAACAAAAACTGTCAATCAAGAGCATTATATCCAGAAAAAATGAGGGGAAAATTAAGATATTCTCCGATAAACAAAAGCTGAGGGAGTTCATTACCAGCAGAGCTGCCTTACAAGAAGTTTCAAAGGGAGTCCTTCAAGTTAAAAAGAAAGGATGCTAGGTGCTAACATGAAGCCATATAAAAATATAAAGTTCTCCAATAAACAAAGATACATGGGCAAATATAAAAACCAGTACTATTGTGGTTCAACTTTTTAACTCCATTTTTTATTCTTTTACAGGGTTTAAAAGACAAAAAGATTAAAAAGTTATAAAGCTATGTTACTAGATACATACTATATAAAGATGTCATTTTTTTTTATATCAATAACAAAGATGGGGAGGCAAGCTGTAAAGGAGTAAAGTTACTGTATGCAATTGAATTTAAGTCAGTATCAGTTTAAAATATACTGTTATAACGTTAAGATATTATATGTAATCCCTGTGGAACCACAAAGGAAATATCTATAGACTATACACAAAAGGAAATAAGGGAATCAAAACATCACTACAAAAAAATTGAACACAAAGAAAGCAATAAGAAAAAAGAGAAACAAAAAGTCATAAGACATAAAATAATTAACAAAACAGCTATAGTAAATCCTTCCCTATCAGTAATTGCTTTAAGTGTAAACAGTTTAAACTTCCCAATCAAAAGACACAGATGGACAAAAGGGATTTAAAAAAACAAAAACAAACAAAAACAGGATCCCTCTATGTTAGGTCTAATGCCACACACAGCTCACAAGTGAAAGGATTAAAAAAGATTTCCCTTGTGAATAATAAGCAAAAGAGAGCAGAAATAGCTATACTGATATTAGACAAAACAGACTTTAAGTCAAAAGCTGTTACAAGAAACAAAAAAGGGCATTATAAGATGATAAAAGAAAAAAAAAAGATGATAAAAGGGTCAATTCACTACGAAGATATAAAAGTTATAAACATATATGCACCAAACATCAGAAATCAAAAACATATGAAGCAAACACTAACATAATTGAAGAGAGAAATAGACAGGTCTATAGTATTAGTAGGCGGCTTCAATACACAACTTTAGTAACGGATGGAACAACCAGACAGAAGGTTAACAAGAAAATAGATGAATTGAACTTAACAAATATATACAGAACACCCTTACCCAACAACAGAATACACAATTTCCTCAAGTGCACAGGGAACATTTTCCAGTATAAGACTGTTAGGCAACAAAAGAATCTAAATAAATTTTAAAAGATTGAAATTATATAAGCTACGTTTTATGATGGAATGAGTGGAATGAATCCAGAAATCAACAACAGAACGAAAACAAAAAAATCCACAAATAGGGGCTTCCCTGGTGGCACAGTGGTTGAGAATCCGCCTGCCAATGCAGGGGACACAGGTTCAAGCCCTGGTCTGGGAAGATCTCACATGCCACGGAGCAACTAAGCCCGTGCACCACAACTACTGAGCCTATGTGCCACAACTACGGAAGCCCACGCGCCTACAGCCCGTGCTCCACAACGAGAGAAGCCACTGCAATGAGAAGCCTGCGCACTGCAACGAAGAGTAGCCCCCGCTCTCCACAACTAGAGAAAGCCCGTGTGTAGCAACGAACACCCAACACAGCCAAAAAAAAAATTCCACAAATATATGAAAATTAACACACTCAAGCAATGAATCGAAGAAATCACAAGAAAAATTTTAAAACAATTTAAGAAAAATTAAAAGGAAACAACATACCAAAATTTATGGGATGCAGCAAGAGCAGTCCTGGGAGACAAATTATAGCAGTAAATGTTTACATTAAAAAGGAAGAAATGGGCTTCCCTGGTGGCGCAGTGGTTGAGAGTCTGCCTGCCGATGCAGGGGACAACCAAATCAACAACCTAAATTTGCATCTTAAAGAAACAGAAAAAGATTAACTACACCCAAAGCTACCAGAAGGAATGAAATAATAAAGTTTAGAACAGACATAAGCAAAACAAAGAACAGAAAACCAAGAGAAAATTGATGAAACCAAAAGCTCAAAACCACACATAGCTCAAAAGTGAAAGGATTAAAAAAGATTTCCCATGCAAATAATAACCAAGAGAGCAGAAATAGCTATACTGATATTAGACAAAACAGACTTTAAGTCAAAAGCTGTTACAAGAAACAAAAAAGTTCAACAAAATTGATAAATCATTAGCTAGCCTGACCAAGAAAAAGAGAGAGGAGTCAAATACAATTGACTCTTGAACAACACAGGTTTGAATTTTGTGGATCCACTTACATGTGGATTTTTTTCCAATAAGTACGTACTTCAGTACTACATGATCCATAGATAGCTGAATCCAAGAATGTGAACCACAGATATGGAAGGCCAATTGTAAAGTTATACGCAGATTTTCGACTGTGTGGGGGTTCGATGCCCCTAACCCCTGCATTGTTCAAGAGTCAACTGTAACTAAAATGAGAAATGAAGGAGGGGATAGTACTACCAATTTTACAAAAATAAAAAGGATTGTAAGAATACTATGAACAGCTGTATGTCAACAAATTTGATAGCCTAGATAAAATGGATAAATTCCTAAAAACACTCACCCTACCACTAATGAATCATGAAAAAATGCATAATCTGAACAGATCTATAATTTGTAATGACATTTCATCATTAATCAAAAACCCACAACAACAACAACAAAAGCCCAGGATCAGATAGTTTCTTCTCCAAACATTTAAAAGAGAACACCAATCCTCCTCAAATTCTTCCCAAAAACTGAAGAAAAGGAAATACTTCCACAAACTTAATATATGAGGTCAGTATTAATCTGATACCAAAGCTAGACAAAGATACCACAGGAAAACTACAGATCAATATCCCCCATGGATACTGAGGCAAAAATCCTCAACAGAATACTAGCAAACAAAATTCAATGGTACACTAAAAGAATTATACACCATTACTCAGTATAACATTCTAAGAATGGAAAGATGGTTCAATATACAAATTCAATCAATGTGACACACCTCATTAACAGAATGAAGGAAAAAACACAGATCACCACAACTGATGAAGAAAATGCATTCAAAAAAATTTCAACATTCTTTCATGATAAAAACACTCAAAAAGTTAGGAATTAAAGGAAACTGCCTCAATATATTAAAGCCATATATGAAAAGCCCACAATGAACATCATACTCAATGGTGAAAGACAAGTCTTCTCCTCTAACATCAGGAAGAAGATAAGGATGCCCACTTTTGCCACTTTTATTCAACATAGAAAGTCATAGCCAGAGCAATTGGGCAAGAAGAATAAATAAAAGGCATCCACATTGGAAAGGAAGAAGTAAAATTCTCTCTGTTCACAGACAGCATGATCTTATATGAAGAAAAACAAATATTCCACAAAAAAACCCTGCTAGAATAAATGGATTCACCATGTTACTGGGTACACAAATCAAAACACAAAAATCAGTTGTTTCTATACACTAACAATGAACAATTCAAGATGGAAATTAAGAAAAAAATTCCATTTACAATAGCGTCAAAAATAATAAAATGCTTAGGAATAAACTTAATTGGGGGGAGGGAAGGGAGAATGACTTACACCCCAAAACCTATAAAACATTGTTGAAATAAAGTAAAAACACATATAAATGGAAAGACATTCCATGTTCACAGACTGGAAGACAATATTGTTAAGATATCAGTACTACCCAAAGCAACCTACAGATTCAATGTAATCCACATTAAAATCCCAATGTTTTTTACAGAAATAGAAATATTCATATGGCATCTCAAAGGACCCACAGTCAAAACAACCTTCAAAAGAAACTTGGCAGTCTCACATTTCCTGATTTTGAAATGTACTAACAAAAGCACAGTGATCAAAACAACATGGTGCTTCCTAAAAAGACAACATATGGAATGGGAGAATATATTTGCAAATGACGTGATTGACAAGGGGTTAATATCCAAAATATGCAAACAGCTCATACAACTCAATATCAAAAAAACAAACAATCCAATAAAAAAAAATGGGTGGAAGACTTGAATAGACATTTTCCCAAATACAACATATAGATGGCTAATAGGCACATGAAAAGATTCTCAATATTGCTAATTATTAGAGAAATGCAAATCAAAACCACAAAGAGATATCACTTCACACCTGTCAGAATGGCTATCATCAAAAGTCTACAAACAACAATGCTGGAGAGGATATGGAGAAAAGGGAACCCTCATACACTGTTGGTGGGAATGTAAATTGGTGCAGCCACAATGGAGAGCAGTATGGAGGTACCTTAAAAAAACTAAAAATAGAACTAGCATATGATCCAGCAATTCCACTCCTGTGTATATAGCCAGAAAAAAAAGAAAACACTAATTCAAAAAAGATACATGCACCCCAATGTTCATAGTAGCACTATCTACAATAGCCAAGACATGGAAGCAACCCAAATGCCCATCAATAGATGACTGGATTAAGATGCGACACACACACATACATACACACACACACACACACACACACACACACACACAATGGAATATTACTCAGCCATAAAAAAGAATGAAATACGGCCATCTGCAGCAACAAGGATGGACCTAGAGAATACTACGCTTAGTGAAAAAAGTCGGAGAAAGACAAACATTATACTATATCACTTATATATGGAATCCAAAAAATAATACAAATGAATGTATATACAAAACAGGTTCACAGACATAGAAAACAAACTTGTGGTTACCAAAGGGGAGAGGGACAGAAGGAGGGACAATTTTGGGGTATGGGATGAAGATATACAAACTGCTATATATAAAATAGATAAGAAACAAGGATTTACTATATAGCACAGGGAATTATACCCACTAATACCCTATAGCAGAATATAATCTGCAAAAATAATGACTCACTATGCTGTACACCTGAAACTCACACAATATTGTAAATCAACTCTATTTCAATAAAAACGAAACAAAATCCAGCATGGTGCTGGAACACAAAAACTTAGACCAATCGAATAGAAAGACCAGAAATAAACCCTCACATATATAGTTAAATGATTATTGACAAGGCTACTGAGATCATTCAGTTTGGAATTTGTCTTTTCAATACTATATCCAAACATTAACTCACAATGGATCAAAGACTTAAATGTCAGACCTAAAACTATAAAATTCTCAAAAGAAAGCATAGGTAAAATGTTGCATGACCTCGATTTGGCAATGATTTCTTGGACATGACACCAAAAAGCAACAATAAAAAATAGAAGATTTGGACTTCATCAAAATTAAAAACTTTTGTGCATCATAGAACACTATCAACATTGAAAAGGCAACACATGGAACAGGAAATATATACAAGTCACACATCTAATTCAGAATATATAAAGAGCTCCTACAACTCAACAACAAAAAACCAAACAACCCAATTAAAAATGGCCAAAGATCTTGAACACATATTTTTCTAAAGAAGATATACAAATGGCCCATAAGCACAAGAAAAGATGTTCAAAATCACTACTAATCAATATGGAAGTGCAAATCAAAATGACAATGAGATGGCTCCTCACATCCATTAGGATGGCTACTACCAACAAAACAAAGTAATGACTTTCTGAGGATGTGGAGAAGTTGGAACCCTTGTGCACCACTGGTGGGAATGTAAAACAGTGTGACTGCTATGGAAAGTAGTATCGTGGTCCCTGAAAAAATTAATTACCATATGACCCAGCAATTCCACTTGTGGGTATATACCAAAAATATTTGAAAGCAGGGACTCAAAGAGACATTTGTAGCAGCATTATTCACAACAGCTAAAACGTGGAAACAACCACTGTGTCCACTGACAGATGAATGGAGAAACAAAATGTGGTATATACATACAATGGGACATAATTCACGCTTAAAAATGAATGAAATTCTGACATATGCTATAACAGATTAACCTTGAAGACATTATGCTAAGTGAAATACGTCAGACACAAAAGAACAAATATTGCATGATACCACTTACATGGGGTACCTAGAATAGTCAAATTCATAGAGGCACAAAATAGAATGGTGGTTGCCAGAGGCAGAGGGGAGGGAAAATGTGTAGTTACTGCTTAACGGGTACAGTATTACAGTTGTGCAAGACAAAGAGTTCCGGAGATGGATGTGGTGATGGTTACACCACAATGAGAATATACCTAATGCCACTGTACACTTAAAAATGGTTATGATAAATTTCATATTGTATGTATTTAACCACAATCTGTAATGGGGATGGGGGTGAAGGAGAAATAAAATCTTTCTCAAACAAAAACTGATAGAATTTGTTGCCAGTGGACCTCCCTTGCAAGAAATGTTAAAAGTTTTCAGAAAGAAAGGAAATGATAGAGATCAGAAACTCAGACCTACAAAAGCATTAGAGAAGGAATAAATTAAGGTAAAATTAAGCCTTTTATTTTCCTTATTCTTAAAGGTCTAATGGAAAATTGTTCTAAATAATAATAGCAACAGTACATTGAGTAAAGTTTATGGATAAGTGAAATGAATAATAACAATGTTATGAAGGAGCAGAAGAAATGGAATGGAATACTGTTACAAGATACCTCCATTATTCCTGAAGCAGGACAGTATTATTTGAAAGTGGACCTAGATTAGTTCTAAATTTTAAATGTATACTGAAATTTTAAGGCAATGACCAAAAAAAAAAAAAAATTAAATCATATAAAATGCTCAATTAAAACCAGAGAAAGAAAAAGAGGGGGAGATTTTTAAAAGCAAAGACAGACATGCAACTAAAAGAGTTACAACTATGATAAATATAAATCCATTAACCCGACTATATCAAAAATCATTTTAAATTAAATGTGAATGTTCTGAACATACTAATTAAAAGAGACATGATAAGAGTGGATAAAAAAACAAACCCAACTACAAGGTGTCTACAAGAAACCCACTTTATTTTTAAATTATTTTTTATTGTGGTTACAAACATTGGTTTGTAACATTATATAAGTTTCACGTGTACAAATTATTTTTCCACTTTTGTATAAAAGCTTGCTCACCACCAAAAATTTAGTTTCCAGTCATCACCATACACCCTCTAGCCATTTTGCCCTCCCCCCAACCCCTATCCCTCTGGTAACCACTATTCTATTCTCTGTATCTACATACTTATTTTTTGATTGGTTTGGTTTCTTCATTTACTTTGGTTTTGTTTTTTGTTTGTTTGTTTTTAATTTTTTGGCCACACCACACAGCATGCAGGATCTTAGTTCCCTGACAAGGGATTGAACCCATGCCCCCTGCAGTGGAAGCATGGAGTCCTAACCACTGGAATGCCAGGGAAGTCCCTGTTTGTTTTTTTCACTCCACATATGAGTGAAATATAGCATTTGTCTGTCTCCATCTGACTTATTTCAGTTAACAAAATACTCTCAAGGTCCACCATGTTGTCACAAATGGCAAGACAAGAAACCAATGCTAAATATAAAGACACAGACAAATTAAAAATAAAGGGATATAGACAAATTTATAGAACATTTCATCCAACAGCAGCAGATTACATATTCTTCTCAAGCTCACACAGAACATTAACCAAGATAAGTCATATTCTGGGCCATAAAACATACCTTAACAAATTTAAAGGAACAGAAGTCATACAAAGTTTGCTTTCAGAACACAATGGAATTAAACTAGAAATCGTAATGATTTCTGGAAGAAAGCTGGAAAATCCCCAAATATCTGAAGATTAAATAAACACTAGCTTTAAATAACACATAAGTCAAAGAAGCAGTCTCAAAAGAAATTCGTAAAATATTTTGAGTCAAATGAAAATATGACTTATCAAAATTTGTGACATGCAGCAAATCAGGGCTTAGAGGGAAATTTATACCATCCAATGCATATACTAGAAAAGGAGAAAGATCTAAAACCAATAATCTAAGCTTCCACCTTAGGAAACTAGAAAAAGAAGAGCAAAGTAAATCCTAAGTAAGAAGAAAAGAAATCATAAGAATTAGAGAAGTCAATGTAATTCAATACAGAAAATCAATAGAGATTTCAATGAAACCAAAACCTGGTTCTTTGAAAATATCAATAAAACTGGTAACTCTCTACCCATGTTAACTAAGAAGAAAGAGAAAAGACACAAATTACTAATATCAGAAATGAAAGGAAGGGTCATCACTACTGATCCCACGGACATTAAAAGATTAGTAAAGAAATATTATAAACACACCCACAAATGTTATAACTTAGATGAAATGTACCAATTCCTTGAAAAATACACTCTACAAAAACACATACAAGAAAAAAATCATCTAAATAGGCCTATATCTATAAAAGAAATGGAATTAATAATAATCTTTCAAAACTGAAAGCATAATGCCCAGATGGTTTCACTAATGTTCTACCAAATATTTAAGGAAAAAATGACACTAATTCCTTACAATCTCTTCCAGATAACATATGAACATTTCTAACTCATCTATGAGGTCAGTATTACCCTAATACCAAAACCAGATGAAAATATTACAAGAAAGAAAAACTACTGACCAATATCTTTCATGAACATAGATGCAAAAATCCTCAATAAAATATCAGAAAGTTGAATCCAACAATGTATAAAAATAATAATACTATGGTGAAGTGGGATTAATTCCAGGCATTAAAGCCTTGTTCCACATTCAAAAATCAATGCAATCCTATGGCTCATAGAAAAATCCTATGATCATATCAGTAGATGTAGAAAAATCACTTTACAAAATCCAACACACATTCTTGAACAAAACCTCTCAGCATACCAGAAATAAAGGTATGTACAGTAGAAAAAGTAGTAATAATGGATGTCTCTGGGGGTGTGGGCAAGCAAACTTTTGGGCATGATGGATATGTTCATTAGCTTGATCATGATTATGATTTCCTAGGTGAACACGTGTTAAGATTTATCAAATTGTAAACTTTAAATATGTACATTTTACTATTTGTCAATTATACCTCAGTAAAACTGTTAATATCCAATTAATGGTAGAATCTAGATTGTGGGTATATGGATATAGACTGTAAAATCTTGTAACACTGATGTTTGTTTGACTACTTGTCATAATAAAATGTTCCCTTTCAACTCTAAAGTTTTATGAAAGTATCTTAGAATGTAACCAAGCAGGACCCTATGAGGCCTTCCCAGGATAGACACCCACCCATGTCCTCCGCCTGCCTTTTGTCTGTAGAAAAACTTTAGTCAAAGAATAAATTTAATCAGAGAATTGAGAAAATGCAGAAAGAAAGGAAAACAGTCAAGCAAGGCAAAATAATAATAGTTAGCCATTAACAAAGTCAAGGACTTTTAGTTCCTCCTCAAGGGCTATAGATAATATTCTGAGCCATGTCCTTTGAGCTGTTTTTCAGATACTGAAACCCCCACCAGGTGGAAGAAGTTAACTGTATGCTGCCCACAATCACAGAGACCTCAGACTGGTTGGAACCTCCAGGTTGATGATGCTGACTCTCAATAACCTCACCACCAACCAATCAGACGAATGCCCACGAGCTGTTCACCTATCTCACAAATCCCTCCCTCACCCTGTCTTTATAAACCTTTCCCTGAAAGCATTTGGAGAGTTCAGGTCTTTTAAGCACTAGCCGCCCTGGACTCCTTGCTTGGCGCCCTGCAATAAATGCTGCACTTTCTTTTACCACAATCCGGTGTCAGTAGAATGGCTTTACCGCATGCCAGCAAGCAGACGGAAATTTGGTTCGGTAACAAGAACATAAAAGAAAAACCAATATTTAATTGGCAATTCCACTAGACAATCATTTATTTGGTTTTCCAGTATATTCCTATCACAGAAGAATGACTTCTTAAAATCAGGAACAGTGCCCTGGCTGAATCTTCATCTTCCTATAGAGTTACTGTTATACTGGGGGTATGCATTAAGAGGCCACTGAATATAGGACTATATATAAAGAGAAAACTGAGAGATAACCATTTCAAAAATAGAATATGCAAGTTAGTTTAAGAAAAAGAAGAAGAAATCTGAGTTTCTAATGTTACATAAAGATGTCAGGCATAACAAAATTTTTAAATTTGCCCAAGTACTGTAATTCTGGAGCAAACAACAAGAAAGTGAGAAGGAAAACTATAACATTAAGAGGTACGCTCTATGTTACAAATGATAATTCTATCATACAAGCCACACTTACTATTACTTCTGCCCCTGAATTTCTAGTATTTTTGCCCTGAAAGTGCTCTTCAAATGCACCCAGTTGTACATCACAATCCCGTGTCATTGGTTTTAAAAAAAACTTTTTTGGTGTCCTACTCTAGATAAATGAATTATAATTTCTGGGAAGTGGTTCCAAAAAAATCTGTATTTCTAACAAGCATGTATGACTGATTCTGATGCAGCCTAGCTCTTGAAGGAAATATTAAATGCTAGATGGTTTAGCAAAGTAGGGAGGCGAACTTCAGATGAAGTCTATGAAGTATAAATACTACCACCTCCCTAAATAGGTGATACACGGGAAGGGTGGGTGGAAGGGTGTAAATAACACTGTATAAAAAGTATACTTTACCAACATCAGAATTTGCCAAGAGTTTGAGAAAAAACTCAATCCGTCTTTCTCCTTACACGAAATAGATGCTTCTGGCACTCAGTCTACATACTGAACAGGACCCAGTACAGTAGTACCGTTCTGCTGCACTATAATTAGTTTTTGTAAACTCCATTCATATATAACAATGTTTCTAAGGAAAAAGGAATTCTAATTTCCAAAGAGCCATCTCTGAAACAATTTTTCCATTATTAGATATGAAACCATCCATTTAACTCCTGTATACTAATTCATACGATTCATATGCCAATTGTGAAATTGGCTGGATTATTACACAGAAACCTAGCAAAACCATACATTTAAAACTAACAGATCCTTCTGATATTAGACCATAAAATATTAAGCCCATCATCTTAACATTTTTCCTATGTAGCATTTAGCTTCTATTATTGAAATTTTCAAAGAATTTTTTAATCCTCTAAGTTTATCAAAAACTATTGCTTTGGGCTTCCCTGGTGGCACAGTGGTTTAGAGTCCGCCTGCCGGTGTAGGGGACACGGGTTCGTGCTCTGGTCCGGGAAGATGCCACGTGCCGCGGAGCTGGGCCCGTGAGCCATGGCCACTGAGCCTGCGCGTCCGGAGCGCTCCGCAACGGGAGAGGCCACAACAGTGAGAGGCCCGTGTACCGCAAAAAAACAAACAAACAAAAACTATTGCTTTTTAAATTCTCCAAGAATTTTTAAAAATTCTAGCTATTATTCAAAGCTTCACTTAACAAAATATAACCAACTTTGATACATAAAACACTAACACATTATTTTTAAAATGTGGTACACACCAAAATTAGAGGGATCACACTACCTGATTTCAAGACACTATAAAGTTACAGTTATCAAGATAAGCATGGTATAGGTGAACAGATGGACACACAGATCGTTGAAACAGATACAGTTCAAAAATAAACCCATAAAATATAAAGTCTACTGATTTTTTTTACAAACGTTCAAAGATAATTCGATGGAGAAAGGATATTCTTTTAAGCAACTCGTGTTAGAAAAATTGGACATTTGTATCGACATGCAAACAAAGAAACCCCAACCTTCAACCTATACTGCACTTTATACAAAAATGGATCCGAAATTTTACAATTACAAAAATGTAAAATATAAAATTATAAAACTTCTGGAATAAAACATAAGAGAAAATCTTTGTGACTTTGGGTTAAAGATTTCACAGATATAACTGACTCATGAAAAGCATGACATTGAGACTTCTCTGGTGGTGCAGTGGTTAAGAATCTGCCTGCCAATGCAGAGGACACAGGTTCGAGCCCTGGTCGGGGAAGATTCCACATGCTGTGAAGCAACTAAGCCCACGTGCCACAACTGCTGAGCCTGTGCTCTACAGCCTTCGAGCCACAACTACTGAAGCCTACACGCCCAGAGCCAGTGCTCCACAAGAGAAGCCACTGCGATGAGAAGCCTGTGCACTGCAATGAAGACCCAACACAGCCAAAAATAAAAAAATTAAAATTAAAAAAAAGCATGACATAAAAATTTTTTGATAAACTGGAATTGATCAAAATTTTAAACTTTTATTTTGCAAAAGACAGACTTGGAAAAGACTGGGAGAAAGTATTTTTAAATCACGTATCTTACAAAGGACTTGTATCCATAATATTTAAAGAACTTTCAATACTCAACAATAAGAAAACACTTTGGAAAAGAGTTTGGAAGTTCCTTAAAAAGTCTAAAAAAGTTACCATATGACTCAGAAATACCACTTCTAAGTATATACCCAAAGCATTTAAAATATATGCTCACGAAAAACTTGTACATGAATGTTCACAGCAGCATTACTCATAAAAGGAAAAATAATAACTTAAATGTCCATCAACTGATGAATGGATTAACAAAATGAGTTATGTCCATATAATGGAATATTAGTCACAAAAAAGAATGAAATACTGATATACGCTACAATATAAACGAACCTTGAAAATATAAAATTAAGGGAAAGAAGCCAGAAAAAGAGGCCATGTATATTGTGATTCCACTTATTTATTTTATTTTATTTATTCATTTTTGGCTGTGTTGGGTCTTTGTTGCTGTGCGCAGGCTTTCTCTACTTGCGGGAAGCAGGGGCTACTCTTTGTTGCGGTGCATGGACTTGTCATCGCAGTGGCTTCTCTTGTTGCAGAGCACGGGCTCTAGGAGCGCGGGCTTCAGTAGTTGTGGCTCGCGGGCTCTAGAGCGCAGGCTCAGTAGTTGTGGCACACGGGCTTAGCTGCTCCGTGGCAGGTGGGATCTTCCCGGACCAGGGATCGAACCCATGTCCCCTGCATTGGCAAGCGGATTCTTAACCACTGTGCCACCAGGGAAGCCCCTGTGATTCCATTTAGATGAAATGTCCGGAATTGGCAAATCCACAGAAGACAGAAAGTAGATTAGTGGTTGCCAGAGGAAGGGTGGGGATAAATTTGTACTGACTGTTTATAGGTATAAGGTTTATTTTTGGAGTGTTGAAAATGTTCCGGAATTAGATAGTGTGACAGTTGCACTATTTTGTGGCTATACTAAAAAATACTGAATTGTATATTTTAAAAGGGTGAATTTAATGGTATGTGAATTAAATCTCAACAGAAAAATAATCCAATTAAAATGAGTAAGATTTGAACAGACATTTCACCAACAGAAATATACAAACAGCAAGGAATAACATGAAAAGATGCTCAACACCCTCAATCACTAAGGAAATACAAATTAAAACCACAAGGCTTTACCACTATTTACCTATTAGAAAAGCTTAAAAAAAGTGTTTTAAATGACAATACTAAGTGCTAGTGAGAGTGTAGAGCAACTAAACACCCATACAATGTTAGTGAGATAGCAAAATGGTATAGCCACTTGAAAAGCAGTTCCATAGTTTCATATAAATTAAGTATTCCCTTACCATGGAACCTCGAAATCCCAAAAAGAAATAAAAAGTTATGTCCACACAAAAACGTATACATGAATGTTTATAGTAGCTCTATTCATAATCACCAACAACTGAAATGTCCCTGAACTGGTGAACGGATAAACATTTACAGGACATCGATACAATAAAATAGTACTCAAAAATATAGGAATGAAATACTGATGCATGCAACACATGGATGCCTCTCAAATCCATTTGTATAAGTGAAAGGAGTGAAATTAAGAAATCAGACCCCAAAAGCTACATACCACATAATTCTGTTTATATGGCACTCTAGAAAATGCAAAACTGTAGGGATAGAAACAGATCAGGGGTTGCCAGGAGAAGGGATGGGGGTTGGGTGGGAGACTACAAAGGGGCAGCAGAGGAAATTTTGAGGTCTTCATGTAATTTTGCTGTATCAAGATTGTGGTGGTGGATACTTGCTTCCTTGCATTTGTCAAGACTGACAGAACTGTACATCACAAGAGTGAATTTAGTGTACGCAAATTTTAAATGAACAAATCCGTTG
Organism: Neophocaena asiaeorientalis asiaeorientalis; assembly: GCF_003031525.2. NCBI lineage: Eukaryota > Metazoa > Chordata > Mammalia > Artiodactyla > Phocoenidae > Neophocaena > Neophocaena asiaeorientalis. Next base: position 3,687,686 of record NW_020172625.1, read on the forward strand.
ATAAATCACACTCCACACAAACCTCCACCTTGAATGTAGAAGCCATTTTCCAGTATAGGTCAAAGCACAACACAATGTTCTCAAGGCTTCCTAATGAGGTAGGTGGAGACCACTTTCATCATTTTTATTTTGCAAATGAGAAGCAACACAGTTTAAACCATCTGCAAATTTCCGGTACTAGTCAGAGTGATGAGCTAGCATTTATGTCCTTAGTTCTTGTAGTCCCACTCGCTATCAAGGTACTAGATGCCAACAGTAGTAACAAGAGGTTTTCTTTATCAAACTAAATTACCTATTTACACTATTTCATAAAGGAGAAATATTAAGATAAATAAGTACTTTAGAAGAAGGCTGCAGGGGCATATTCAAGAACAGTAAAATTAAAAATAAGAAACAATATACTACTCACACACAAAAAGTAACTCTAGCTTTGGCCTGGGAGACGCATTTCATAAAGAAAAGGAATCTAATTTCTAATGGGTGTTTAAAATAGATAAAAGTATAATACAAAAACAGTGGAAGCACTGAAAATCAAACTCCAAATAAGGAAGCGCACCAGAATAAACGGACACAAAGTAAAGCGTCGGTCCTTCACCATCTCAGCAACCTAAGGACAAGTTCATTCCCGTCTTTTATAGGTCTGAGATGCTGCACAGCGCACCTAGTTTCTTAAAAAATTCAGTAACTCACTGTGACCCACAAAACCCCAAAGCCTTAACAAGCGTGACACCCTGCTGGGTCAGGTCGTTAATTGAAAACACACAACCAACCGTTCGAGTAATTCTGCCCAGGAGTTTTCACTCTGTGTTATCAGCCGAACCCAGGCGAGCCACCGGGACTCCAGGTGGTGAGGCCGGAAAGGGGAGCCGAGAAACCAGCACAGTTTAGCGGTACCCGGAGACTGGGCGAGGAAGGAAGAGAGCGTCTTCGGTCACAGCGCCTTGCTTTCACGTGCGAGGCGGCGTGCGACACTGCGTGGGCTGCCCGGGGCCTCCGTCACAATTCAAGGGGGGTAAAATGACAGGAACCAGACCAAGTCCAGGTGTGTCTCGTGGCCGCCCCTCGCCCAGCACAGCTGAAACCCGACCGCGAGAGGCAGAAAAGGGCGCCTCTGTGGAATGTGAACTCCAGAACCCTGGAGTCCACTGCGGGTCCCCTCAGCGGAAAAAGGGGGCCCTTTTCATCCCGCACCCGAGACCCCACTCCCCTCCGGCAAAAAAATAACTTGCCGGCGGAGGCCCTGCAACTGCAGCCCGGCTCTATGTAATCTGACCCCAACGAGGGCGGCGGCAGGTGGCAGCGAGGGGCCCGAGGCCCCACGAAGGCTGGGCCGGGCTCCGGCAACGGGATCCCGGGAGGGAGGCGAGATGGAGGGGCAGCGGCGGTCTCGTTACCTGCCCAGATGCCCAGATTGAGCTGGGACTTGTCCAGGTTCACCACATAGTCCCCCAAGAACCGGTTCAACACGTCCACGACCACCGACTCGAACACCATTTTTCTCAGCCGTTCCTTCTTCGTGCGCCTGCCCTCCCGTGCCCTTCTGACGAGACCACTCGGTTCACCGGCTCCTGGGCGGCTCCGACCGCGGGTCCGGACGCTCAGCCCCGCCGCGAGCCCTGCTAGAGGCGGAGGCGGCCGCTCGCGCGACGCATGCGCAGCTCAGGCTCCAGGGTTGGGTCGGAGCGGGAGGCCCCGAAGGGTAATAGAGCGGCTGCGCGGCCGCCTCTCCTACGCGTTCCCCTGTCGGGCGGAGCGCCGCTGCTCTTTCTCCTCAGCCCCTCCTCCTCCCCCCCATCGCCTGGCAACGGGACGAGTACCTGGAGTTCCCAGGCGTTTTACGACCCCGCCCCACCGGCAGTCCGGAGCCGGGAGTGGAGACGAGGACGGGGCGCCAGGGGTCGCAGCGGTTACTCCGGGCCAGGAACGCCCCGCCCCTAACCGAGGAGACACGCCCCCACCCGGGCGGGGAGGTCCTAAACCTAAGTGAAGCAGGCGTCAGATTCTAGCCTTTTCTCTGTTAGGCTGGAGGCATCCCGAGGGGGTCCCAGGGAGCGCCCACTTTTTATTACAGATTCGCAGGTACAGGCAGAGCCCGGGCGTTGCCGGCTTCCTGGGTCCGACGCCCCTGAGTGTCTCGGTGCCTGTAACTGCCCCGCCCGGCCCTCCGAGCGCTTGGCGAGGACGCGCCGTTGGTGTCTTAGCTTCCCGGGCTGCAAATCCAGAGAGGGAAGTAAAGAGTGAACTCTGGGTTGTAATTCCACGCCCCCTTCCCTGCATCTGAGATCACACTCTTTTTTGGTCAAGTTATGTAGACGGAGCCGTCTTTCATTCTTTAGAGAGTCAACCGGCCCGGAAGCTGCGGAGCGCCTTCTAAAAAATACTTAGATACCCCTGAGCTTACACAGAATGGCTGACCTTAAACAAAAATTAGAGCGCTTTCAGACCCACTCCCTCCCCCGCGTTTGGTCTTATATAGAAATAGGGCCAAAGGCCTGAGGTCACAGAGATGCTGGATGTGAAGTTTGGAGAACTATAATTAATAACCCTCTTAAGGATTTAAGATGTAGGGGTGTAGTTTAAACTTTTTCTTTCTGCATGGTAAATGATGACTTTCTATTCTTGTATCATTTTAGCGCATTTTGTGTATAGTCATCCAGATTTTTTAAGGTTTAAAGGTTTTCCTTTGCAAGTAGAATGCCTGGCAAATACAGTGTAAAATGTTATATTTACATGAGTTTATGAATTATTTTTATATAATCTCATATTTGAAGGGCCTTTATTATGTCACAATTCAATCTCTCGGTCTTTAAGATAATGAAGCTGCAATGCTAGGGATTCGTCCAAGGTGACACAACTAATTTTCTGCAGAAACAGATGGAACCTGTTACTTCTGGCTGACTCCACTCCACCATCCCACCTGCTTCTCTTGCATTTGGCTAATGACATTGGAAATCCAGCTCAGAATACCTGAACAGAGAAATTAATAGAAGCTAAAATGCCTAGAAAAAGGAAAAGCTTTCTATAATCAGGTATTTTGCTACTGTACTATTATTAATAAGAAGCCAGATATACAGTAGATAGAAAATTCCACTGTTATATCTAGCACCATAAATTTAAAGTACAGGAACTTCTAGAACTCACTCCAAAAATATGCCTTAAGTGTCTTGCAAACACTTCACACTAGTTTTCTACAATCCATGAAAATACTGTGGAATTGGGGTGAGGGAGAGTCTGCTGCTGAAATTTTAGAAGTATCAGCTTTTATTTGCTAAAGAGAACAATGAGGAAAATTCTGAGAAACTGTTGGAAATAAAAAAGAAGACACATGTTGTAACTGAATTCTTATCTAATGTTAGGTGGACATTTTTTTCCCTCCTAATTGTAATTCCTCTGTCCACAAGTTAATGTCATTGCCATGCTGCTCGTCCTTATCATTCCCCATGTGAGGTCACTATTGTGGAACTAAGCTAGATGTTCAGATAACAAAGCCATTGAAATACACCAGGTTCCTGAAAGGTTTTTTGGAGGAAAAGGTGAGAAGATGGCCATTCTACAGGACTTTTCCTGACCTAGCCTGATAAAGCCCTGCACTCCTATCTCAGTTAGCAGTTTAAAAATTATAAACGAAAATTAAAGTCCATAGAAAAAAGGACAAGAAATAAACCAAAATGTTAAAAAAAAAATTATAAACGATCAAAAGTCATTTGGATATGTGTTCCAATCCTTAAGAAAAAAATAAAAGAGAGAAATTTGTTAGAAGGGAGACACAAGGAAAAGATTAAGAAATTTACAAGAACCTTACCCAGGTAGTGTATGTGAAAATTTAAATCAACACGATCTTTCTAAAAGGCAGTTTGTAAACATGTACAAACTGACATATATATATATACGTGCACAAACGTGCATATGACTTAGCTCAGCAATCCCACTTCTTGGGATTTACTCTAAGAAAATAACTATAAATATTCAACAAGCTATCCCACAAGCACATTCATTAAAGCATTGTTTATAATAGCAAAAAATTAGAAACAATCTAAATGTCCATTATAGGGAACATGGTTAAGTAAACACACACACACAATGTTACTATGCACGTTTTAAAAATGAAGATCTATACTAATATGGAAAGAAGTCAGTGATATACACTTACGAGAAACAAGGTGCAGAATAATATATCAATTATATAAATTGTGGATGTGTTTTAAGTGTGCAGAGAATATACATACAGAAAGAAATCTAGATGTATGCTCACCAAATGTTAACGGTGATTATCTCTACCTAGACAATGAGACTTCGGATAATATGTATTTTCTCTGTTCTCTCAAGCTTAAAAAAATTTCTTTTACAGTGAGCATGTATCTTTTTTCCCAAAATAAGAAATCTGTCTAAATAAAGTAAGAAGATAACTACGAACCAAGTATAATAACACTTCTCTTACTCATACTAATTGAAATGCTTTTAGTCTAAAACAAATCAGCTTTGGAGATTTTGAACCAAGGAGATTGAGTTTCATTACATTCAACTATATGCTGTATACTTGGAACATTAAAAAAAAAAAGGAAGATGTAAACTTAATTTATTCTTCTAAACTGGTGAAGAGGGGTGTACTGGAAATGTCATTATAGTGGATATTCTTTTGTAATGCTTCGGGAAACGGCATATGCACATGGATGAATTGCTCTTCCTAGAATAACAGCCAACTGAAATTTGTAAGCAAGGTCCCAATCTTGGTGGAGAATTGATATACAAACATATGTGAATTCTCAAAAGTCAGCCAAAAGAATTGAACAGACATTTCCTGAAAAGGATATACAGGTGGCAAATAAGCACATGAAAATATGCTCAACATCATTAGCCATTGGGGAAATGGCTGAAACCACAAATGATCTACCACTACATACCTATCAGAATGGCTATGAAAAGAATAAGGGATAACTCAAAATGTTAGTGAGGATGTGGAGAAACTGGATCATTTATGCATCAGTGGTGGGAAAGTGAGATGGCATAGTCACTCTGGAAAACAGTTTAGCAGTTTCTAAAAAATAATAATAAAATAAATATGCACCTGCCAGCTGAACTAGCAGTTATGCTCCAGGACATTTATCCCAGAGAAAGGGAAATATGTGTTCACACAAAAACTCATACATGAATGTTCATAACAGCTTTATTCATGATGGTCAAAAACTGGAAACAACCCAAATGTTTTCCTACAGATGAATGGTTAAACAAACCATGCTGTACACCCATAACATGGAATACTACTCAGTAATGAAAGGAATAAACTATTGATACATGCAACAACTTGGATGGATCTCAGGAGAATTAAGCTGAGTGAAAACTATGATTCCATTTATAAAAAATTCTTGAAATAACAAAATTATAGAAATAGAGAACAGATTAGAAGTTGCCAAGGGTCAGGTATGGGGTGGAGGGATAGATGTGGCTACAAATGGATAGAAGGAAAGGACCTTATGTTTTTGGAACACTTCTGCATCTTGATTGTGGTAATGATTACATATAATTGCATAAAACTGTACACACACACACAAATGAGTACACATAAAACTGGTGAAATCTGAATAAGCATTGGTACCATGAATGGTACCCATATATTTATTTCCTGGTTTTGGTATTGCAGGATGTTACCTTTGGGGAGCACTGGGTGAACGGGATGTGGGAACTCCTTGAAATTTTTTTGCAACTTTCTATGAATGTATCAATATACTTATCTTGAAACAATATTTTAAAAGTCTCTGCTCATTTGGGGTCCAATAAGGGATACACCTGAGTATCAGCTGAGCCTGAGTCAAGAGATTCCACATGGTTCTTTAATATCCCTACACAGGATACTTGGTAAAATATTTGTTGACTAAAAAGAAAGTGCACAACCTAAAAGTTGAGAATTTGACAGACATTCTGAGGACTTCAAGCCTGGGACACAGCATCTCAGATAACACTAAGAAACTGTTCCAAAGAGGCAAGGGGGAGAGCCATTATATATAGGAGTTTTTGCAACAAAAGACCAAGTAGTCGGAACATCAAAAGATTACTGTTAATAAAAGAAAAGTAGCTATCTCAAGTTAAGGAATTTAGCACTTTTCTATGTATGGGAAGATGCAAGGGTCTGGGCTCACTAAAATCATTCCTTTGATATGCACCTCAGCTGCCTGGGGTCAGTATCCTGTGTTTTCTCACCCTGAGTTTCCTCAGGGTGCACTGTCAGGGGATAGCTGCAGCAGCTGACTGCTAGATGGACTTGGCAGGGTACAGCCCCTTTGTCTCCATCCTGAGTTCCCTCAGGGCTCACCACCTGGGTGGCTGTAACGTGATGGCTTGATGGCTGCAACATCCTTTGTTTACTGATACGGCAGGTAATATTTTAGTTCACATATTTGAGAAAGAAAAGTATCTGAATGTGATGTCTTATCAGAAAGCGTTAAAATATCAATTACCCTGTGGTCCCAGTAAAATACTAGAGAGAGAGAGAGAGAGAGAGAGAGAGATGTACAATAAGGGATTTTCAAGCACATTCCTCTGGCTCTAAATATCTCAGATGACCATTTCCCAGATTAAGAGGACTCTCAAATGCTGACGCCCATCAGTGTTTGCTGACCCCAGATTTTCACATGGCTGACTGCTTATCATTCAGGTTTCTGCTCAAATATCTAAGGCCTAATCAGAGGCCTTCCCTGACCTTTCAGTCTCCAGTAGCCAGCTGTCATACTCTGTCATAGCCAACTTGTTATCTTCATGTCATTTATCACTCTCTGAAATTATCTTCTTTACAGGTTTTTAAAATTTTTGTCTCCTCCATCACTGCCACCTCTAGAACAGGGCACTGATGTATCTAGTTCAATGTCTTATCCTCAGTACATGAGTACTTGTCACATAGTAGGTTTTCAATTTATATTTGTTGAAAGAATGAACAAATGTTGGATAAGAAGCCACCCCCAACTCTCACAAGGCTGAGCATACCACCAGAGATGTAGGTTAATATATCAAGACCAACTGCAGGAGAGGCTATTCAGAGGGTACAAAAAACAGAGACCGTGATTGTGGAGTGAAGTTGCAGGCCCAGGAGAAGAGGCATCTGAACCTCGGCTGGGCGCCCACTGAAGTACTATGAGTACAGAGAGACAAAAAGGATGCATTTGGAAGGCCAGACTCTAGACCCAGAATTAGGTTCCTGATGGCTGGGCCAAGATGAATCCAGGGAGGAGAATCTAATTTCAAAAGAGCACCCAGAAGGATCCTTCAAAAACATATGAGATCGTGTCACTTCTGTGCTCCAAAGCTGCTAACATGCGGCCCATATCACCATGGTAATGGCCACACCCCTTCTGATGGCAGATAAGGCCCGACACAATCGGCCTTCCCCTCCACCCAACCCTTATCTAGAAGCTCTTTCCTCACATATTTTCGTGACTCAGTCCCTCCATCTTTGTTTACTCTGTGTCATTTACTCAACCCTTCCTTGAACAGCCTGGTTAACCTTGATACCTGCCCTTCCCACCCCTCAGCTGTCCTATCACCTTCTCTGCTTTACCTTTCCTCAGAGCACTTACCACCTGACATGCTATGGTTTTTACTTATTTTTTGTCCACCTATCTTTCCTCATTATAATGTAATAATATAATATAATGTAATGTAAGCTACTCGAGGAGAAAATATTATTGTTTTGTTCATTGTTCTATCCTCTGTGCCTAGAACAAGGTAGACACTCACATATTTGTGGAAGGAAGAAAAGGCATACCTGCCCGGTATTGAATTATTGCCAATCAGCTCCAGACCTACACTTCGGTGTGCAGCTCTATGATGCTGGGGCACATTGCAAACCACATTGGGCATTGGCAGTTGGCTCCTATTTAGGTTTTGCCAAAAGGGGGCCCTAGAGGGGCTGGAAGGAGAAGAAGAGGCTTGCTCCTTTATGTTTGCTCCCCATGAAGCTGCCTGGCTACTTCCTTCTGTTGTCACCCCAGCAACCCTTCTTCAGCCAACAGCAGCACCTGAATCTGCCTTGCATTTTCCGCAACTTGCAGAATCAGTATCATCTCACCATCTCAGAGACATCAGAACCAACCTCATTGTTCCTCCTCCTAAGTATGCTTCTCTCAGCTTGGAGACACAGCTTCCTCAGAGGTCCGTGTTTCATCTCAAGGACTCCTCTTCTAAGTTTCCAAGTCTGTCCCTTTACTCACTCGATCCTTGGGGTTATATCCACTTCCTGGAATAACTACCTCCGAAATACCTCAGAGCTCTCTTTTCTCTCTTTCATTATCTAACAACCTTATACCTAATTAACAGTTCTGTATATATCTTTCTCTGCAGAGAGCTGAGTCAGGACCTGCAGTTGAGTCTGTGCCCAGGGAGATGTTTGGCTGAGAGGAAAGCAGTATCCTCAAAGGGAGTAAATGCAAACTGTGGGTGAGGAAAGAAGCCAGACTCAGGGCCAGAGATCAGATTAAGTGTCAGGACTGGCAGCACCTGTCAGTCTATAAATATGTAATGAGTCCAAGGATCAAGGTTAGTCAAGAACAGGTCAGGGGACTTGCCTGCTGGTGCAGTGGTTGAGAGTCCGCCTGCCGATGCAGGGGACATGGGTTCGTGCCCCGGTCCGGGAAGATCCCACATGCCGCGGAGCGGCTGGGCCCGTGAGCCATGGCCGCTGAGCCTGCGCATCCGGAGCCTGTGCTCCGCAACAGGAGAGGCCGCAACAGTGAGAGGCGCAGCCTCTCCATTCCTGAGCCTTAGACAGGATTGGAAAGAGCTCTCAGATATGAATTCTTTGCCTCTCTGGACTATTGAATATTGACCACTGTCTCGATTTCCTGCTTCTATTCTCTATCCTCCCTTTGTGAACCATTGGCTGCATTGGAGGCTGTGTGACCCTGTGCGTGTTGCCGCTTCTGTGAAGCCCTTTCCCAGAGCCTAAGCCACCTCAGTGTGCAGTTCTAAGCCCACTCACTGTCACTCTGTCTTGCCTACTCTACCCAAACTATCTGTTAATGCAGATAACCTGAAACATACAGATAGGAGGCACTGACCAGGATGGAGTGGGGTGAGACAGTCCAGAGTTAGAGAGCACCAGGACGTCATTGTTGAGATTAAGGCAGGCGGCAACTATGGATCTCAACTAGGTCATGGCAGTTTAAACAAATAGAAAGGCATGGAGCCTTGGAAACTAAATATGGTGAGTAAGATAAATAAAATAATTCCAAGATTTTGTCATTCATAATAGCTGAAATATAAAAATGAGGCATTGCTTTTATAGGAGATGATAAGGAGTTCAGTTTTTGCTTGATTCCATGAGATTTGAAATCTAGGGGGAAATATCCAGGACACAGTGTAATTTATCTGGAAATAGTTAGAAATTAAGGAATGAAACCCCAGTGAGAGTCCAGGACAAAAGATGAACACTTAAGAGCTTCCTACACAGAAGCAATTATCTACATTCAATGTGTAGATGACACAGGAGTAAAGGAATGTAAAGAAAGAAAGGCAGGCCAAGAATAGAACAGTGAGGAAACGTTCTCATTTAGGGAAGAGCCAAATGGACATGAGGTAGGAAGCCAAGGACAGGAACCAGTATGCTTGGAGTGGGATGACAAAGAAATCCAAAAAGGATTTATAGCAAGAAGAGGTGGGCAACAATATCAAAATTGTAGAGATGTTAAAAAAGATAAAAACTGAGAAAACTCAATGAAATTTAGCTGTTGGTGAGTACTTGCAAGGTCTTTTGATTCAGCCTACTAAGAGATATCTAACTGAAGTCATTTTTTTTAACATCTTTATTGGAGTAGAATTGCTTTACAATGCTGTTAGTTTCTGCTGTATAACAAAGTGAATCAGCTATACGTATACATATATCCCCATATCCCCTCCCTCTTGCGACTCCCTCCCACCCTCCCTATCCCACCCCTCTAGGTGGTCACAAAGCACCAAACTGATCTCCCTGTGCTATGCAGCTGCTTCCCACTAGCTATCTATTTTACATTTGGTAGTGTATATATGTCCATGCCACTCTCTCACTTTGTCCCAGCTTATTTTGTTTTGTTTTACCTCATTGTTTTATGGCCTTATTGTTGACTTTTTGATGATGGCCATTCTGACCAGTGTGAGGTGATACCTCATTGTAGTTTTTTTTTTGCGGTACGCGGGCCTCTCACTACTGTGGCCTCTCCCGTTGCGGAGCACAGACTCCGGACGCGCAGGCTCAGCGGCCGTGGCGCACGGGCCCAGATCACTTTAATAGAATTGATTTTAAAAACAAAAGCGTTACTACCACACTCGAAACTTATGTTATCAGTAATATGCTTTTATTTAGAAAATTAAGTTCATGTCAACACTTAACAACTACATAAACACACACAGATTCAATATTAAAATAACGATTCATTATTAATGAGGGTTCATCAATTCAACAAGTGTCCACATTATTTTTGTGCTTTTGCAGTATATGAATGCTTCCTGTTCTAATATATGCTTTTATCATCACGGTGTAACATAATTCCTGGTAAGAATCTTAACTGATCCATAAATAAACCAGTCACCTCCACATATTCTATTTTTTGCTGTTTTAATCACAGTTTGTCTCTGCATCCTTTATTTAAAACTACTTACCTGGAAATATGCTAACCTATAAATGGATATTTAACCAACTATATGTAAACCTGTTTTCTAAGTTTATGTACTTCTATCAATGTTGATAAGATATGCTGTTAACGAACAGCATAGGCATGTATGTGGGGCTATGAGCAAACAAATCTCTTGCCTCTCAGTCTGCATACACATGAACACACATGAATGTGATATAGAAGTTGTAGTATGCTCCAATATTTTAATAAGTAACCTTGCCTGTGTCATGTAGAGATAGCATATGTGCTTCCTATATATACAATTCAGTTTTGAGTTATATCATATTACATATATAATTCACTCATAGTGTCACACATTGAGGATAGATTTTAATTTTTAACAGGCTATTGGGAAATTTGAGCCTTATGTATATCAGTAGTGTGTTTTTTATTAAACTTATTACATTTTATAAATTCAGCACTTATTAAGTAAAACCTGATAGTGTCTAAAATTTCTCAATGTTCACATTGTATAAAGTCTTATTTTCTAAAGAGCACAACATAATATTCCCAGAATCTCTTCCTTGAAAGTAATCATGGTATTTTTCCACTGCTAACAAAAGTAGTCTTCATCAATTAGTTATCACAATTATACTGTTCTTAGATTATATCCTGTGCTTTTTATATCCAAGGGAATTCTGAGTCAGATGCACTAATTTGGTTTTGTTACCATTAAATTAGCTGAGTCAGGCATCAGCTACAAATTCAAACTTCGTCAGTTTTCCTTTAAGGAAGTTAAAAGAGCACCATCTAGTGGAATTTTTGACATAAAATCCTTCCAAATTAATCTTCAAATTGAAGTAATCAATATTTTAAACAACTTTTCTTTTTATTTATTTATTTCTAAATTTTTTATTTTTTTAACATCTTTACTGGAGTATAATTGCTTTACAATGTTGTGCTAGTTTCTGCTGTATAACAAAGTGAATCAGCTATACGTATACATATATTTCCATATCCCCTCCCTCTTGCGTCTCCCTCTCACCCTCCCTATCCCACCGCTCTAGGTGGTCACAAAGCACCGAGCTGATCTCCCTGTGCTTATGCGGCTGCTTCCCACTGGCTATCTATTTTACATTTGGTAGAGTATATATGTCAATGCTACTCTCTCACTTCATCCCAGCTTACCCTTCCCCCTCCCCATGTCCTCAAGTCTGCATCTTTGTTCCTGTCCTACCCCTAGGTTCTTTAGAACCTTTTTTTGTTTTTTAGATCCCATATATATGTGTTAGCATATGGTATTTGTTTTTCTCTTCTGACTTACTTCACTCTGTATGACAGACTCTAGGTCCATCCACCTCACTACAAATAATTCAATTTTGTTTCTTTTTATGGCTGAGTAGTATTCCATTGTATATATGTGCCACATCTTCTTTATCCATTCATCTGTCGATGGACACTTAGGCTGCTTCCAAGTCCTGGCTATTGTAAATAGTGCTGCAATGAACATTGTGGTACGTGACTTTTTTTATGGCTGCGTTGGGTCTTCGTTTCTGTGCAAGGGCTTTCTCTAGTTGTGGCAAGCGGGGGCCACTCTTCATCGCAGTGCGTGGACCTCTCACTATCACCGCCTCTCTTGTTGCGGAGCACAGGCTCCAGACGTGCAGGCTCAGTAATTGTGGCTCACAGGCCCAGTTGCTCCGTGGCATGTGGGATCTTCCCAGACCAGAGCTCGAACCTGTGTCTCCTGAATTGTCAGGCAGATTCTCAACCACTGCGCCACCAGGGAAGCCCCATGACTCTTTTTGAATTATGATTTTCTCAGAGTATACGCTCAGCAGTGGGATTCCTGGGTCATATGGTAGTTCTATTTTTAGTTTTTTAAGGAACCTCCATACTGTTCTCCACAGTGGCTGTATCAATTTACATTCCCACCAACAGTGCAAGAGGGTTTCCTTCTCTCCACACACTCTCCAGCATTTATTGTTTGTAGATATTTTGATGATGGCCATTGTGACTGGTGTGAGGTGGTATCTCATTGTAGTTTTGATTTGCATTTCTCTCATGATTAGTGATGCTGAGCATCCTTTCATGTGTTTGTTGGCGATCTGTATATCTTCTTTGGAGAAATGTCTATTTAGGTCTTCTGCCCATTTTTGGATCGGGTTGTTTGGTTTTTGATATCAAGCCGCACGTATATTTTGGAGATTAATCCTTTGTCTGTTGCTTTGTTTGCAAATACTTTCTTCCATTCTGAGGGTTGTCTTTTCATCTTGTTTATGGTTTCCTTTGGTCTGCAAAAGCTTTTAAGTTTCATTTGGTCCCATTTGTTTATTTTTGTTTTTATTTCCATTTCTCTAGGAGGTGGGTGACAGTGATTATAAATTAACTTTTATGTATTTTCTAAAGTAAGTCCTAAAATATTTTCAAGTAAACTTCGGATTAGAAAATTAAAATCTATAATATGTATGATATTGGGTGGGCCAAAATGTTCGTTTGGTTGTTTCCATAAGATGGCTCTAGTAGCACTTAGTTGTCTTTAACTTCATTTGAAACAATTTTGTTAGATTGTATGTTACAGCTGTCATATCAGCGTGCATTTATAAAAAGACATCAGAATTGGTGAATTTTTATGTAGCCATTTTACTATTGAAGATGGAAGGAAAACAACATTTTCGGCATATTATGCTTTATTGTTTCAAGAAAGGTAAAAATGCAACTGAAACGCAAAAAGAAAGATTTGTGCAGTGTATGGAGAAGGTTCTGTGACAGATCAAACGTGTCAAACGTGGTTTGCAAAGTTTCACGCTGGAGATTTCTCACTGATCAATGTTCCACGGTCAGGTAGACCAGTTGAAGTTGATAGTGATCAAATCAAAACAATATTTGAAAAAAATCAATGTTATACCACGCGAAAGATAGCCGACATACTCAAAATACCCAAATCAAGTGCTGAAAATCATTTGCACCAGCTTGGTTATGTGAATCGCTCTGATGTTTGGCTTCCACATAATTTAAGAGAAAAAAACCTTCTTGACCATTTCTCTAGTGAAATGTAAGGAAAACGTTCCGTTTTTAAAACAAATTGTGACAGGCTTTGAAAAGTGGATACTGTACAATAATGTGGAACAGAAGAGATTGTGGCGCAAGAGAAATGAACCACCACCAACCACACCGAAGGCTGGTCTTCATCCAAAGTAAGTGATGTTGTGTATATGGTGGGATTGGAAGGGAGTCCTCTATTATGAACTCCTTCCCCAAAACAAAACAATTAATTCCAACAAGTACTGCTCCTAATTACACCAAAAGAAACTGGCACTCGATGAAAAGAGTCCAGAATTAGTCAACAGAAAACGCATAATCTTGCTTCAGTATAACGCAAGACCACACGTTTCTCTGATGACCAGGCAAAAACTGTTACAGCTTGGCTGGGAAGTTCTGATTCATCTGCCATATTCACCAGACATTGCACCTTTGGATTTACGTTTATTTTGGTCTTTACACAATTCTCTTAATGGAAATATTTCAATTCCATAGAATACTATAAAAGGCACCTGGAACAGTAGCTGCTCAAAAAGATTAAAAGTTTGGGGAAGATGGAATTATGAAGTTGCCTGAAAAATGGCAGAAGGTAGTGGAACAAAAGGGTGACTATCTTGTTCAATAATGTTCTTGGTTTTTCTCCCATTTGAAAATTTTGTGGATTATTTTTCTTTCTTTTTTTTTTTAGATTCCATATATATGTGTTATTTCCTTTGTGTTTCCATATAAATTGTGAATTTTTTTGTTCTAGTTCTGTGAAAAATGCCAGTGGTAGTTTGATAGGGATTGCATTGAATTGCAATCAAAGCTCCTGGGGTTCAGCTTTGGATTTGGACCCTCCTATGAGTGTAGGTTGCCTGAGGGCGTCTGTTCTTTGCTCAGATAGGACGGGGTTAAAGAAGCAGCTGATTCTGGGGCTCTGGCTCGCTCAGGCCAGGTGCCAGGGTGGAGGGAGGGGTACGGATATGGGGCGAGCCTGCGGCGGCAGAGGCCAGCGTGACGTTGCACCAGCCTGAGGCGCGCATCTTAGCATCTCATGCCCATCTCTGGGGTCCACGCTGATGGCCGCGGCTCGCTCCCGCCTCTGGAGCTCCTTTAAACGGCACTCTGAATTCCGTCTCCTCACGCACCAGGAAACAAAGAGGTCCCATTTCAATGTTAATTATGACATACTAAAAACTTTCTTACTTTTCATGCAGATTCATATCTTTTAAAAAAGAAATGTAATTTATTTCAATTTTAAGTTACTGAATACAAATTTGACGCTTTTTTTCCCCCAACATTTTTTGTTAATGGAGCAGTTCCTAAACCAGGAAGCTTTAATTCTACTCACTATTTCAAGCATTTGAGCTGGTCTTGAGGAGGTTCAAAATTTTTAGCTATAGGATTCCAATTTTATCTTTCAGTGGCTATGCCCAATACAAACTATTTGACTTTTTCCCTAGCTACATAAAATCCATTAATACATTTGCTATGAAAAGGCAAACATGGTAGATGGCCAATAGATACAAGAAAAATGCTCAACATCATTAATCATCAGGAAAATACAAATCAAAACCACAATGAGATATCACCTCACACTGTCAGAATGGCTACCACCAAAAAGACAACAAATAACAAATGTTGGCAAGGAGTGGAGAAAAGGGAGCACTGTTGGCAGGAACGTAAATTGGTGCAGATATTATGGAAAACAGTGTGGGTATTTCTCAAAAAATTAAAAATAGAACTATCATATGATCCAGCAATTCCACTTCTGGGTATTTTTCCAAAGAAAACAAAAATGCTAATTTGAAAAGGTATATGCATCTCTATTCATTGCAGAATTATTCACAAATAGCCAAGACATGGAAGCAACTCAAGTGCCCATTGATAGATAAATGGATAAAGAAGATGTGGTGTGTGTATATATATATGTGTGTGCGTGTGTGTGTGTGTGTGTGTGTATATATATATATATACACAAAGGAATACTACTCAGCCATAAGAAAGAATGAAATCTTGCCATTTGCAACAACATGGATGGACATGGAGGGTATTATGCTTAGTGAAATAAGTGAGACAGAGACAAATACTGTATGATTTCAGTTATATGTGGAACCCCCAAAATAAAACAAATGAACAAATATAATAAAACAGCAACAAAGTCATAAATACAGAGAACAAACTGATGGTTGCCAGAGGGGAGGGTGGGTGGTAGGGGAAGAGTGAAATAAGTGAGGGAAATTAAGAGGTAAGAACTTCCGGCTATGAAACAAATGAGTCACAGAGATGAAATGTACAGTGCAGGGAATACAGTCAATAATCACATAGTATCTTTATATGGTGACAGAGGGTAACCAGATTTATCATTGTGATCATTTTGAAATGTATAGAAATATCAAATCAATATTTGTGTACCAGGAACTAACATAGTGCTATAGATCAATTATACTTCAACAAACAAACAAACTTACAGAAAAAGAATCAGATTTCTGGTTACTGGAATCAGGGATATGGGTGTGGAAGGAGGGGGAATTGAATGAAGGTGGTCAGAAGGAACAAACTTCCAGTTATAAGATAAATAAGTACTGGGGCTGTAATGTACAATATAATAGATATAATGAACTCTGCTGTACATTATATATGAAAGTTGTTGAGAGAGTAAATCCTATGAGTTCTCATCACAAGGAAAAAATTGTTTCTCTTTTTCTTTTAATTTTTTTGCAGTACGTGGGCCTCTCACTGCTGTGACCTCTCCTGCCACGGAGCACAGGATCCGGAGGCACAGGCCCAGCGGCCCAGCGGCCACGGCCCACGGACCCAGCCGCTCCGTGGCATGCGGGATCCTCCCGGACCGGGGCACGAACCCGCGTCCTCTGCATCGGCAGGCAGACTCTCAACCACTGCACCACCAGGGAAGCCCTTTTTTTTCTTATGTCTTGTAGCTATATGAGATGATGGACGTTCACTAAATTATTGTGGTCATCATTTCGCGATGTATGTAAGTCAATCATCATGCTGTACACCTTAATCTTATACAGTGCTGTATGTCGATTATATCTCAATAAAACTGGAAAGGGAAGAAAAGCAAGTTGAGGGAAAGACAAAAATGATAAATAAAGGATGTTGCAGGGAAAAAAAAAAAGACAAAAGTGGTGACTGCCTCAGTCTGAAATACTGATTTCATCATCAGACTACAGGTCCTATAAACAACATGAGCAGCAAATGAAGTTCATGGATCTTTTCAACCCTGAAAACACATTAAATAAATGTATAAAAGTGATCATGCAACCATATGGGCTGATGGGAATACAAGTTCATAGTTTCCAGCTGAGTTTTCTTTTCACTTTTGTTTGCTTATTCCTTTATTTCATTATTTTAAAATTTTGTTCCTTTTAGCCTCTATTCCTCAAATTCCCTAAACGGGCCCTCTTCATGATAAGGTCTCTCCTCAAATATCTCCTAATCAAAGCGGGTTTCCTTGACCATCCTATCAAAAGTAGCACCCTCCATCACCCCTATCCCTACCTTAACATTATTTCCATACACTATTTTTTCTTATGTAGTTATCACTACTTCTCATAAAATATGTTCATTTTCTGTCTCCCTCTGTAGTAATTTCAACATCGGCTCCATTATTTTACCCACCTATGCAGCTTGTCATTTAACTTTGTTGGGCTTTCCCACTGTGGATGGGATATTCAGCCCCACCTTTGACTCCACGTTCAATTGTGTAACTTGCTTATGCCTGTGAGATATTAGCAGGTGTGATACAGGCAGAGCCGGAAAAGCACTTGCACAGTTGGGCTTGCTCTCTCCCTCACAGCCATTGCAATGAGAACACACCTGGGCTAGGCTACCAGAGGGTAAGCAATGAATGGAGGTGTGCCAAGTCATTGGGCTTGCCCTAGTCATCCCAACTGGCCTAGTTAAGCTGCCTCTCAGCCTTATGTTTTGAAAACTGTAATAATAATGATTATTTTTTAAGACATTGCATTTGGGGGTTGTTTTGTTACATAGCAAATGGTTTTAAAACACTTGGTTAAATAGGATCATAGGTCACTGTGAAACATTATTCATTTAACCAAAATGAAAATAAAAGATTTTTAAGGCAAATACAGATCATTTAGAAGGCAAAGAAACTCACAATCTGTTATCAAAAGTAGCTCAACATTCCAAGAAAACTTTGTGGTCTTAATAGAGAGAAAACCAAACTCCAATCCTGCACCAGCTCACCCTCAATAACAAAATTCACTTACCCGGTTAAATTCAATCCAATTCCAGCCTGATCATGCACAAAGCTCTTTTCTCAGGGCTCTCTTTCTACAAAGCTTCCACAACTTTCTGTATCTATATTAGTTTATCTCTCATTTTTCTTTCCCATTTAGAAATAACCAGCTTTAGGACAAAACCACTTTCTTTTCCCTAAGCAAAATGCATTTCCATTCCTCATACCTTCTTTTACTGAAAACACACATCCCACTTTCCTCGCATACTGAAATGCTTCCCATCCCAGTAGCTTTAATAACATATATTACAATTTTAACCCTTAAAAACCTTAATCTCCAAGAAGCAAGCGAAAATCAAAAATCAAGTAATTATGAACTGTTTGTCATATCAATATTTCCTGACTGGCAAACTTAGGAATATTACATAACCTCTAGAAACATAAATCTTCTCCTTGTATAATTTCTTTCTTCAATATGGTATAAGACATAAGTCTAATAAACCCAAACATCTTTAGTTTCCCTCTCATGAGAAGACAAAACTAGGCAAACTTAGACCCATTTAGCAATTAATGTTCCAGTACTTTATCTTACTTGAAATGATTTAGATATTCAGTGAATTCTCATCATTTAACTAAATTTAGCAAAACTCTTAATTAGTTTTAAGTTACTAAAATATCTGGAGAAACTATTTTAGATAAACATACCCCAAACATAATTATTCCTAATGAGTTCATCTGAAAACTTCTACCTCATTTACCTCTATTTTATAAATTATGAAAATATCATCATACCAAGTTAATTTTTCGTTTTGACAAACCCTGCAACATAAATAATATGAACTTATTGACCTTCAGTAAACCTAGGTACAATAAAAGTAAGACATATCTGTATTGATTAAACCAACAAGCTTAAGCTAGCTTTAATACCAAATATAATTTAATACTGAGTATTTCCTAGACCACATGAACCTGAAATTCATTCTGGCCAGTTTAATTTTATATATTTAGAAATATTTAATTTGCAAGCATTTACTTTAAAGTCAATTAAATAGAGCTCTTTTATAATTTAATTTTGATAATACAATTCTGAGGTAAAGACATACCATATGTGTAATGTACACACAGACATAAAAACAGACATAACTAGAGATCTCATAGCTTCACTTTAAAACTTGGTTATAAAGCAGGTATTATAATATAATATTACTAGTATATAAATAACAGTTGGAATAAGTTAAATTTATTTACTCAGATGACTAAGGCTTTACTATTTGTGGAAAAGACTTTTAAGATTTGTATTCGTCCTTGATAAATCCTTAAGGGGGCTATGAATTAGATTTTGGGTAAGAGAGCCTTTACAGTCTTTTGAGTTTAAAAAGGCCTTTTGCCCCCTCTTTTCCCACTTTGGTTTCAGGTTTTACCTGATTGGGCTAATTAGGCTCAGTCTCAGGTCATTGTGGACTGTATTTACATTTCTGATTTGTAGAGATTTGCAAGACAAAGACAGTTGCTTTTAATTCCCCAAATAACTGGTCTGCCACCTAAATGATATTAAAAGATTGATTTTTCCAGCTACCTTTTCTTTAATTTTCCTTTTTATATCAGTGAGATGATTTCCAACTAAACTGAAAATCAAGAGTTCTATGTTCTAGAACTTTAGAGTTCAATTTATCATGCCTTCAAAAGTCTGCACAAGGCATTCAACAAAGACCCTCTTTCTGAGTGCACAAGTTCAACCCAGAACAAAAATCTCCATTATTGTTTTTATTAGCCCCTGAATATTAGCTCCCAGTTTTTATTTCATATTCTGTGGGCCCAGCTAACCCTACTGGTTTTCTTTAGTATAATTAATATTGCCTGGGGGGCAGATTTCTATGCCCTGTCTTATAATACCAGGTAGAGGAAGCATTTCCCAGTGAGACATAATGTCTATCCCACAATATAATCAGGCAAAAGAGATATAATCATCTTATATAAGCCCATTTAAATATACCAGTTTTTATAAACTTTCATCTCAGTTCTACCAACATTTATACCATTAAGTTTAGTTTCTTTTAGGACCCCATCAACAAGCCTTGGTCTTAAAAGGAGTCCCAGGGCTTCCCTGGTGGTGCAGCGGTTGAGAGTCCGCCTGCCAACACGGGGGACACGGGTTCGTGCGCCGGTCCGGGAAGATCCCACATGCCGCGGAGCGGCTGGGCCCGTGAGCCATGGCTGCTGAGCCTGGGCGTCCGGAGCCTGTGCTCCGCAACGGGAGAGGCCACAACAGTGAGAGGCCCGCGTACCGCAAGAAAAGGAGTCCCAGAAGTTCTTCTTTTATACCCTCATGATTTTGCCTATTTTTGTATATAGGGTTTGGGGACCCCAGTGAGGGGTTGAGCCAAAGGACTCAGGCCCCTTTGTCAGTCTTTTAACTTGACTCATTGGCCTAGCTGTTGCCCTAAGCAATTGCTGCTCAGATATCTCAGTGTAATTTTCTTCCAGCTTTATAAATAAACAAACACACACCCACACATATATTTAAACTTTCTATATATTTAAACTTTATTTGTTTATTTTTTTGGCCGTGCCACGCAACTTACGGAATCTTAGTTCCCTGACCAGGGATTGAGCCTGGGCCCTCCACAGTGAGAGCATGGAATCCTAACCACTGAACCGCCAGGGAATTCCTAAACTTTATATATATATATAAGTTTATATATTTAAACTTTATCTATCCATCTATATCTCTATATATCTAAACTAGGGTAAATAGAACAGATTTGTTTGGGGCCCTTTAATGTTGGGGACAAATAGGGGGTCACTTTGGCCCATCCAACCTTACGTAGTGTTGTATCAAACCTTTGTTTTAATCACTTTAACATCCATTTTTATTTATCCCATTTCTTAATGACCATCTAAAGATTTCTTATCCTTTTGGGATGAGTCCCTTTAAAATTTCCACCTTGTTGGGAAGAAGCCGCTAGACTTTCCCTTCAGTTTTTTCTTATTTCCTTGTTAAGCAACCTACTAAACATTAATTAACCTCATGTTTTTATTAGGTGAAGCTGAGACCACAAATCAGGCTTCCTAAACTGGTTCATTTTGTTTGTTTTAAACAAAGCGATTTCTTAGGTTAGCTGTTTTATATATATATAATTTATCCACCTTCTAATTTGTTTTTTTATAGTTTCCAATAAAACAGCTGTTTATAATGAGAGCTCTCTAAAAGTTTACCAATTTAGAAGTTTCTCCTCTTCAAAGAATCCATCATCTGGCCATTGATGAGTATTATCTTCATAGCTCCTCAAACCAATAAACTCAAGAGACAGCTCCACAAGAGAGTGCAGAGCATGAGCCCTCACGAGATCTAGAAAGTTTACTCTCAAAAATGTCCAGGATGGGGCTTCCCTGGTAGCGCAGTGGTTGAGAGTCCGCCTGCCGATGCAGGGGACACGGGTTCGTGCCCCGGTCCGGGAAGATCCCACATGTCGTGGAGTGGCTGGGCCCGTGAGCCATGGCCACTGAGCCTGCACATCAGAGCCTGTGCTCCACAACGGGAGAGCCCACAACAGTGAGAGGCCCACGTACCGCAGAAAAAAAAAAAAAATGTCCAGGAAAGTAAAGGCCTTCGTTGTACAGGTGGACACGATGAAAGTTAAGGTGACAAAGGCCTTTGAGAGTCGGCACAGCCAGACAAAAAGACTGCTCAGAATCCCAATCTATTTGACTGGCTGTCAAATATATGCTGTATGCGTACCTTCTGGATGGCAGAGACCAAGCTCTCGAAACCCAGAAAAGACAGCCTAAGATCAGGCTGAACGTTTACATCTCAAAGACACAGGGAGAGAAATGCAAGTTCTCCCTAGAAGGGTTTTTGTTCTTTTAAGGTCAGAATTCTGAAGAGATGTTTTACCAAGCTGGCTTTTTCTAGCTGTGCAAACACACACACACACACAAATTAATTTTGGAATGTCAAAAAATCCCCATATGGCCATTTTTAGGGCAAGATTTCCTTTAGTTCCCAATTGAGTAATTATTTGTAAGAATGAATTCTCTACGCATATAATAAAATCTTCCCAGTGTCTTTCAACTAAGGATAACCCACTCCTGGAAACTAAGTTTCAAGCAAAACCTACTCCTCCAGAGAGGACCTTAACACCACCAAATAAAACTTAGGATCATCAGCCAATAACAGGAGATCCAAGACACAGAAGAGGCTCACCCAAAGTCATCTAACTCTCCAAGTAGGCAAATGGGCACAAGAGGCCTCTCTGCTGGTGCCAAGGCTCCAGATCCTCGTAGGGTTCAGGTGAAGGAGAGAAATTTGCTTGGGTCCCTTCGTTGTTCACCAAAAGTGTCGAATGATGAAAACGCACAACCTAAAAATTGAGAGTTATGTTTTACTTGGGGCCCTTACCAAGGACTATAGCCCAGGAGACAGCCTCTCAGATTGCTCTGAGAAACTGTTCCGAAGAGGTAAGGGAGGAGCCGAGATACATAGGAGTTTTTGCTTGAAAAAAAAAATCAAAAGTTTACTGCTAATCACAACAAACAGCCGTCTGGAGTTAATGACTGTAGTGCTTTCCTATGTGTAGGAAAATGCAAGAATCTGGGCTCATTGAAATTATTCCTTTGATGTGCATCTTAACTATGTAGGGCCAGTATCCTGTTTTTCTCCATCCTGAATCCCCCTTAGGGTGCATCGTCCTGGCTGCTGCACTGGCTGGTGCCTTGATGGCAGGCGACATTCTTTGTCCACATCGATCACTTAACTTTCATACATTTCTATATGTGTACCTAAAAAGAACTAATAAACATAAAACATGCTGTCAGAATTATGATTATTTTAATACATCTTAACCAATATGGATATTTCCTTCCTCAAGAATTTCATTCAACACCATGTCAATCTGAGAAAGCATTTGCACCTGGTTGGTATAAAGCAACTCAGTTTATCTTTCAGTCTTACTGGAGCCCAAATTTTGTAAAGGGTTAAATTATATGTATACAGTCTGTATATATATATTTTAATATATGAAATTTTGAAATTTCCCTTTTCAATACTATTTAAGAAACTGGGTACTCAGTCACTATGAACTCAGACATAGTTTCCTCTTCAATCTTTACATTTCTATTTTCCTAAATGACCTACTTTAAAGGTGTGTTTTCAGCATTACAGAAGACACTAGATTAATCTATGCAAGCAATTAAAAGGCATTGTGTGGGATCAGGGGAAAGCACAGATATATTCAATTGCCTTCATTTTAAATCAATGAACTAATATGGATCTGTATACAACACCCATTTGGTGGGCAAGCTCACCTTGCCTATAAAACAAGCTACTTCTGTTAGCTCTGATCTCAAAACTAATGAAAGTCAACAGTGATTTTTATCTTGATACCAGAATCATTAGGGCAGCAGGATGGCAGAGCAGCCGAGAGCATTGCAAGGAAAGCCAGAGGGGTGCCATGCCAGTCATCACTGATGGGAGGTAAGGGACATGTCAAGGATTTGGAAGGTCTTAACGGAAAGTGCAGGGAGGCAACACGAAGGCACCTGCCTTGAGGAAAGATCTGCTCCTTTGTCCCTGGTTGCTTCATATTACTGGTATCCATTTGCCCTGAACACCTGCCCTTCCAAATACAGTACTAGAATCATCTTTGTTTATTCACTCCTATAGCCATTATTCTCTTCACCTCAAAGGACAGCGCACATTGAATTTATTACTCAGCTTGGTTGTACACAGCCACTAATCCTAGTCATGGTGTAAACCTGCATTTGATCCAAGAGCACGCAATGAAGGGCCAGGAATATTCTGAGTTCTGACTCATTGAGAAACGAAAATGATTATAATAGGAATAATATGTAAAATTTAAAATACATGAATTACCCCCTGATATGCATATAACTAGGAGAAGTGTTAGCGCACTGTCCTGCTTCCCTTCAGGACCAAGACTCACCCCCTCAGCTTCTGATACTGCAGATGGCTCACAGCTGAGTCCTTCTCTGAGCATTGCCCTGGGCAGGAGAGAGCTCGCACCTCAAAGTTTATGCTTCCTGTCCAGGAGCTGCCCACATCCAGTGATTTGTTGATGCAGGGGTACAATGACTCAGCCCCCTTGTCTTGACATAGGAAAACTTCTGAAAGGCCCTCTCAGCTCCAGAAATTCGCATGAAATCGGCTGAGCTCTCTCTCGCAGCTGCTCTGCAGCTCAGCTTCTCCCACGGCCCAATCCTGTTCACCTTCACTCCCTCGTGGGGATTGTTCCCAAGAGCCTTCCTGTAAAACTCCCGTATGTAAATCTCCACCTCAAACTCTGTTTTCCAAAGAGAATTTTATTGAGCTAATTTTCATACTCCCAGTTTTATTAAAATTATGGTATGTCAGGTTTAGTCGCTTTTAACAGAAAATCCAAAGAAGTGGCTTAAATAAGGTAAAGTTTGATTTTTCTCTAGTAAAAGAAGTCTACAGGAGAGAGTCCAGAGCTGGGATGGTAGTGCCATGGTTATCAGAGATTTAAGTTTGTTCTTTTTTCTTCACCATGTTGAACCTTTGACCTCTATCCTCATGTCAGCTCAGAATCCAGAATAGCTGCTGAGGGTCCTGCCATCATGTCTGCGTGCAGGAAAAGGAAAGAGAGGATTTTAAAAAAGTTGTCTCTTTGTAGTTGTCAGCCATTTTTAAAGAATATTCCCAGAAGTCCATTCCATAAACTACCACATATATCTCATCGGTGATTACTCTCTGCAAGGGAGGAGGGGAAATATAATTTTTAATTGGGTCCATTCCATCCCTGATAACAGAGACATCAGTTACTAACAAAAAAGGGGAGAATTACTAATGAAAAAAGAGGAAAATGCACGAGTAGAGAATGCAACTAGCAGGCTCTGCCTCACACAGGTTAAAAGTCTCTACTTTAAAAAAATAGAGAGAGAGCAAGAATGATAAGTAGCATCTTACCCTTGGGCTCCATGCAGGGAGATAACAGGAAGTGATGGAAACTGTTGAGCAGGAGACACATCTCATCTAATGGGCACAGCAGAGCCTGCCTGGCCATGTGAGAATGGAGTCCAGTTTCGTCTGATGTTTGAATTTTTCAAAAGAAGCTAGCAATCCAGATTTTTATGTGAATTTTCCTTATTTTAAAATCAACACCCCCCAGCGCGCCTAGAGGCCGTGCGTGCTCCGTGACAAGAGAAGCCACCGCGATGAGAAGCCTGTGTACTGCAACGAAGAGTAGCCCCTGCTCGCCACAACTAGAGAAAGCCCGCGCGCAGCAGTGAAGGCCCAACGCAGCCAAAAATAAATAAATTTATTTTTAAAAATAAAATAAAATAAAATCAACACCCACATTTTAATAAAATTCTAGGTCTAAATTTTGTAATCTGTATCTTACCTTCATTTTGCAATCTCTGATTAAGAAAAGCCAATTTTCCTTGGGGCAACATTTTAGGAAATGTCATGCCACACAATAAAAAATGGACTCTATAGCTAATCATGTTGTACACCTGCAACTAATATAATGTTACATGTCAATTATACCTCAATTAGAAAAAAAATGAAATGAACTCTATTCATTGGCAATCAAAGGTGTGGGGGGAGGAACTTGAAATGAAGCTGCAGGTGACCAGATACTTGGACCAGGATGGACACTTATGCTTAATCTGTGAGCAGGTAGCTCATCTCCCCTCTGCCATTCAGAAGGGGCTCGCTGTGAAGCCGGGGTGCACAGTATCTTTACACGCACAATTTTGGATAATTAACTACGGCCAGCCCTGTAGAAGTGCGGTGGCAGAAATCTGATCCAGTTCCCACATTTGTCTGTTCCTGGCAGCTTTCTCTTTTGACCAACAGATGGCAGCAAACATTGACAGGTTGGGTACTAATTTACACTTTAATAGTTGATGTTATTTTTGATGCATATTCTTTGACTTGTGTCAATAAAAACAACGAATGTCATTTACATTTGCCTCACTCTTTGCTTCTCACACTGAGAAGCAAGAAGGTTAATCCATTTTACACCGGATTTATCCTTTTGAAAGGATCGTCATGAAAGTCGACATGAAATAGTGGAGCAAAGGTCTTAATTTATTCCTTGGTAACACAAGGATATAAAGTTTAATATATACTACCAAACAAGGATTACTTATTTAATCTTGACTCTGAGAGCTGCTCTTAATAAAAGACTATAAATTTTTTTCTTATGTGTCTAAGTAGAATACAACTACTTCAGGACATGAATATTTACTCTTATCATTTTATGAATAATGCCCACATTTGTCCCCAAACACCCCTTTTAAAATGTACAGCATCCTTTTAGTCACCTGGAGATGCAAATAATGAGATATACATCAGGAAAAGTTATTAAGAAAATCTCCTACACGGCATTAAATTAAACTTGTTACATTATCTTTTGGAGAATAGCAATTTTTGAGAGTTTTTGTTATATCAGCAGTGATTATGGAATAAATAAATGTCTTTGAGGAGAAACGAAAACCATACTCAGGGTTTCCCTGGTGGCGCAGTGGTTAAGAACCCGCCTGCCGATTCAGGGGACATGGGTTTGAGCCCTGGTCCGGTAAGATCCCCCGTGCCGCAGAGCAACTAAGCCCGTGCACCACAACTCCTGAAGCCCGCGTGCCTAAAGCCTGTCCTCCACAACAAGAGAAGCCACCGCAAAGAGAAGCCACCGCAATGAGAAGCCCACGTACTGCAATGAAGAGTAGCCCCCATTCACCGCAACTAGAGAAAGCTTGCGCACAGCAACGAAGACCCAATGCAGCCAAAAATAAAATAAATAAATTTTTTTAAAAAAGAGAACAAAACCGTACTCAATACAGTAATGCAGGCATTAGAGGGGATTAGGTCTTATTCCCTTACTTCATGTTTCAAAATTTTATACAATGTAAACTAAAATCTCAATAACCTATGAAGAAAGAAATACGAAAAAGGAGCAATCAGGCTACACAACAAGAAAGAAGGAGATCTGATGTGAGAAGTAGGAATTACCAGTGCCTGCAGATGTCAACAGCATTTACATCTAAGTTGTTTGGGTTTCTTAAGAGATGCAATGAAACCTAAAAATGATGGTTAAAGGTAAATGCATGGAAAAGCAACAGACTGAGAAAGATGCTGTGATAGTTCTAAAATAATCAAAATTTTTGTGAAGTTAAAAAAAAAACCAGACAAATTTGTTATGGATTGCATCTTAGAATTACAGAATCACAGAAGTTGAATGAGTGTGGAAATTTTCCTAGTGTAGCTTTCAGCCTGCCAGAAATCTATGGATTTCTTTCTCTGTATCTTTGGGCATGTTTATCTGGCCTTTGCTTGAGTGCTTCCACTGATCCAGAGCTTTTGACATTTTACTGTAAAGACTTGCTATAAATTTCCTTTTTACAGAGATCTGAAACCAGTCTTCCTAACGTCTCTCATTGGTTCTCCTCTGGAGGAATAGTTCTAAATATTTTTATTTTGGGGTCACAAACAGCTTTGTGAGATTTATGAAGGTTATGGATGCTCATCCTAGAAAAAGTGCATTCCCTAAATTCATTCACAGAGCTCAGATTAAAGCATCCCTACTACGGGGAGGATAAAGCCTTTTCTACATGACAATTCTTCAGAATCTTAAAACAGCATCGTGGTCTTCTTAAAATGACCTCACTAGTTTTTTCTATTCCTGCTTTCCTTACTTTTTTCCTCTCTCTGTCCCTTCATCCATCTTCTAAGCATCTATTCTGTACCAGTCGCAGTGTTAGACACTGGGGATGAAAAGATGACTAAGACACTATTCTCTCTTTGGGGAGTTCACAGCTTAACTGGGAGGATAGATCTGTAAACAGATGAGTTAGGTCAGGGAAGTGACATTTGAATTGAGCATGGCTTTAGGGTTGGATTTCATCTAAGTTGAAATCCCAGCTTTGCCACCCGTAAGTTGTGCCCCCTTGGGAAAGATACTAAGTCTCTTGGGACCTCACTTGGCTCATATATAAAATAGGCACTCGATGTATTACCGTTATTATTGTCACTTGTCAAATAACGAATCTGGATTTAATTATGTAGACTTCTGCAATAGGAGTAACAGAATGATTTTATTTTATCATTTTTACTACTTTTATTTTAGGGCAAACCACTCTACGATGGAATACGATGAATAAACTGGACCAGGGAGAGACAGAAGAAACAGAGACTAGATAGGAGACTTGCAATTGGAGAGGTGAGAATGGTGAGGACTTGAGCTAAAACAGGGGTAGTAGGGATGGAGAGTCGTCAAGCGATATTTTTCTTTCCCAACCAGGGACTGAACCTGGGCCACAGCAGTGAAAGCCTGGAATCTACACCACTAGGCCACCAGGGAACTCCCCTGATATTTTTGAGGTATAAACTATATATAGGACTTGGTAGTCAGTTGACAGGGAGAAGGCAAAGTGAAATATGACTCACAAATTTCTTTCTACCTTGGGAGACTGGTTGGGTGGTGATTTAATTAAATTAGGTGATAGTTATAGCAGAAGAAGCAGTGAGAGATGATACTTAGTTGGTATGTTAAGTGTAAGGTGTCTTTTAGTTCCTTTGGGCATTGGAAATATGGGTCTGAAATTTGGAATGGAAGCTTCCACTGGAAGTAATAGATTTGGAATTTTTGTCCTTGGTAGCCAGTCATGAAAATGGGTGAGTTCACCTGGAGGAGGCACAGAGTGTGTGAAGAAAACGTAAGGCAACCAAGGAGAGAACTCAGGGGACCACTAGCATTTAAAGGGAATAGTGTGATGAACTGAGAGATTGGGATTGACATGTATACACTGTTGTGTATAAAATGGATGACTAATAAGAAAAATAAAAAAATAAAAAATAAACATAAAAAAAGGAAATGAGGAGGGAGAGTTAATAAAGGCAACTGACGTAGGAAGTTAGAGAAATAGAACTCAGGAGGATTAAAAAAAAAAAAAGCTATCACTCTTTTAAGAAAAATCGGAATGCCCAGTAAACCCCAGGCATTCTGCTAATTGTTAATCTTATTTTTCCCCCTTATGGATAGCCCATTGCCCAATGCCATCCTTTTCTACGGATCTATGGCCACTCCTACAATAAGCTAAGGCCTCTCCCATGCCTGGATGTGTTTCTGTGCTCTTTATTACGCTCCATTGGGCTAGATGTCTATCTTTGCACTAATGCCATGCCATTTTAGTTACTCAGTTATAAAACCTTTCAAACATTACCTCCCCCTACTCCAAAGTAAGTGTGAGTTATTGTCATATTTCAAATGGACAAAGTTGTTGGCACACTTTCAGTCCTATAGATACGTGCTGCATATGTGTACTGATTTAGAAACCCTTTCTCTGTGAAGCCACCTCTAAAATGAAATTAGAGAGAGTTAACATACCATATGGTCCGCTTTCTCTCTTTCCTCTTTTGATCTACATAAATCACATTCTCTTAGATTAGACAGCGATTCACAAACCTGGCTGGGTATCAGAATCACCTGGGGAGTTTTAAAAAGTGTGAATTCCAGAGCCCCATCCCAGATGTACGGAACTGGGTAGCATGGGGTGTTTGGGGCCAAGGGATAGGTATGTGCAATAAGATATTCCTTAGGTTATTGTGATGTGTGCAGTTCATGGACTGCCGTTTGCGAATCCTTGATTAGGGTTAGAAACTTATGAGAACATTGGTTAAAGACATTGTCAATGATTTTAGAGTGCTGTTTTGCAATTATCCTTCAGAAAGCAAGCAATTTTTTAAGCTTACTGTTTTTCTTTTTGTTACAAACAATAAATGTCAGTATAAAAATTACAAACATTGTACAAATAAAAAGGAGTGTAATGTAACCTCATAATTTCCTCCTGATGTGAACAATTTGGTGAATACTTTGTATGTTTTCCAGTGCATTTACTAGGTTATTTTTTTCTGGAAAAAATTAGATCATATTATTTTGGGAATCCAGACTAAGAGCCTGCATTTGGGAGCCAGGCTTATCTGGGTTCAGATCCCGCGTCTGGTCCTTCCTTACTGGCACCCTTGGTCAAATCATTTAAACCCTCTGAGTCTCAGGTCTTCCTATCCATTAAATGCAAATAGAAATACTACCTACATCATAAAGTAGAGGGCTTAACACAAAATGCAAAATGAATTCTCAATGAATATTAACTTTATTACACTTATTTTTATTATTGTTATAATTGCTACTAATAAAGCTGCTCATACTATAGGCATTTTCATGTAATATGTACTGAACATTCTAATAATACAAGCTTTTCTTAATTATCTTATATTTATATATAGTTTTTCACTATATGGATGTACAATAACTTATGTAACCAATACCCTACTCACACATATTTAGTTTTTTCCCCCCAATTTTTCATGATCATAAACAATCCTGCAGGGGATATCCTTGTACATATATCTTTTCATATTTGTGTAAGTGTCTTTCTAATACAGGGAGTTTTTGAGTCAATGAGTATGAATATTTTAATAAATTTTTACCCATTAGCTCCATAGTTTGTTTATTTATAAATAAATAAAACAATAAATCAACAAATAGTGTAAGACTGTTTCTCTACATACTTGCCCAAACTGGATATGAATATTTTCCCCAAGTTTTGCTAAAGAGCTAGGCAAAATTATATATTATATAATAATCTATTTATATTAATCTATAGATAGGTTAATATTTATCTATATTAAAATAATCAATTTATGTCTCAGTTTTTTTATTTAGCTTTGTATTTTCCTGGTTTGTCTTCTTTTTTAAGAGTTTTTTTCCTTTTTTACCTTATTCCTTTCATATCTTTTTCTTCCATTCACCTTCTAATTTTCTTTCTCCTTGATTTGGCATCTGACTAATATTTTACAAGTCAATGTCATTTTCATCTTCCCTTAATATTAGCTTGTCTCTCAGTCCCTTTAAGTTTCTCTTTATTTGCCTTCTTTAAACAGAAAACTCCAAATGATTTCATCCCATGACTTATTCAAATCAGTGTTTTCTCTTTCCCTGACGCCTCGTATTCTGTAGAAGAGGGGAGGGTGCCCAGTATTGTACCTTCCCACTACCTGTTTGAAGTGGAAAAGAGCTGGCTTGTTTTATATTTCCTTCCTTCCCAAATCAAGTTATCTTCTGCAGCATGTAATTGATTTCTTGGCTTTACAGCTATTACCCTATTGCTGATAGAAAAATGTCACAGCTTGTGCGAGTGCCAGTAGCAGCCAATTATATCCTAAATGATCTGCGTTGGCATGAACAGGGTTGGCAGAATGCGTTCTGCTTTGGTGAGATGAAAATTTGCTTCAATAAATTGTGCTCGCATGAGATTTGACCGCAAACGAAATCACATCGCAGTAGAAACTGAAGCAGGGGTGGCAGGAAAGTATTAAACAACCATGATACCGTGAATAACCAAATGGTATTTTTAGATATGTTACTATTATAGCATATTATAATAACAATGTCATAAACAGGACCCCATTCTTTTTATTCCAAATTCACTATATTCTAATTTTACCAAAGTTGATATCTTTTCCTTATCTTCTACAAAAATAATATATAGATAAATCCCCTAAACAAGCACATAACATATTTAAATTTTATGTCAGATAAATTAATATCATTTGGTATTTATTGTGAAAGTAATTTGTACCTTCAAGGTACGTTTTCACATTTTCCAAGTTGAATTAAGTTAGTTCACACCTTAGGATTACAATGTTTTCAAGAGCCTAAATCATTAAAATAATAACTAACTGAAAAAATATTTTTAGTGGCTTGCATTGTATAAGTTCAAATATATGAGGTGTGCCAAAAACATTATTACCATTACATCTAATCTTAAAGTGATAATGTCATAGTTAAAATCAAAACTATTTACATTAACATAGTATGCAGCCATTGAAATATGATTAGAAAAACTATGTAGAGATAAGGAAATATTTATTACCATGTAAAGTGAATAAGGCATAATATTAAAATAGGATCACAGGCCTAACTGTAAAGTCCAATGAAAATAGTTACCTTCTATTTTGGAAATTAAGTCTTATTTATCCTGCTATTATATTGCCTTCTCAATAAAAAATCCCTGTGCAATAAATCTGAACAGTGGCTAAGGCTCAATGTTTATTCAGTAATTCAACAGCTCTATCTTTCATTAAACAAAAATCAGTAACAGTCACCTGATTAATATTTATATTATGCAATTAATCTTCAGAATGTATTTATTCCCTGTCTTCTTATTAATCTTAGAAACTTGGTCCTGAATAGGTTTGGCTAGAAACAAGGGTCATATTTAAAATATTAAAAGTCCAGTGAGTCAGAAGACACAATGAACAAGCAGAACAGACACAGCCATACTCGAGTGTAGGGGCTGAATATCCACGTTGGATGGAAGTGAAAATGTGCGTCTAGAAACAGACTGGAGGGAGCCCTGATTTTTTGGACATCAGCATAGTTTGATGAATAACACATTTGGTTTGCGAAGAGAAGGCATAGGTTCTGGTTCCAGCTTTGCCATGTAACTCCACTGAGTCTTATTTTCTAGATCGATAAAAATAAACTATTGAAAGAATGAAACAATACTTTTGGGAAAACACTGGAAATTTCAGAGTACAACAGAATCCAAAAGATCTTAACAGTCATTAATGAAACGTTAACATATTTTATTGATTTCCTTGTAAGCTGTGAACACAATAAGCATTCTTGTTTTTCTCACTTCTATCACTTAATAAGTCTAGTAACTGAACTCTGACTTTTTAAATAATGCAGATTTCAGATGATATATGCTGATTCAATCAGAAATCTTTCCCTGTGAACTGTGAATGATTGAAACTGCCAAATGTATACGAAGTTGTCTTCTTTAATTATAAAAGCCATAATTTTCTTTTTTGGCTGTGCAGCACAGCTTGTGGGATCTTAGTTCCCCGACCAGGGATCGAACTTAGCCCGGCAGTGAAAGCGCCGAGTCCTAACCACTGGACCGCCAAGGAATTCCCTATAGAAGCCATATTTGTGTTCAGTGAAATAAGAAGTATGTGTCACATGTGGTCACAAGGCTCAGAGTTAAGACACATATTTCCTATGTTAGACTCTTCCAGGGCTCATTATAATTTGCTGAACATTTACAAATAGTGCTGACATTTTATTAATCCTATGGAGTTTTGCTATTTCATTGGCATGTCAACTATAGATTCTCTGGGTCTTTATACACAGATAAAGCAGTTTTATACTTCTAAAACTTCTAAAACCTTCAAACTTTTGATTTACTTTGCAAATGCTTGAAAAGCACCACAAAGTTATGTTGTTTAAGTAGATGGTGGGAAGCGCAGGCAAAGTCTTCAAAAAATTTTTGCAATCTATTAAAGTTTGCATACTACAAAAACTCTGAACTTAATTTTAGAAAACTTACTTAAGCAAATGCTCAAAAACTCCTACAATTGTTACCTCACTTTATGGACCACCTATCAGGGTCAACATTTAAAAAGTACTTGACAGTCATCTCTTGATAACAATATGCCTATATATTATATATATAATTGTATGTACTGTATATCTAGATATCTGGATATATTTCTAGGAATAGTACTAGGGACAGAAGTAGTACTTGTAGTAGTAAAGACAATTTTGAATACCTTATAGAGACTGAGGACTAAGACAGTGTTATTTGTCCCAAATGGTTAAATCAAATCTTGCCCTATGCATTTTATCACCAAAAAGCAATATTGTCCTTAAAACCCCACAACTTGAGTATTTATGTGAATTACAAGCTCGTTTTTTACTTAGGGCAAATATATGTATTATATCCTCAAGGGCCTCTTCTCATAAGAATTACTTCATTTTTCTAACATTGAAACAATATGGCATTACAGATAGACTCCTGTCATATCATTTACCTTAATACAAATACACCTACAGCTCATATTTTCATGTGTTCTTTACAAAGTACCAACTTATTTTGTACCCATGCACACACATCAGAATAATACAGTTACAGTAACACAGTATAATCTTAATGATCTTTTCAATGAAATGACTGAAATGCTTACAGGGACTAAGGGATTCTCTACCCTCCCCATCCTCCCTCTTCAGGAGTTTGTCTCTGGCAGAGAATGTGTCACACTGCCACATCAAAAATACTTATATAGGGCTTCCCTGGTGGCGCAGTGGTTGAGAGTCCGCCTGCCGATGCAGGGGACACGGGTTTGTGTCCCGGTCCGGGAAGATCCCACATGCCGCGGAGCGGCTGGGCCCGTGAGCCATGGCCGCTGAGCCTGCGCGTCCGGAGCCTGTGCTCCGCAACGGGAGAGGCCACAACAGTGAGAGGCCTGCATGCCGCAAAAAACAAACAAAAAAACTTATATACACATAAAATTACACACACAACAAATATCAAATCTGCATCTTCCTCTCTGTTCTTTTGGATATTTTCATATAACATCATTTCTTGGCTCTCTGCCGTCTTTCACAATTCCCAAATCAGGAACAACGTTTCTTCCTACTATTTTCCTATACACCCTCCTAGTTGTAGTTCAACTAATTTTCATTACGTTCAAAACAAACAAAAAACAAGGAAACAATGGTTCCATCTTATTTATTTTTGCTCTGTTAACTTATCAGCTACAAGTTACATGATGCAGGGCAAGCAAGCCTCTCTGGGCATCAGCTTCTCTTCTATAAAACAACTGCTTAAAGACCTCATCTGGTTGCGAAATGCTATATTTTAACCCACAGAGCCCCTTACTCTTGGGACCCTGTTCCAGAGCATTATATTAAAATGGAGTTACTGCACCCACAGATTTTCATTGCCTCCATTTGAACTTTTTATCTTAAACTGACCAGCATTCCATTTTCCAAACTCTTGTGCTAATCCCTTTGCCTTCTGACTCTTGGGTTTGTTTTGTTTCTGGCTTTGCCTCCCCATCTCTTCAACCAGAAATGTTTGTCTGTTCTTCTAGCACTAAATCTGATTTCCCTCCAAGTGATCCGTCACCCCCTATTTCTTTGCTTTGGCCTCTGTGTGTAAAAACTTTGTCTTGGCCACATGTTTGGTCTTAGATCTTCACCTTTGGCAGAACCACTTGGGGCTGATGCCTTTGCCAGGTTTACCCTGGCAGGAGTGGGAACTTGCCATTATGATTCTATGCTTCTCTTGCCTACAAATTTTTCTGCTTCTTATACAAATGCTGTCCATCTTTCAAGGTTCAGCTCAAGTTCTAAAAATTCTATGACTATTTCCTACCTTTACTATATCAGCTACCATTGATCTTTTTCATTTTGGACTCTTACGATACCCACCTGCATCACATCAGGCATTAGATTACAGGATAGATTTTTTTTTTAGTAAATTTAGAGGTCATTTAGTCAAATTACACTGTGCAAGATTCCACTTTTTCTCATTCCTCACCAAGCCTTAATTGGGATAATTCTTCTACTTGGGAAAACAGTCATTCTGTTTGAACAAAGCAAATATTTCAGATATCATTTTCTTCTCTAGACATATTGGCTCTGCGATATTTCCAATGAATGTGTATCAACTCATTTTTAGAAAAAGTAAAATGAATTCCCAGGAAAGATAAAAATTCTGCTGTTCAGAACATACCAGCTTGTCAGCTTTAGGTAGAGGGCATGGCATAGAGGATTCAGAGTAAGGGAGGAAGTTTAATGGATGGTTGGCAGGAATCTTTTGTCTACGGTCTGCCAGTGGAGAAGACGAGAGGTGAAAACTCCTAATAGTTTACTCTTCAGAGAGTGAAACTTCTACATGGACAGATCTCTTTTTTTTTTCCTATTAAATACTTGATGATGATGATGATGATGACAATGATATATAAATAGGTTAATGATGGCTCATGTATCTTGGCCCCTATATTGTTTACTTCTTTGCAGCAGGCTAGGACTATTAGTTCAAACTCCACTGATGTCAAATTTTTACTAATTGCTTTAAATAAAGCCCCATTAGACAGATTTTTTAGCCATTTAGAGCCAATTGCTTTGCATACCCCACAAAATGGCACCTAACATCTGCTAGCCATAAATAAGACACACCTTGTAGCTATAAAAGACCCCAAAGCACTGCTGCCCTTTGGAGCTCTCTGACCCAAAGATTCCCCACTTTGCTGCTTGGCAGTGTTGCATAAACATGTGACTTCCCTCTCCAATTCCCTTCTCCTCTGAGAATTCTCTGGCTTGCTTTCTTTTCTGGGTAGTGGAGCTACTGTCTCTAGAAGGTCTCCTGCTGTGAGGGCTCCCTCTCTCATGCAAGCTTGTTCCAGTGGTGCCCAGTGAAACTTGTGCAATACTACCATCTCCTAGTCCTGGCTTTTTCTTGATCAGCCCTGAAATTCTCAAACTAACCACAGATGTATATGGTAAAAGTTAAAGCAGTACCAAAGTTAGTCTCCTTTCCTCCTCACACCTCTAGTTACCCTCTCTGAAGATAAATACTATCGACTGTAAGAGACATCCAGAGCTGTCCCATGTGCATATATGCGTACATATGTTGTATTAGTCTGCTAGGGCTGCAGTAACAAAATAACATAGACTGGATGGCTTAAACAACAGAAACATTTCTTACAGTTCTGGAGGCTGGAAGTCCAAGATTAAGGTGTCAGCTGGTTTGGTTTCTCCTGAGGCCTCTCTCCTTGGCTTGCGGATGGCAGTCAGGTATCCTCACATGGCTTTTCCTCTGTGCCTTTGTGTTCCTGGTGTCTCTCTCTATGTCCTAACCTCCTCTTCTTATAAGAATATCAGTTTGGGCTTCCCTGCTGGCGCAGTGGTTGAGTGTCCGCCTGCTGACGCAAGGGACACGGGTTCGTGCCCCGGTCCAGGAAGATCCCACATGCCGCGGAGCGGCTGGGCCCGTGAGCCATGGCCACTGAGCCTGCGCATCCGGAGCCTGTGCTCCGCAACGGGAGAGGCCACAACAGTGAGGCCCACGTACCGCAAAAAAAAAAAAAGAATATCAGTTAGATTGGATTAATGCCTACCCTAATGGCCTAATTTTCACTTAATTAACTCTTTAAAGACCCTATCTCTAGGGCTTCCCTGGTGGTGCAGTGGTTGGGAGTCCGCCTGCCAATATGGGGGATGCGGGTTCGTGCCCTGGTCCAGGAGGATACCACATGCCGCGGAGCGGCTGGGCCCGTGGGCCATGGCCACTGGGCTTGCACGTCCGGAGCCTGTGCTCCACAATGGGAGAGGCCACAGCAGTGAGAGGCCCGCGTACCGCAAAAAAAAAAGACCCTATCTCCAAATACAGTTATGGTCTGAGGTACTAGAGTTTACACACACACACACACACACACACACACACACACACATATATACACACTGTCCTTGTTTTCCTCATTTACTATATACTGATGGTCTTTTCACACATATATACACACTGTCCTTGGCTTTTTTCATTTACTGTATATTGATGGTCTTTTCACATCAACAAACAGGGCTACATCTACTTTATTGTTTTAATGGCTGCATAGTATTTCATTGTCTGACTAGATAGTGTATTTTATTTTCCAGAGTCTAATTCTTGAACAATTAGGCTGCTTCCACATTTTATTTCTTTTACAAACAATTCTACAATAATATCTTCATAAATGTGCTTTCTTTTACAAGTGGAAAGATAGGTGTAAGATAAATTTTTATAATGGAGACTCAGTCAAGAGGTATGTGAATTTTCATTTGGATAGATATTGCTAATTGCTCCACAGATAGACAGTACCAGTTTACCCTCCCATCAACAGTATATGTGAAACCCCCCCAAACCCATGCCATGATTCTACATTATCAAATGTTTTCATCTTTGTTCATTGAGTCATGGAAAATGATATCTCAATATAGTTTTAACTTGGCTTTCTTTTATGGAGAGTAAATACTTGTATTTACTCTCTTGTAAATACTTAAACAAGAGTATTTCTTGTTTCTCTTATCCACTTTTTCCCATTGGATTTCTGGCCTTTTCCTTAGTGATTTACTTGTCAGAGCTCTACATGTAAGAGAGGAATGAGTCTTTTATAATATGTGGTTTCATAGGAGACAAGGTTGCAAAATGGCGCTGGCACTCTTGGGTCTTTTTTTGTGTGTGTGTAGTATGCGGGCCTCTCACTGCTGTGGCCTCTTCCGTTGTGGAGCACAGGTTCCGGACGCGCAGGCTCAGCGGCCACGGCTCACGGGTCCAGCCGCTCCACGGCATGTGGGATCTTCCCGGACTGGGGCATGAACCCGCTTCCTCTGCATCGGCAGGCGGACTCTCAACCACTGCACCACCAGGGAAGCCCTTGGGTCTTCTTGAACACTTTCCTGGGCAAATGGTTTCCAGAACCAAAGCATCTTAGTCTGGTAATGTGGGCACAGATAGAAAGCAAATTTCCATCCCCATACCTTACAGTCTCTTGTTATGACTAGGATATCAGAAAAGTGAGAAAATTCAGTTATTGAACCCATTTCATTGATTCCATGTCAGGCACTTTCCAGAACTTTAATTTTCTTACTAACTACATGACTTAGTGAACTTAGTGCATAATTACAAATTAAATAATTTAGCTTGTAACACATTCTTTCCCTCTAAAAATTAAACTCTCAATTTCAATCAGTAAATATGCCTGGGAAGTGGAATCATCATTCGTGTTGATAGGATCAAAATTTATGGAATATATCTCTAAACCCTAGTGATCTATTCACTAATTTGAAAGGACCACACTTCTTCCTACCACTGGCCATTTGTCATGGAAGATTTTCCCTGCATGGCATCTTCTCATCCTTCGCATTCCAGCTTAAATGCCCTTTCCTCAGAGAAAGCTTGCCTGACACTTACCTGTCTCCTGGCCTGACATAGACCATTCTCACCAGACTCTCAGAGTACTCTATCCTTCCCTTATCAGCACTGAACACAATTGTTAGTCATATATGTATTTATTTAACACAATGTCTGACACATATTAGACATTCAAT
This sequence comes from Neophocaena asiaeorientalis asiaeorientalis, assembly GCF_003031525.2. Classification (NCBI taxonomy): domain Eukaryota; kingdom Metazoa; phylum Chordata; class Mammalia; order Artiodactyla; family Phocoenidae; genus Neophocaena; species Neophocaena asiaeorientalis. The sequence continues at coordinate 3,726,427 of NW_020172625.1, forward strand.
ACAGAGCTGAATATATAAAATATAAATTCCTTTGGGTTCTAACATTGTACAATGAAATGTCAAATTCTAAAGAAGCTATAGCCATTTCTTTATCTTATAATTCATGAGGTTACTATAAACACTTTGCCACAGAAACATCCATATCTGGACAAAACTCGACTTTCCCTATTCATTTTCATCCATATTCTTGGAAGACAAGTATCTGATACATCCCTGACTCTTGTCCTGTTGACTCCATAGCAACCTTTCTCCATTTTGAACTCTCCACAAGTCTTACCTCATAACTTAGAAGTGAAGAACGTGTGAGAGAAGGCAATTAATACGTCCAGTTCTTTGCTCCAGTGTGTAGGTACAGGTTAAATGTCTTTTTAATTTTAATACAACAGACTTTATGACTGCAATAAAGTTGTGAGTGGTTTCCTCAAAGATAAACATCTGAAAGGGAGAGGTGGGTTACATTCTAATAGCCTGTGGCTGCTGTCAGTAATAATTTAATGCTTAGTGCTTTGTTGGCTGACCCAAGTCTTTTGAAAAAGTGAGGCATGCTACTTACACCATCATGGCTGCCCAGAATCCATTCATTTATGTGAGGTGCTCTGTAGTGCTCCTCAATAAAGGCAAGAAGCCTGAATTTGGTCATTGAGAGTGAATGTCAAGTAGTGGAAGAGACCTCAATTCATAAGGCTGATAACTCCTTCTGTGATTGCATTTCCATTTTCACAGCTGCTTCAGTGGCCACGTTTGCAGCCTTGTTTGAGAAAGTGTGTACATTACAGGACTCTTGGCACTGCCTGAGAAGAAGCTAGTATTTTTCTATTCATTTTTAAGGGTTGTGGAATTTTCCAACTATTATAAAGGTCAATTTTATAAAATTTATAAAGAGATAGAAGGGAAGAAGAGAGAAACCTTTTAAAAGACAAGAAATAAAGGAAAAACTCTCATCTTTGTGCTGCTCTTCTAGCAATCACACATTTTAAAAAACTTTCGACATTGGCAATATATTTCTTTGAGAGGAAGAAACTTCCTTAAATGAAAATATACAAATGATTAAACGATGGTGAAGAATGAATACAATTTCTAAAATGTTTTAGAAGTATAGTTGCTTACATTGAATAATATACATGTTACCCCTAGCATAGGGTCTAGCCCCTCTTTCTGTAAAGAGCTAGAGAGTAAATATTTTAGGCTTTGGAGGCCAAATGGTATCTGTAGCAGTTACTCTTCTCTGACATTGCTTAAAAGAAGCATAGAAAATATGTGAATGAGAGAGGCAGCCATAGAAAATATGTGAATGAGTGAGCATGGCTGTGTCCCAGTAAAACTTATTTATGGACACTGAAATTAGAATTTTTAAAATCATTTTGTGTGTCATGAATAGTATTTTTCTTTTAATTCTTTTTAACTATTTAAAAATGTAAAACTCATTCTTAGCTCATGCGTTGTACAATTAATAGGTAGTATGCTGGATATGGCTCCCGGGCCTAGTTTGCTGATGCCAGGTTTAAACATGGTAGATGCTCCATATCTGTGCCTGAGTCCCTTCTAAAAAACAGTTATGTCTCATGGATGAGCCGCCTATATGGGCAGGAACTGAATCATACTTAGCAGGACCTTTAGTCAGTGCTTCATGCCAGAGTCTTTCAGCTTTGGGCTACACATAGTGATGTCTGTTTTTGTCAACAATTTGCTCCACACACAGAAAACTATCTGGGCAAAGTTAATAGATAAAGGGAAGCGTGAACCATGTCAAGGACTCCTCCCCACTTTCCCACACTGCCTCTTCAAAAAAAAAACAAACAACGACACTTTTGTTTTCTTGGACTGATCTGGAAGTCAGATATAATAGTCAGATACGATATAAAGAATATTGCAACTGAATAAAGATGTTTCCAGTTACTCTGAAGCCAGGGTACCTTTTTTTTTTTTTAACATCTTTATTGGAGTATAATTGATTTACAATGGTGTGTTAGTTTCTGCTTTACAACAAAATGAATCAGTTATATATATATA
>NW_020172625.1:3728702-3743415 GCF_003031525.2 Neophocaena asiaeorientalis asiaeorientalis
ATAATTTTTAAGAGAAAAAAAAAAGGCCGGATAGAACCCTAGGACAAATGGGGGAAGCAAAGCTATGCAGACAAAATCTCACACAGAAGCATACACATACACACTCACAAAAAGAGGAAAAGGGGAAAAAATCATAAATCTTGCTCTCAAAGTCCACCTTCTCAATTTGTGATGATTTGTTGCCTAAAGGAGGGAAAGAAAGAATGAAGATAACATAAAATAAAATAAAGTTATTAAAATAAAAAGTAATTATTAAGAAAAAATAAAAAAAAACAAATAACGGACAGATAGAACCCTCGGACAAATGGTGGAAACAAAGCTATACAGACAAAATCTCACACAGAAGCATATACATACACCCTCACAAAAAGAGGAAAAGGGGAAAAAATCATAAATCTTGCTCTCAAAATCCACCTCCTTAATTTGGGATGATTCGTTGTCTATTCAGGTATTCCACAGATGCAGGGTACATCAAGTTGACTGTGGAGCTTTAATCCGCTGCTCCTGAGGCTGCTGGAGAGATTTCCCTTTCTCTTCTTTGTTCTCACAGCTCCCAGGGGCTCAGCTTTGGATTTGGCCCTACCTCTGCGTGTTGGTCGCCGGAGGGCGTCTGTTCTTCGCTCACACAGGATGGGGTTAAAGGAGCAGCTGATTCAGGGGCTCTGGCTCACTAGGGCCAGGGGGGAGGGAGGGGCACGGAGTGCAGGGCGGGCCTGCGGCGGCGGCACAGGCCGCGTGACGTTGCACCAGCCTGAGGCGCGCCGTGCGTTCCCCGGGGGAGTTGTCCCTGGATCCCGGGACCCTGGCAGTGGCGGGCTGCACAGGCTCCCCGGAAGGGGAGTGTGGATAGTGACCTGGGCTCGCACACAGCATTCTTGGTGGCGGCAGCAGCAGCCTTATAGTCTCCCGCCCGTCTCTTGGGTCCGCGCTTTTAGCCGCGGCTCGCGCCCGTCTCTGGAGCTCCTTTAAGCAGCGCTCTTAAGCCCCTCTCCTCGCGCACCAGGAAAGAAAGAGGTAAGAAAAAGTCTCTTGCCTCTTTGGCAGGTCCAGACTTTTCCCCGGACTCCCTCCCGGCCAGCCGTGGCGCACTAACCCCCTGTAGGCTGTGTTCACGCCACCAACCCCAGTCCTCTCCCCGTGCTCCGACCGAAGCCCGAGCCCCAGCTCCCAACCCCGCCTGCCCAGGCGGGTGAGCAGACAAGTCTGTCGGGCTGGTGAGTGCCGGTCGGCCCCGATCCTCTGTGCGGGAATCTCACCGCTTTGCCCTCCGCACCCCTGTTGCTGTGCTCTTGTCCGCGGCCCCGAAGCTTCCCCCGCTCCGCCACCCGCAGTCTCCGCCCGTGAAGGGGCCTCCTCGTGTGTGGGAACCTTTCCTCCTTCACAGCTCCCTCCCACTGGTGCAGGTCCCTTTTGTCTCTGTTTATTCTTTTTTCATTTGCCCTCCCCAGGTACGTGGGGGGTTTCTTGCCTTTGGGAGGTCTGAGGTCTTCTGCCAGTGTTCAGTAGGTGTTCTGTAGGAGTTGTTCCACGTGTAGATGTATTTCTGTGGTGTCTGTGGGGAGGAAGGTGATCTCCGCGTCTTACTCTTCCGCCATCTTCCCGGAAGCCTCTCCAGGGTACCTTCTTAAAGAGAGGGAATGGTGAAGATTGGAGAGCAGTTTGTAAATCTGCAAAACTGAAAATTTGGTTTAATATCATATGGTTGGTTTCTACTTAAATGCTGAGTCTACCTACTGCCTTCTTTACTCCTGAATTATGTATAATTGATTAAGAGAGCTTCTCTTATATTGGAAGTTTTTAAAAAGAGATTTTGGTTATAAATGACATATTAGGGAGAGTCTATTTTTTTTCTTATTGTTATATAAATTGTCTTGGCAGACAATATGGAAATCAGCCAAAAAAATATATTGATTAATTATTTACCTTTTCCCTGAGAGTAGAAACCTGAGACTTAACTCTAGCAGTTGTGAAATTAAAAACAAAACAAACAAAAATGTCCAAAGCATTGGAGTTATTTTCACAAAATCAATCTGGGTGCCCCCTTAGTGAGACTGGAGCTGCGTTAAAGCTGTCCCATTTTAAACCTTTCATTTTGTGCATACCAAAGGGTGGTAATGATGAGAATCTAATCCACTGAATTGCAAGAGCGACTGTCTAGTTTGCCTAAGAAAGGGAATTAATATATAAAGCAGATGCAAAATTGGATCTATTACTCAAGAACCAGTGTGACTTTTACATAGTGAATTCTGGTAGTTTAAAGAAGTAGCTTCAGCTATGGAATGTTTAATAATTCAGAAAATAATTTTGAAAGTCATATAAAAGCTTTTACAGTTTTCTTGTGCCGCTATTCTTATATCTTAAAGGCAAGTGACAAAAGTCGTATTTGCTTTCATGGTATATAATGTGCTTTGGGAGGCCCAGATAAAACTACACCAAGGATTTGGATACAAGTTTCAGGCACTTATTTACATACTTCCTAATCACAGAGTCAGCTTACTGTCTAGATTTTTCCCAGTAACAAATATACTGGTAATTGAGGAGGCCTTTGCATTTTCCTCGGATGTCAGCCATTGTCCAGGTGTCTGAGGCTACTTAGCATTTCTATGCCACTTTAGAGGTGCTTTCAGACTTTGGGTGGCTAACAAGCTGTTTTGCACAGCACTAAGAATCTTAATCTGATCAAATGGTGGTGCTGAAAAGCTCCCTTGGTTTTTAATATGATGATCTAATGCTACGAAATTGCAGTCCCTTGTTTCTATACATAGAACAAGACATTCCATTCTGGACATAGACTGTCACCTCTGCAGACCTATTCTCTTGCTGAAGATCAGAGGATCTTGGGGCCACAGGAGCAAGTTGAAATGTCTTTATTTTGTCCACAAGTATCCTTCCTCCCACTCCCATCCTGAACACATCTGACTCCAAAGCACAGCCTTAATAGAAAAATGGATGGTTCATGTAGTTTTAATTACAAATCACATATTGTTGGATAATTAAATAATTCCTTATGAGTGACATGAGCTAGATTTATTTTTAAATGTTTTTTTGTTGATAACCTTTCCATTCACCTCAATCCTTTTCTATTCTTTATTCTCAGCCTTTAGATGTTGGGACCAGTACAAATTGATCATAGTGGTTCTTCATAGTCTTGATTAGAAAATAGTCATAAGTCTTCTGAATCTCACATAACTTAGGTGAAATAGTCAGCATTTGATAAGTCCCTGAAGTGCTTCCATTAGCTTCAAGAGTTTAATGCTTGCTCTGCCCATACCTTCTGGCCGTTTTGAGCAGTTCTTGTCATCATGTATTTTTATTTTCAAGTAGAGTCCCTGCTTCTGGCCATTGGAAAAACGATTTTACTTTATCCATCATCTGGTTGATAAATATAATACTATATTTTATTTTACCATAATAGCTTTAGGGTAGTCAGATTCAAGAGAGTCCTATTAAGTCGGATCATGGTCATAAGTAATGTCAGCCTTCCTGAAAACCAACTCACCTGAAAGCAACTAAGTATCTCCTAACTGAAAGAAATCAAATGCAGAGGTTTTTACTTGGGTAAGCTAGTAAATTGTCTCTTTTCTTTCTTCACAGCATATTCTCTGTTCCAATCATGTAGTAGATATTTTTGTGATTTTTGAAACTTTCTTGGTTTGTCATGTACAAAAGGCAAGTTTTCTTAAAATGGAACGTAAACTTAGCATTTCAAAGAAATTAAAAAATTTTTTTCCTTATATCATTTAGATGGTTTGGGATTTTTTTAAAACCCTCATATTCTTAGTATTTAAATGTAAGATTTCTCATTTGACCTCCCAAATATTATATTATAATACTGATACAGTTAATGTAAAATAAATAAGCTCAGTTTTGACATGGGTTCAATTACATAAGTAGGTCTTGGGCATCAAAGACAGGTTTTCTTTCTTTTCCTTTTCTTTGAGGGGTTTTTGTTTTTGTTTTTTTTTTTTTTTTGCTATTACAAAGAGAAAGAGAAGTTAAGTAAAAATTGGAGGTTGCTGCAGCTGCTAAAAGCTCTCTGAAGCCCATTGAGCAGGAACAGAGCTGTTGAATAATGCAGACAAGATAATGAACAGCAGACAAATGATCCCAGGAGGCTCCCCGCTGGGTAAAGGGAGTGTATACTTAGAGGCTAGATTTATTATCCTAACATCTTTTCTGGTGACCTCCAATTTATTGGAAATACCTGAGACATTTATAAACTCTGAGTTCTTCCTCTTCAGCTGAAGCCAAACATGTTCATCATTTCTACCTCAGCTTCTTGAAGTCACATAGCAAAGCTGCAAAACCCAAAACTTCCCCTCTTTGAAAGTAAAAACTGAGATTTAACTAATCATGCAAAGAGAAAAAGAACCAAGAATGCAACCTTGTGGTCGAATTGTTGACTGAATTATGTTTCCCTAAACTAAAGGACAGAATCCCAGATAGAAGGCTTTCTTGTTTACTAGAAATTGCCAGTAAAGTTTAAACCCTAAGTAACTAGATTTAATAATGCAGCACTTTACAGGTACACTCTGTGCCCAACCGAATTTGGGCCATTTTCTAACAAAGGTAAATTTGCAAGATATACCGTATTGTGGGATTACAAATCACCTTTGTTTTAAAATGAACATTCTTAAAGGCAGCTTTTGATGTTTACCTTATTCTTTGAATGCAGTTCATCAAATTTTATTTATACAATCTCATAGTCAAATTCAGTGAGAACTTCAATTTGGGAGTGAAGAAATTATTCCATGAAGGAAGAAAAGAATAGTTTCCAAAGCCATGAGTAAAATAGTTGTGAGATTCTTTGAAACTTCCTAATGAGCTCTTAAGATACCTGGTCCATATTTTTCCTTAACTCCACATTGCTGGTTTTCTTAGGAAAAACAAACAACAAAAACCTACCTAACTTTAAACCTCAATTGTCCTGACCTATTAGGCCAATTTACCTTATTGAGATTTTAGAGCTTAACATAGGTCAGTATGTTAATTTAAGGCAGTAAAATTCTAAACACCTTTGTTGCTTGAAAGGTACTACTCTAAGTGTTTATTGATATTTGTATTGTCATTTCAGACATATTAAGAAAAAAGTTTGGGAATTTTAAAGTTAATGTTAAGTGACAATACTTAAATCATTAAGAAATCTGTTTTTTTTGTATCTGTATATGTGAATAAATGAAATGGAAAGGTTTTAATTTGCAAAAGGGGTTAAACTGAATGAGATTAAATGTGAACTTGGAATAGTTGCAAGTTTTTCGCATCCTCCTGAGAAATACTGGAAAGAAGAAAATTAGGGTGGGGTCTTGCAGAAGGCTGGAGGAGGGGGTGGGATTCTTAATAAAAATTAGATTAATTAAACTTAGTATAGCTGAGATAAGATATGTTCCATTATAATATAGTAGGTGCTGAAGTAGCCCCTAAATGTCTTAAGTAAGTATATGACTTTAAATGTCCAACAATATCACAGAATAAATAAGGCTGTGTCTATGTGATGAGTCCATTTGTCCTTTCTTCTTTACCTTTGTTTTGACTTCTGTAATGATTGAATTCTGAGGTCTTGACCAGTTGATGTCTTGAATCACATTAGTGAACTGATTGCATTGATTACTTGCTAGTGTCACTGAGGGCACCACAATGATTTTTGAATAGTCAAACTAACAATGCACATAAAGCCAATCACAGACGTTGAACAGCAAATTGCGTGAATCGATATAATTAAACCTGTAGAAGTATATTATGTATACTGTGTATATTCCTGTTAATTAAATACAATGGTAAAGTATAATAAAACAAAGGAAACATATGTGCTCAGGCTTATAAAATTACATATCATATATTAATGTATATATGTGGAAACTGAAAAATTGGTATAGATGATCTTATTTACAAGGCAGAAATAGAGACACAGATGTAGAGAACAAATGTATGGATACCAAGGGGGAAAGGCGGGGGGTGGGATGAATTGGGAGATTGGGATTGACGTGTATACGCTATTGATACTATGTATAAAATAGATAACTAATGAGAACCTACTGTATAGCACAGGGAACTCTACTCAATGCTCTGTGGTGACCTAAATGAGAAGGAAATCCAAAAAGAGGGGATATATGTATACATATAGCTGATTTACTCTGCTGTACAGTATAAATTAACACAGTATTATAAAGAAGCTATACTCCAATAAAAATTAAAAAAAATAAAATAGATTACATACAAAAAAAACCCAAAACAAAACAAAAAAATTTCTATACCTAGAAAAACTATCCATCATATGAGAAGGTTGCAGGTATTTAATGACCCCCCAAGTTTATCCTCATACATCCTTTCTCAGAAAGCTCTTAGAGGATGTATTCCACTGAAACAAAAAAAGCAAACCAAGAACATAAAAGTATGGGATCCAAATAACAGGGGATACAAGACATAGAAGGGTAAAAGGAATCCCCAGGATGATGGTGAGAGAAGATTCCCAGAACGACAGCTGGAAAGCAGCAATCCAGAGTGAAGCAAGGGAAAGTGAGCTCCAGGAGGAACATATCCCAGAAAGAAAAAGAGATAACCCTATATATCTGATTTTTTTTTTTTTTTTTTTTTTTTTTTTTGTGGTACGCGGGCCTCTCACTGTTGTGGCCTCTCCCACTGCGGAGCACAGGCTCCAGATGTGCAGGCTCAGCGGCCATGGCTCACGGGCCCAGCTGCTCCGTGGCATGTGGGATCTTCCCGGACAGGGGCACGAACCCGTGTCCCCTGCATTGGCAGGTGGACTCTCAACCACTGCGCCACCAGGGAAGCCCTATCTGACGTATTTTAATATATCAAAAGATTTTTTTCTCCTTTACAGAATTTGGGGATGACTGGTAATTGACTCATAGATATATAAAAAAAAAGGACAAGAAAGATGAGACAATCATTAAGTCTAGGGGAAAAAAGCATTTGAGGTAGGAAAGCAAACACAGTATTTGATGTACTCCACTGTGAATAATATTTTGTATAGTTATGATCATGTAAATGCTGAATATTTAATAAAAACAGTTCTATGTATAATGTATTAGGATAGAGGGATAGACGTGTATGTGTGTGTGTGGCAGTGATGTGTAAGAGAATAAAAATCTGTAGGATGTCAATAGATAACACCTAAAGACTGAAATATTAGAAAAAAGAGTTAAAGAAGTTGAAATGACTATCACTAGGAAAAGCCATCCATTACTGTGGTCCATCCCGGTCAATGTTTGCAGCCCAGAGTAGTAAAATGGGGAGGGATAAAGGCTGAATCTGAAAGAGCAAAGAGAAGAAGGAATTTTCAGAGAAAAATGGGGAAAGATCATAGAGAAATATAAAGAAAAGGAAAATGAAATGTTAAAATAATCAAAATTCTTAATCCTGGAGAACAAAATGATTAATAATTTCTAGAATATGAAGTTTCTAGACTAGAAAATAGCTATTTTATGTGGACTTTTAAAAATTCTGGAATAAATAAAATGGGGTTTAACTCTGTAGATTAGATAGCATGACAGTATGTCAGCAAGACACAGTAAAAACTTAAACACTTAAGTGATTCCTTGGAAAGGTATTGGGCCTTTTCTCATGATATTGATACATTTCTCTGAAGATTATTTAAACCTTCCCCTTTTAAAAGCAAGAAGGATTTACCAACACTTCTGCAGTTCTAAATTTTTTTCAGTTTGTAGCCCAGTTAAAAACCACATTATTTTTGGAGGCATTTGTAATGTCATTAGAAGTTGTATTGGTTTTCTATTGTTATGTAACAAACTACCACAAACTTAGTGGCTTAAGACAGCACATATCTACTAAGTCACAGTTTCCACAGGTCAGGAGTCTGAGCATGGCTTACCTCGCTGGGTCCTCTGTTGAAGGTCTCACAAGACTGCAATCAAAGCCTCACATGGGCTGTGTTCTCATTTGGAGGTTCAAGGGGAAAAATCTGCTTCAACGCTTATTCCGGTGTTGCCAGAATTTATCTCCTTGTGGCTGTCTGACTGACAGCACCAGCATTTTGCTAGCTGTTGGCTGGAGGTTGCTCTCAGATCCAAGAGGCTGATTGAAGTCCCCCGCCATGTGGGCTTCCTCAGTATGACGTCTGACTTCATCCACCCAGGAAGAATCCTTCACCTTAGTCTGCTAAAATAGAGTCTTATGTAACGTAACCTAATCATGGGAGCCCTAGTCCATCACCATTGCCATATTCTATTTGTTAGAAGCCAGCCACAGGTCCTGCTCACACCCAGGGGAGGGAATTACACAAAGACATGGACAGCAGGAAGTGGGAAATCAGTCGGGGCCACCTTGGGTCTGTCTGCTTCAGACGCATATAAAAAATATAGGGAAAGTTAACATTTGTAAAACTTTGGTGTGCAGATGTGGTGTTTAACACGATGGTTTCTCTACACTTATACATATTTCAAATATTTTAGAGTTTAAAAGTAATTTATTGACAGAACAACTTATAACTCTACTTTGCTCTATATTCATCATCTCTTTGACTTGCAGTGCAATGGAACCCAGTTCAGTGGTCATGCATGGTGTCCATCTTATTTCCCATACCTGGCATGGTGCCCAACTCATAGGAACTGATCAACGAATGATTGATAATCAAATAAATTCCCTAAAATGTTTCAAACAAAATCAGTTGTATATCCACAAATTCTTCTTCAGCTTTACACTGTCAGAACGTGGCATGTAGTGAATGATTGCCACTGTCACTCAGGCACAGAATAACAATAAAGACTAAAATGTATTGAGTGCTTACTCTGTCCCAGGCACTGGTCAAAGAGCTATACATGTTTGACTATTTAATTCTGACAACTGTTCTAAGGAGGACATTATATATTTTTAAAATGGTTAATTCCTCTAAAAATCCTATGTTGGTAAGTTTTATAGTCAGTAAAGCTGAGATTTAAGCAACTCACTCTTTTTTTTTTCACTTTTAAGGTAATGGTTGCCTAAGCAAACACTAACCTTGACATTAAAACATCTTTCTTTCCTTTGACCTCAGGTGTTCAACAGGTCTTTGCCCTTTGCACAAAAAGCAGCCTTTCATATTTAAACCAGGAATGATTCTTTTATGCAGACCTCAAAATGTATTTATAAATAATCATGCATTCAAACATATTAAGTCATTTAGGACTGTAATTAGTCATTGTCAAGTCCTGGCAAACAGCAGGATTCTAATTGGAAAGCAGTGTTTGCCCTACTTGTGCCTCAATGAAACTTTCAGAGAAGGGCAGCATGTGCTTCTTAATCTGTTTTTCTAACAGCTAGTTACAAATCAATGAAGATGAGGCTGGTGGGTATGATAAATTAATATGCACACTGACAACTTATAACCGTACAATCGCTTAGGGAATTACTATGTGACTATATCCAAGTAATTATATGTTTTAAATGATTTATCTCAATTTGTTAACAATACGCCCCTAAAATGGAAATAAAAAGAGGGAAAATGCTAATAGCATCTTATACCAACTTTATGTTGAACTTATTAAGAGGTTGCCCTTTTAATGAAGAATTTAATGAATTAAGAGGTTTGTTATGAATAAGCATTCTTACTACTTGTTAAGTATTTGTCACCACAGACCTGTCATAGTCATTCTAATTATGATTAATATCTTATCTTGAATTCCATCTTCATTCACATTTCAGTAGCAAATGTAACTTCTATTATATGATCAAGGTTCATGAAAACAGGATGATTTGCCTATGACCTTATATTTTATTCATTTTTACATTCATATTTAACAGATTTCTCTGAAAGTTAACCTTATGAATCTTTTAATTTTTAAAGTGCGTTTTATCCTTGACATGATTTTCAACCCTTTATACTGTTTCAAATCATGGTTATGTACTCAAGATAAATGAAATATCCTAACATTTTGATTATTCTCAAATATACCTAGAAGCTGCTACTCTGAGGCAGTGTTTAAAAATATTTTTTGTATCCTATGGAAAGAGCTACTTTAATTCTCTCCAGCACTGCTAACATTCTCAGTATGGAAGACACAGTTTTATGAAGTTCGAAGAATCATGCATTAACATTTTCAGATTTTTCATTTTAGTCTATGTATAAATTGTGGCAAATAAGGAGGTTTTTGTTGTTGGGTTTTTTATTTTTAGTGGTACAATATAATCCACAAGCCACATTATATTATGTTATGTGTCACATAGCTCTTCCTTTTCAGTTCTTTCTTTTCTTCCTTTGTATCTTTTCCCCTCTTTTACTTACTTTTCTCCCTTTTCTTCTGTTTTATCCTATTTCTGTCCCCATTTTATTCCCTCTTCTTTTAATTTTTTCTCCATCTTCATTTTATTCCCTTCTCCTTTGTCCCTGTTCTCTACAGATGTGTTCTCACTATTTCCCTCCTCCTCTTTGTCCTATTTCCTTCTCATCCTTTACTTTCTAGCACCGTTCATCTCCCTCATAGGAGTTCGTACTCTCCACTTTCATAAAAGGCTATAAGCCGTCTTTGCATTTGATTTTTGTGATTTTAAGAGTCCTCAATTATTCGCATCAGGGGTTAAAAGCTCTGAAAGGAAATAAAAACATTAATATTATTTTTCTACCTTTTTAAAACTTAGATTAAGAGAAGCTCTACGAAAGTATAAAGTGTTACATTAACTAATAAGCTCACTGGAGTCACCATGAAAATTAAGCCAGTTAATTTTGGGCAATAATAATAACAATAGTAACAACGGACTGGAAGAAAACCAAATCATTTATCAAACATGAAGTGTACTCTCCTAAGGGCTGGGTATCATGGAGGGCGGCTTCTTTAGCAGGAAGAAGCTCTCTGGTCCCCAGAGCCACTGGATCCTTCTCATTCTCTGGTGTTGATGAGGAATACTCCACGCACACACATCATCAAGGCATTTGTAGTAAGCCAGGTAGTATGAGTGAAGTGTATGCAAATTGGAGAAATGAACCCTCTCCTGGGGGTCTTCCAAATCACTCAATTCTTGAAGCAATTAGCAGATAGTCTATTTCCCTTTGAACTAGATGCATTTACATTTTCTTCATCTTTTGAAGCATGTCTTCACACATTTCAGGTTCTCCATTATAAGCAGAGATAAGTACTATGCACTTATTGTCGAATTCAGTGGAATAAAGTCAAACACTCAGGTATGCAATATTCGAATGTTGCAAAGATCTGATGAGTTTTCCCTTAAAAAAAAACACTGCAAAACAGATGACATTTTAATTACATTTTCTCAGAGCTATCTGGGGGAAGGAGTGGCATATATTTGAGTGCTTAATGTACTTAAAAATTATATATTCTAGCAGTCTCCAGTACTAATTTAATAGGTCTGATCTTTTGAAATGAATCATATCATATTTATGGTGATGTCTTATTCGAGAATGAGGCTAAATCTAATGAGAGGCAATTCCTTTGATGATAGTGACAATTACATCACTTGAACCAACACATCAACAGCTATCTCTTCTTACTGACAATAAGGTTTTTGGTTATCATTCATGAACAAGCCAGCTTTAACTTAGGTGTGTCCATAATCATGCAAAACAAAGAGAAATCAAATGCCAGAGATAACCCCAAATTTCTCATTTACTATCATTTTCAAGTTCCCTAAATCCCACATCTTTCCTCTAAATTCAAGTAAGTAAAAAGAACCAGTGGGACTTCCCTGGTGGCACAGTGGTTAAGAATCTGCCTGCCAATGCACGGGACACGGGCTCGAGCCCTGGTCTGGGAAGATCCCACATGACGCGGAGCAACGAAGCCTGTGCGTCACAACTACTGAGCCTGTGCGTCACAACTACTGAAGCCTGCCCTCCTAGAGCCCGTGCTCGGCAACAAGAGAAGCCACCGCAATGAGAAGCCCGTGCACCGCAACAAAGAGTAGCCCCTGCTCGCCGGAACTAGAGAAAGCCCGCGCGTAGCAACGAAGACCCAATGCAGCCAATAAATAAATAAATAAAATAAAGCTACTAAATCTGGTCAGAAGTATGGATCATTTAAAAAAAAAAAGGAAGAACTAGTAAATTTGGAGCTTCTACTACGTGGCAGACTGTGCAACAATTGATTTTTTAAATCAAATTCTTTTATTTCTTCTACAAATCCTTTGTAGTCAGAGCTAATAAGTACTGAAATGGCAAAAGTGCCAAAGGCTAGGAAACATGGCAAAGTCCTATGTGCTTCGTGATCTTTTGATGAATTTTACAAAAATCTGATTTAAAGCTGTGTAGTCTAGATCTTCGAATGCTTAATAACTGAAAGACTTAAAAAGGTAACTCTTTTGTTGAGGAAAAGGGTAATGAGAAGCACAATTCACCGATCTAACTTCATTAAGTTGAAACAGCACAAAGCCAGCACGCTTGGTAAAATATATATTAGTCAATAAATAATGTTGAGACAACTGTCCAGGCAACTGTAAACAAAAACCCCCAAATCCTTGCCTAAGTTCTAATATCATGGTAAATTCTAGATGAACATGTTGAATCACAATAGCAAAAATATACTTCACCTAGCTCTTAGGTACTTTGAGAAATGAAGTTTCAAACTGTCTTTTTTTTTTTATTTCGGTGAAGAATATTAATAAAACTGCAGAGAACATTAAGTAAAAGGTTTTGTGTTGTCTAAATACAAACTTTATTTGTAGACTTGGCTCATCCATCTGTGTATTTGGCAGTCAGCACAAATGCATATTTTGGCAAATTACATTCAGCCTATAAACTTCTTACCAAAGAAAATGAAGAGATTTTACTAGTTAGATGCGCACCCTGACACAACACTGCTAAAAAGAGGTGTGATTTGCTTACCTGTGATATTGAGACTTTCATAGTGAAAGCTTTGGGTCACTTTTCATTTTCTGCAAAACCTGCAGAAGCCCTTAATGAGATTTTTTACTTTATAGAAATGAAAGGAGTTAGCTTCCTGAGACACATGCCTGCAAGATGGCAATCACTGATGCTGAGAAGAGATGTTAAAATGTTGACCTGGCGTAAAACTCAGATTCTCGAGGCATGAGACAAACAGAAAGTCCGTATCTCGTTTGGAAATAACATTGAGAACGAACATCTCTAAAGAGGTCATAAAGAGTCATGTAAAGGAAAAACTGATTGTTTTGTCACCTGACTTTTTATATTACGTGTCAGTTGCAAGAAAAAAATTGACTCTTTTTTGGAAAAAGACTGCCTTAGAACTAGAAAAAATTGCCCCCAGAAAAAGGCAGCTGAGTTAAACAGGACCTTTTAAATTTCTTCAGTAAAACTGTGACTTTATTTGAGATCTTCCTTTGATTTTACAAGTTCAAATTAGCTTTGTGCTTTAAAACCATTTGCCCTGAAAAAGAGAGGCTTAATTAATGATGACATTTAATGTGCTTCAGAGTGTTTAAAAATGATGGACAATGTAAATAGATATGGATAGCCTGTAATGATGAAATTATAGACGCAAAGAGCCTGACAATGAGCTGATCCCCAGAATAAGCCTGTCGGTGCAGAGTAAGTCTAAATGCTGCAGTTGCTAGTAAGTAAAAGCCTAAGTATTCCATGTTCAAATGCTTTTGCTGGGAGGATATTTAGTTTGACTGACATCACACTGGACTGATACCAGGCATCTGCTTTTTTGATAAAAGCAGAACTGCAAGTCAAAGTGTATCTTACTTTTGACTGTATTCAGTTTTACCACCACATAAAAGAAAAAAAGGACATCTTACAGGCTGCAGGCACTTCAGAGAAGTGTTACTGGAAAAGGCAACAGAAAGACTAAAAATATCCTACTGGATCATAGGACAGAGAGAAACATCTCATCATTTTTTAACTGAAGTAATATCTTTTATTTTTCCTATTGTATTTATGTTCTTTTAAAAATTTATGTATAAAAATTTTATGTTTATATCTTAAGAATGTTCAATAATATAATCTAAATTTTTTTAATTCAATAACTAGTTTTTAAAAAGAGTCCAATTAAATTGCTGTATCAAAAGACAGAAACAAAACAAAACAAAACAAAAAGAAACAGGTAATTCCCTGGCGGTCCAGTGGTTAGGACTCAGCGCTTTCCCTGCGGGGGTTGGGGGCAGGGGTGGGTTCAATCCGTGGTCAGGGAACTAAGATTTCGCAACCCGTAAAGCGCAGCCAAAAAAAAGAAAGAAAAAAGACAGGAACAGACACACAGGCATTACAGCTTTGGGTATGCGGGGTCTTATAATTCTCCTCTCCCAAGTAGCTCCTCCCTCATAGAGTCAGGTGGTAGGTGTGGCTTATAGCAGATGCTCGGGAAATGTTAGCTGTCGGGATTATGATCCTCAGGTGGAACGCTAATTGCACCATCCCCTCCCTGATATCCTTGTGAAGCTGTGTGACCCAAGGCAAGTGTCCCCGTCCCATCACAAAGGTGAGTCTAGAGAAGGAACTTGCAGCCCTGCCTGCACAGGAGTGTCACATGGGTCAGGAAGGAGCTGAGCCTCTGCCCAGAAAGATGACCCGGAGCCCTGAGCATCTTTGGCGGGTGGGGGCACCTGGGCCGGCAGTGCCAGGTGTGGTTGGGAGGAAGTGGAGTCCTCAGTTAGGGCTTTGAAAACCATTGTTTGTGGCAGGCTTTGGCACTCACAGACCAGAGAAAACCGTCAGGTAGGAGGAGAAGCAATCAGAGGACGCTGCAGGGCTTGCTGGAGGGCTTCTGGAGGAGGGGGGTGTGAGGCAGGAGCAGAAAGGGTGGGGAAGGCCCCTTCCCGCCCCCCC
>NW_020172625.1:3743528-3800052 GCF_003031525.2 Neophocaena asiaeorientalis asiaeorientalis
AAGGCCAGGGGAGCAGGGGGGGGGGGTCTGATCTTGGAGGAAAAAAAAAAAACATCACAACACACTGTTACATTTTCTCACACATTAATTACTCCTATTATTAATCACTTCTAATTACTGTTAAGTGGGCTTATTTTTGTTTTGTTTAAATAATAGCTTTCATTTAACATGAAAATAAAATGGAATATACAAAGTAAACACCTGTTTTCATATTTTTATGTTAAAGTAATAACACATTTGAGAATAGTTATTTATTATACGCTCTTACTGTGTTTGGGGTATTTTTAATCTGGTGTATGTGTGTCCTGGGTTGGCTCTAAAAAGTTGCTCATCCTCCAAGCCACGGTTCTTACGTGTCAGTCCAAGGCTCCCAAAGTACATGTCTCAGGGAAGAGAGATCCAGGTGGAAGTTACATTTCCTTTTAGGACCTTGTCTTGAAACTCTCATATCCTCACTTATGCTTGTAATGTATTCTTTAGAAGCAAGTCGTTAAGGCTGGCCCACATTCACTGGGAGACTTAGACTCCATCTTTTGATAAGATGAGTGTCAAATTGTAAATACTTTTTAAACTACCACGAAGTGTGTAGAATACCGTCGCTCTCATACACTTTTGGTTGGTAAATGCACTGGTACACTCTATTTGGAGAGCAACCTGGAAATTCTAGGATTTTAGAGTATGGACAAACTCACAGAAATCTTCCAGATATATTCATTAAAGGTTGCCCCACCCCACCTCAATTTTTGATTTTGAAAATATTCAGAACTATAGAAACCTATCATGGAAGACTTAGAAATGGGCACAAGTTATTTGACACTCTTCCCATTGAGGCATGGGATTTCTTTCCCCTTCCTTTGAATCTGAGCTATTCTGATTTCTTTGAGCAATAAAAAGTTGCAGAACTTACCCAGCACCAGTTCTGGACCTAGCTTTTAAGAGGACTATGTCGTTTTTTAAAATTTATTTTATTGAAGTATAGTTGATTTACAATGTTGTGTTAATTTCTGCTGTCCAGCAAAGTGATTCAGTTATATGTGTGTGTGTGTGTATATACATTCTTTTTTATATTCTTTTCCATTATGGTTTATCAAAAGATATTGAATATAGTTCCCTGTTCTATACGGTAGGACCTTGTTATTTATCCATTCTATATATAATAGTTCGCATCTGCTAATCCCAACTCCCAATCCATCCTTCCCCCATGCCTCCTCCCCCTGGGCAACCACAAGTCTGTTCTCTATGGAGGACTGACTATTTCTGGTATGGTTTCTTGAAGCCCTGAGCCACCATGTAAATGCAACTGTCCTGTGGAGAGACCTTGAGACTACACGGAGAGCAAGAGGATTTCAGCTAAATCCAGCCTTTCATTCATCCCCAAAGAGAAAACAGGCAAGTTTTGGATTCTCTGTAACAGCCCATTCATTAGCTGAAAGCCACAGAGTGACTTCAGGTAGTGCCACATAAAAGCCAGAACAATTATCCATCCAAGCCCTTCTCAAATTCCTGATCCAAGAGATGTGAAATATAGTGAATGGCCACTTTTTTAGCTGCAGGTTTTGGAGTTGTTTGGTATGTGGCAATAGGTGATCAGGACACCTCCACACCCTTCATCCCATATTCATCAACTGTTAACATTTTGCCACATTTGCATGCTCTCTCTCTCTTACCCTGAATCATTTAAAAATAAATTGCAAATATCATGACACTGCACCTCAATACATCAGCGTGAACTTTCCTTCATAATCACTATGCCATTATCACTCCCAAGATATTGACATGTGTGAGACTTCTCAGTTGTGATTAAGATGATGTGCTCTCTATATATGTGTATATTCTTTTATAATTAATAAGGACTCTATAGGGTGATACTTTAAGACTATACGATTCTCCTGTTCCCCAAGAACCTTTCGCAAATTGTAGCATTCATTCACGATCCTTGCGTGGCTCAGTTATGATGTAGTTGGGTGCATAATAGGGGTTTGCTAATTCTGTCTTTCTTTCTACATTTGTTAGTTGGCATTCTCTCTAAAGGAGTTCTTCACCTCTTATCTCTCCTTTTTGCTTATCGCCATAGACTAACAGATTCTGCTTTTCAGCTTTATTGAGGTGTAATTGACAAAATTGTAAGATATGTAAAGTGTACAGCACAATGATTTGATACATGTACACACTGTGAGAGGATTCCCCCCACTGAGTTAATTAACACACTTCCACTATCACTTCACATATTTAACTTTTTAATTTTGGTGAGAACATTTAAGTTCTACTCTCTTAGCAAATTTTGATTATATAATACAGTATTACTAACTATAGTTATCATGTTATACCTTGGATATTGAGACCTTATTCTTATTCCTGGAAGTTTGTACCCTTTTTCCAACCTCTCCCTATTTCTTCCAGCCTGCAGCCTCTGAAAAACACTTTTCTACTCTGACTTTTTTTTTTTTTTTTTAGCTTTTAGATTCCATATTTAGGTCATACCATGCAGTATTTGTCTTTCTCTGTCTGGCTTATTTCACTTAGCATCATGCCCTCCAAGTTCATCCATGATGTTGCACATGACAGGATTTCCTTCTTTTATAAGGCTGAATAATATTCCATTGTCTATATACACCACATTTTCTTTGTCCATTCATCCACTGAGGGACTTAGGTTGTTTCCATACCTTGGCTATTGTGAATGATGCTTCAATGAACATGGGAGTGTGGATACCTCTTCAAGTTAATAATTTCATTTCCTTTGGATAGATGCCCAGAAATGAGATTGCTGGATCATATAAATGATTATTTTAAAAATTATTGGTGATGATGCTCAAATTATCCCAAATTAGGCCAGTTGGCTCCTTTTTTCTCTTTGCTTGTCTCCTTAAGTCTTGGTACGCTTCCTTCCTTTTTTGTGTGAGACTTTCCAGGCTCACTCAGACCTGGGACTGACCATTTCCCCAAGGAGCCCTAGTTCCTTTTTGTGTGGAAGGTATTTAGAAACCAACTTCTGGGCTCTAGGAATGCTTATTGCTACTGGAACTCAATTTATACTAATATTGCAAATTCAAATCCATCATCACAAGGTCCCTCACATTCCCTTATTCCATATCTGTATCTCCCTTTTCCCGCAGTGAGAAACCTAGTTTTGAAAAACATTTACTCATTTGCTCCATCTTACACATACACAAAAAGTTTCAGAATTATTCTACCAACACAAACAGCAACAACAGAGTCAAATTCAAAATTTCTTTGAAATTATTTTCACCCTTAGAATATATTTCACTAAGGATTGTCAGCCAGAGTTCCATGTATAAAAACTGCCTGAATTAATTCTTACTTCTGTTTGGTTATATTATCAATTTTATATACGGTCAAATTCTGTTTTTAGTATTAGTGACTTCCTATTTTTAAAAATCTTTTTCAGTTTAATTTTAAGATAATGTGTAAACCATTTACATAGGTCAAAAGTCAAAACTACATGAGCAGATATACTCAAGAACTGTTTCTATTGCATATTCATTCTACTCCATCCCCACTTATCACCTACAGGTAACCATTTTCATTAGTTTCTGTTCTATACATTTTTGTTTCTTTTTTAAAACTAGGAAAATATATTGCCCATTCATTTGTACACAAAATGTAGCAAAATATATTTTTTTAACTCCTTTTTGTTCCACTTTATCTGAGAATTAATATATCTAGGAATATTCATATCAACTCACAAATATCTTACTTATTCGTTTTTTGTTGTTTTGTTTACTGCTAGCCACAGAGTCTTTTTGTAATAACTAAACGCCGTTTTAAAAAATGGTTGCAACCATATTCTCTGAGATTAAGCGGCCCGACACAACTCTTCACAAGTTGCTTATTCTTTCTAAGCCTCTTTTTCTTCTTTCCCTACTGATATTCCAAGGTTCCTTCTTTAATCATTTTTTTCTCTGTTTAGAGAACTTCTTAAGAACTTCCTTTGGGCATAGGCTTCTGGATTGATAGTTCTTTTCTTTCAGCACCTAAAATATATCGTATAATTTTCTTCTGGCATCCATGGTTTCTGATGGGAAATATGCTGTAATTCTAACTATTTTTTCCCCCTGTAAATATGGTGCTGTTCTTCTCTGGCTGCTTTTAAAAAAATGGTTTTTGATCTTTAGTTTTCAGAAGTTTAATTATGACACATCTTGGTATGGATATCTTTGGGTTTATCCTGTTTGGCATTCACTTAAATTCTTGAATCTGTAGGTTGATGTCTGTTGCAAAATTTGTGAAGTTTTCAGCTATTATTTCTTCAGGTACTTTTTCAGCCCTTCCCTCTTTTCCCTCTTCTTTCAGAACTCTGATGACATGATACTAGATCTTCTAATTTTAGTCCCACAGATCTCTGAGGTTATGTTCTTTTCCCTTTTTTCCTCCCAGTTTGTTTTCTCTCTGTTCTTCAGGGCAATTTTATTGTTCTGTCTTTTTGTCCCCTGATTTTTTTCCCCCTCTGTTCCTCCATTCTGCTATTGAGCCCATCCACTGAGCTTTTTACTTCAGTTATTGTATTTTCATTTCTAAAATTTCCACTTGGATCTTCTTTATATCTTCTATTTCTTCACTGAAGCTTTCTATTTTTTATTTGTTTCAAGCATGTTTGTAATACTTCTTGAAGTATTTTATCACAGCTGCTTTAAAATATGTCAGCTAATCCTATCTCTGTTGTCATCTATTCATTGACTTTTCATACAGCTTGAGATCTTCCTAGTTCTCAGTATGATGAATGATTTTTCGTTGAAACATGGACATTTTCGTATTATGTTGTAAGACTCTGGATCTTATTTACAACTTCTGTTTTATTTTTATTTATTTATTTTATTTTTATTTTTTTTTTTTGCGGTACGCAGGCCTCTCACTGCTGTGGCCTCTCCTGTTGTGGAGTACAGGCTCCGGACGCGCAGGCTCAGCGGCCATGGCTCACGGGCCCAGCCACTCCGCGGCATGTGGGATCCTCCCGGACCGGGGCACGAACCCGTGTCCCCCGCATCGGCAGGCGGACTCTCAACCACTGCGCCACCAGGGAAGCCCCACAATTTCTGTTTTAGTTAGCTTTCTTTGACACTACTCCATCAGAGTGGAGGGATCACTGTCTCATTACTCATTACTTCTACCAAGTGAAGGTAGAAGTCCAGTTCCAATCAGCCTCAGTTGATACCTGAGTTGGCAAGATTTCTTGTTACTGCTGCGAGGGGGGTGGAGTTTTTGCTCCCCATGTGATCTCCACTGCCACCACTGTGGAGGTGGCCTTGTTACTGCTGGGCAGTGGTGAAAGTCCTAACTCTTTACTAGTGTCCTCTGAATCACCCCACTGGGGAGAGAAGGAGGTCCTCATTACCACTAGGTCGGGGTGGAAGCCCAGGCTCCCCACCATCTCCAATGACATAGCAAAGTCGTGGGGAAGGCCTGTTACCAGACAGTGGGGATGAACGTTCTAGCACCTTATTTGGCCTTCTCTGATACCACCATGGCATGGTGTTGAGATGTCTTTTTATAACCTTACAAGTGTGGAAACCTGGGCTTCCTACTCAGTCTTTGCTGGTGAGTGTAGGGATGGGTCACAGTCTTTTCTGTGGTGCTTGGTTGGAGTAGGTTGGTTATTAACTAAAAGTTTTCTTCTTGCTAGATTGTCCATTTCCTGGCCCTTTGGCTAAAAAGAGCAGGTTTTGTCGGGATTTCCTTGGGTCTGTGCCCACTGGTGTTTCAGGTTTACCATCTTCTTCAGCTGTAAATCTGGGTTGGTATGAGGTAAAAAGAAAACCCAGGGGATTCATCACTATGTCATTCCTTGGGTCCCAGGATCCCTATCCAGTTTGCCTTCTTCTCTCCATCTTTCAGAATCTTCTTAAGTTTGTTTAATATACAATGTCCAGAGTTTTCAGTTATACTTAGCAGAAGGAATAGGGAAAAGTATGTTTACTCCATATTCCTGGAAGCAGAAGTTCCCTAGTGTTGAATTTTATCAAAAGCTTTATAAAAAAAATCTCTTGAGATGATCTTTCTTTTTTGACTTTTTGATGTATTGATTTGACCTGTTGATATATTATTGCTCATTAACAGATGTTCTGAAATAAATACGTAGTCCTAGTTTTAAAAAAAAAATATATAATAGATTATAGGGCTATGTGTATGCAAATTAGATAAACTTTTAAAAAAAGTAGTCTTGTATATTTAAAAGAATAATTATTGGTTATGTACAAAATAGCTTATATGAAATAGTATTCTTCAGTTCTAAAAAAAATCATTGGCATGTATTTTAAAGAGGATTGCTTATTATCGAATTTTCAAATACAACAATGCCCATTTTCTCTTTCTTCTCTTTTCCCTATCAGTTTAAAATTAAATTTAAAATTGAATTTAGAAGAATGGTGCCCAGAATATTTTAATACTTGGTTCATTTTTGCCCACAGAAGGTCCTCATTAAAATGGCAACCTGATTCTTGCAGTTGCTTGGGGCAAAAACTTGGAGTTCTTCTTGATTCCTCTCATTCTCTCTGCCTCATTATCTCTTTAGCTATGTATCCATGTATCTTGTTCTCAATTCCTTTAGGTCTCCTCTGCCCCATCCCAGCCCCTCATATAAAATAACCCCCCCTACATATGCTTTCCCTTTCTTCCTTACTTTGCTTTATTTTTTTTCTCCATACCATTTATCCCTACCTGGCATGTTCTGTTGTATTTGTTTATACAAACTGTAAGCTGTATCAGGGTAGGGAGTTTATTTTGTTTACTGCTTTATCCTAGAGCTCAGAACAGTATCTGTTATGTTGTAGGGCCTCAAAAATATTTGTTGGATGAATGGATTAGTAAAAGAATGGAGACTGTAATGCATAAATGATGTTAGTGAAGATAGGCTTGTCTTTGTACTTTTCATTCTAATTTGTTATCTATATTTCTTGTATTGCTTCATTTTAATGTTATGAAGCCAAAACTTACACTATAAGACATAAAATTAAATTCCCTAATAAGAGAGATAGACTCTTACGTTTATCACAAACCACCAAAATAAAAGTCTGTCTCCATCTTGATATGATATGTATTATGGACTGTAATTATGGTACATATTATAGACAGTATGCTAATAACGGGCATGGCAAAGAATGCTTGGGGAGTTTAATTGCAAGTCATCACTGCACTTGAGTCCAACCTTTCTGCATAGAGCCATTCATCATGAGTGACAGCCAAGAAAAGGAGGAGAAGCAGCAGATTCTTCCACAGATCACTCTGCCCCCTATTCGCTTCACTCTGTCATTCAGTTTACAGTCCTCTTTGTTGGCTGCAATCATTCCCAGAGGATGTATTTATCACCATGGAAAAAACCCGAATGACATCAGCAGAAGCACTTACAACTCTGTGCTCTGATCCAATAAATAACGTGTGCTCAGTGTGTGGAAGTGTTGAAGCAGCCCCTAATGTTATCAAGAACCAAGTGGGGTTAGCACACACTGGCCTTCCTTGGGAGCTGGTTAAACGAGCAATCTCAAGCCTGCCCCAGACCTGCATTTTTAACAACATCTCCAGTGATTTCTCTGGACATTGGAGCATGAGAAACACTGATCTATAGAAGATCTGACTAATGCCTGAAGCCACCAACTCTTTAGGACCTGATTTAAGAAACATCATATCACAAACAGAGTTCAACTAAAGTGAGAATACAAAGCTTCTCACTTCTCACCTGGGAGATGTAACAGAAATATTTAGAAGTTGAATTAGCACACTGAATTGACCTATGTGGGTATATGATTCCCAAAGCTATTATATGTAACTCTCATTCCCTTTCCTATAATACGGGTATCATCATTCTCGTTTTCAGTAGAGTAAACTGACTTTCAGAAAAATGAACTGACTCTCCTAAGGTGACACAACTAGTAAATGGAGTAAAAATCAGCAGGACCAATTTTTGGACACCTCCCCCATCCCAGTCCGGCTCTCTTTCACCTCATTATAAGATTTTAAAGGTTTTCCTCCTTCCTCCCTCCTTCCTTCTCTCCCTCCCTCCCTCCCTCCCTTCCTTCCTTCTTTCCTTCCTTCCTTTCTTTCTTTCTTTTCTTTCTCTTTCTTGGTAAAGGATGATATAGAGCTAGTCAAAGCACATATTTTCCCCCTTCTCATAACTGAATCCCACAATCATTTAATACAGCACAGCTCTGGACGGATCAATTTTGGATGCTTCTCTACAAATCACTTATTTGAATCCATCTGAAAGGCCTCTGCCTCTGGTGAATGTACATCATTTGGTTGATGTTATATAGATATAGACTAAGTGCATATCTGGGATCAGCTAAATGAGTACTCAGCACTGTAGCAATTGGTAAAGGGATCCCTAGTTAAATGGTACCACTTAGCTTTGGCTTATTTCTTAAATATGTATTCACGCTCATAAATGTTTTTGCTGCTACAAAGGAAAAATATAACATAATTTTGGGAGTAGGAATAAATTGTGAGGGTTTAGGAAGAATGAGGACATACACAGTAGTTCCCTAAGAAGATTTTTTAAAATGGGAGTTCCCTGGCAGTCCAGTGGTTAAACTCTGCATTTCCAGTGGGCGCAGGTTCAATCCCTGATCAGGGAACTAAGATCCCACATGCCACGCGGAGCTGCCAAAAAAAAAAAAAAGATTTTTAAAACATACATGAAAAAGTAGAAAGTATTTGTATTTGACTTAATATGTGTTGGCAGGAGGGTAGGAGGGGAGACAGCAGAAGGTTACGCTCATGCATACACATTATTTGATCCTAAAACGTACTTAAACATCTTTCCTTGCAGCATTTTAGGACAGATCCTATATACTTTAGCTGATATCTTTCCAAAATCTGTGGACTGACAATAACAGCACTGAGTGGATGATACTTCTGTAAACAAAATTATCCGTGATTAAGGTAGAGTATACTGGGCTTCCCTGGTGGCGCAGGAGTTAAGAATCCGCCTAGCAATGCAGGGGACACGGGTTCGAGCCCTGGGCCAGGAAGATCCCACATGCCACGGAGCAACTAAGCCCGTGCGCCACGACTACTGAGCCTGTGCTCTAGAGCCCACAAGCCACAACTACTGAGCCCACGTGCCACAAATACTGAAGCCACGCATCTAGAGCCTGTGCTCCTCAACAAGAGAAGCCACCGCAATGAGAAGCCTGCACACCACAACGAAGAGTAGCCTCCGCTCACCACAACTAAAGCCTGCGCACAGCAACAAAGACCCAACACAGCCAAAAATAAATAAATAAATGAATAAATGAAATAAATCTATTAAAAAAAAAAAAGAGTATACTTAGATGAGCTCCAGTGTATCATGACGACTTACGTTTTAACACTCTTCTAGCTCTCTTCTGTAGAGTCTTTGCTAAAAATAATGGAAGAGCTGAAGATTTTAAAAGCTTTTTACTCCTCCACAAACCTGACATTAAATGGCTGTTGGGAGGGGGGGTACACAAAATATTAAATGTAACAGATTTATAGGTTTTGTTTATTTTAAGTGTCCAAACCAGTTCTGTTTGGGAATCTGAAATCCAATTTTGAGGGAATACCACTTGGGTAGCCTCTGTGCTCCCATCAGCATACCAGAAGGCTTTAAGTTACAAAAATATGGCACAAGAAATAATCGTTGACATTTTGTGCATGTACTAGTAGGTCTCAAGGGCCCAAGCAATGTGTATGGTCTAAACATTGGGTACATCATGTGAATTCTTTATACACTCTGTTTTCCCATCAGCCATATTTCATCAGCAATCATTTAATTAAAAATTGGAACACTATAGGAGGTTCATAGCTTATTGCCATTATTTAATATTTGTTTTATGACCAGCCAGGAAGGGGTTGTGGAAACCAGCAATTTTTCTCTTGAAGAATAGTTAAAATCAGAACTGTCAACCCCAAGCATACATAAAACAGGATCTAAGTCACATTTATCTCCCACCAGAGAACCAGAAACACAGTGACTATGTCTCCAGAATTAAAAATTAATAGCCATAAAAGGGACTATAAAAGAGGTGAAAAGGAGGTAGGTTTTGTAACAATACACAAGGAGCACCTAGAGGACTATTTATTTGCACTTTGGAGCTGGAGAGTTACAAAGATGGTCAATTCAGGTTCACAGTTTTTAAAATGAAAAAGCCTTGTTTGGAAAAACCAACTTGAACTCAGTGAAACTACGTTTTGAAGTGAAAGATTTTTACCCTGAATTTCTAGTTCAACTGACAATGAAATGCAACCAGATAATTATAAAATCTCTTTATTTTGTAATGCTTGAATACAATTTTATTGTAATAATATTACTTTTTGTTCCAATTTATAGGTATTTGTAAAATCAAATATTGACTCTCTCTAAGGGGGAAAATCCCTTTGATCTTAAAATGAAAGTAATGAAATCATATTTTCTAATTCATTTCATAATATGTTAGCACAAAGTCACTTATTTATCCATCTGGAGATACTTTTACTATGCTACATTTTTAAAGAAAAAAGCCTGGGAATTAAAAGAAATTTTAAAATTGGAATATAGTTGATTTACAATGTTATATTAGTTTGAGGTACACAGTGAATCAGTTATACATAAATATATATGTACATAATATATACATTCTATTTCAGATTCTTTTCCCATATAGGTTATTACAGAGTAATGAATAGAGTTCCCTGTGCTATACAGTAGGTCCTTATTAGTTATCTATTTTGTATATAGTAGTGGGTATATGCTAATCCCCATCTCCCAATTTTTCACTTTCCCTCATGTTTCCCCTTTGGTAACCATAAATTTGATTTTGAGATCTGTGAGTCTGTTTCTAGTTTGTAAATAAGTTCATATGTATCCGTTTTTAATTAGATTCCACATATAAGTGATATCATATGATGTTTGTCTTTCTCTGTCTGACTTACTTCACTTAGTATGAATATCTCTAGGTCTATCCATGTTGCTGCAAATGGGATTATTTCGTTCTTTTTTTTTTAGTATTTTTATTGGAGTATAATTGCTTTACAATGGTGTGTTAGTTTCTGCTGTATAACAAAGTGAATCAGCTATACATACACATATATCCCCATTTCTTCTCCCTTTTGTGTCTCCCTCCCACCCTCCCTGTCCCACCCCTCTATGTGGTCACAAAGCACCGAGCTGATCTCCCTGTGCTATGCGGCTGCTTCTCACTACCTATCTATTTTTGCATTTGGTAGTGTATATATGTCCATGCCACTCTCTCACTTTGTCCCAGCTTACCCTTCCCTCTCCCTGTGTCCTCAAGTCCATTCTCTTTATTCCTGTCCTAGGTTCTTCAGAACCTTATTTTTTTTTTTTAGTTTCCATATATATGTGTTAGCATACGATATTTGTTTTTCTCTTTCTGACTTACTTCACTCTCTATGACAGAGTCTAGGTCCATCCACCTCACTATAAATAACTCAATTTCGTTTCTTTTTACGCCTTAGCAATATTCCATGGTACATATGTGTCACATCTTCTTTATGCATTCATCTGTCGATGGACACTTACTTAGGTTGCTTCCATGTCCTGGCTATTGTAAATAGAGCTGCAATGAACATTGTGTACATGACTCTTTTTGAATTATGGTTTTCTCAGGTTATATGTCCAGTAGTGGGATTGCTGGGTCGTATGGTAGTTCTATTTTTAGTTTTATAAGGAACCTCCATACTGTTCTCCATAGTGGCTGTATCAATTTACATTCCCACCAACAGTGCAAGAGGGTTCCCTTTTCTCCACACCCTCTCCAGCATTTATTGTTTGTAGATTTTCTGATGATGGCCATTCTGACTGGTGTGAGGTGATACCTTATTGTAGTTTTGATTTGCATTTCTCAAATGATTAGTGATGTTGAGCATCCTTTCATGTGTTTGTTGGCAATCTGTATATCTTCTTTGGAGAAATGTCTATTTAGGTCTTCTGCCCATTTTTGGATTGGGTTGTTTGTTTTTTTAATATTGAGCTGCATGAGCTGCTTGTATATTTTGGAGATTAATCCTTTGTCAGTTGCTTCATTTGCAAATACTTTCTCCCATTCTGAGGGTTGTGATTTTATCTTGTTTATGGTTTCCTTTGCTGTGCAAAAGCTTTGAAGTTTCATTAGGTCCCATTTGTTTATTTTTGTTTTAATTTCCATTTCTCTAGGAGGTGGGTCAAAAAGGATCTTGCTGTGATTTATGTCATAGAATGTTCTACCTATGTTTTCCTCTAAGAGTTTTATAGTGTCTGGCCTTACATTTAGGTCTTTAATCCATTTTGAGTTTATTTTTGTGTATGGTGTTAGGGAGTGTTCTTACTCCATTCTTTTACATGTAGCTGTCCAGGTTTCCCAGCACCACTTATTGAAGAGGCTGTCTTTTCTCCATTGAATATTCTTGCCTCCTTTATCAAAGATAAGGTGACCATATTGGCGTGGGTTTATCTCTGGGCTTTGTATCCTGTTCCATTGATCTATATTTCTCTTTTTGTGCCAGTACCATACTGTCTTGATTAGTATAGCTTTGTAATGTAGGTTGTCCATTTTATTGGCATATAGTTGCTTGTAGTAATCTCTCATGATCCTTTGTATTTCTGTTTTTACTTCTCCTTTTTCATTTCTAATTCTGTTGATTTGAGTCTTCTCCCTTTTTTTCTTGATGAGTCTGGCTAATGGTTTATCAATTTTGTTTATCTTCTCAAAGAACCAGCTTTTAGTTTTATTCATCTTTACTATTATTTCCTTCATTTCTTTTTCATTTATTTCTGCTCTGATCTTTATGATTTCTTTCCTTCTGCTAACTTTGACCTTTTTGTTGTTGTTCTTCTTCTTTCTCTAATTGCTTTAGGTGTAAGTTTAGGTTGTTTATTTAAGATGTTTCTTGTTTCTTGAGGTAGGATTGTATTGCTATCAAATTCCCTCTTAGAACTGCTTTTGCTTCATCCCATAGGTTTTGGGACTTTCATTCTGTATGTGTCCCTAGGTCTGAAGTGGGTCTCTTGTAGACAGCATATATACGGGTCTTGTTTTTGTATCCATTCAGCCAGTCTATGACTTTGGGTTGGAGCATTTAGTCCATTTACATTTAAGATAATTATCGATATGCATGTTCCTATTAGCATTTTCTTAGTTGTTTTGGGTTTGTTATTGTAGGTCTTTTCCTTCTCTTGTGTTTCCTGCCTAGAGAAGTTCTTTTCACATTTGTTGTAAAGCTGGTTTGGTGGTGCTGAATTCTCTTAGCTTTTGCTTGTCTATAAAGCTTTTGATTTCTCCATCGAATCTGAATGGGATCTTTGCTGTGTAGAGTAATCTTGGTTGGAGGTTTTTCCCTTTCATCACTTTAAATATGTCCCTTCTGGCTTGCAGGGTTTCTGCTGAAAGATCAGCTGTTAATCTTATGGTGATTCCCTTGTATGTTATTTGTTGCTTTTCCCTTGCTGCTTTTAATATTTTTTCTTTGTATTTAATTTTTGATAGTTTGATTAATATGTGTCTTGGAATGTTTATCCTTGGATTTATCCTGTATGGGACTCTATGTACTTCTTGAACTTGATTGACTATTTACTTTCCCATATTAGGGAAGTTTTCAACTATAATCTCTTCAAATATTTTCTCAGTCACTTTCTCTTCCTCTTCTTCTTCTGGGACCCCTATAATTCGAATCTTGGTGCATTTAATGTTGTCCCAGAGGTCTCTGAGACTGTCCTCAATTCTTTTCATTCTTTTTTCTGTATTCTGCTCTGCAGTAGTTATTTCCACTATTTTATCTTCCAAGTCACTTATCCATTCTTCTGTGTCAGTTATTCTGCTATTGATTCCTTCTAGAGAATTTTAAATTTCATTTATTGTGTTGTTCATCATTGTTTGTTAGCTCTTTAGTTCTTCTAGGTCCTTCTTAAGCATTTCTTGTATTTTCTCCATTCTATTTCCAAGATTTTGGATCATGTTTACTATCATTACTCTGAATTCTTTTTCAGGTAGACTGCCTATTTCCTCTTCATTTGTTTGATCTGGTGGGGTTTTACCTTGCTCCTTCATCTGCTGTGTATTTCTCTGTCTTCTCATTTTGCTTAACTTACTGTGTTTGGGATCTCCTTACTGCAGGCTGCAGGTTCATAGTTCCCATTGTTTTTGTGTCTGCCCTCAGTGGGTAGGGTTGGTTCAGTGGGTTGTGTCGGCTTCCTGGTGGAGTGGAGTGGTGCCTATGTTCTGGAGGTTGCAGCTGGATCTTGTCTTTCTGGTAGGCAGGACAATGTCTGATGGTGTGTTTTGGGGTGTCTGTGACCTTATTTTGATTTTAGGCAGCCTCTCTGCAAATGGGTGGGGTTGTGTTCCTGTGTTGCTTGTTGTTTGGTATAGGGTGTCCAGCACTGTAGCTTGCTGGTTGTTGAGTAGAGCTGTGTCTTAGCGTTGAGATAGAGATCTCTGGGAGAGCTTTTGCCGTTTGATATTATGTGGGGCCAGGAGGTCTCTGGTGGACCAATGTCCTGAACTTGGCTCTCCCACCTCAGAGGCTCAGGCCTGACACCCAGCCAGAGCACCAAACCCTGTCAGCCACTTGGCTCAGAAGAAAAGGGGAAAAAAAAAAGGAAAGAAAGGAAAATAAAATAAAGTTATTAAACAAAAAAAATTATTGAAAATAAAATATAAAAAAGTAATTTAAAAAAAAAAGAAAGGAAGAAGAGAGCAACCAAACCAAAAAACAAATCCACCAATGATAATAGGCACTAAAAACTATACTAAAAAAAAAAAGAGAATGGACAGAAGCCAGGACAAATGGTAAAAGCAAAGCTATACAGGCAAAATCACACAAAGAAGCATACAAATACACAGTCACAAAAAGAGAAGAAGGACAAAATATATACATAAAAAAAGGGAAGAGAGCAACCAAATCAATAAACAAATCTACCAATGATAATAAGCTCTAAATACTAAACTAAAATAAACATAAAACGAGAAGCAGATTAGATGCAGAAAGCAAACCTCAAGTGTACAGTTGCTCCCAAAGTCCACTGCCTGAATTTTGGGATGATTCATTGTCTATTCAGGTTTTCCACAGATGCAGCGTACATCACGATGATTGTGGAGATTTAATCCGCTGCTCCTGAGGCTGCTGAGAGAGATTTCCCTTTCTCTTCTTTGTTCGCACAGCTCCTGGAGTTCACCTTTGGATTTGGCCCCACCTCTGTGTATAGGTCGCCCGAGGGCGTCTGTTCCCTTTTGGGAAGTCTGAGGTCTTCTGCCAGCATTCAGTAGGTGTTCTGTAGGTGTTGTTCCACATGTAGATGTATTTTTGATGTATTTGTGTGGAGGAAGGTGATCTCCATGTCTTACTCCTTTGCCATCTTGAAGGTCCCTCCTATTCCATTCTTTTTTATGGCTGAGTAGTATTCCATTATATATAGGGTGCATGTATCTTTTTGAATTATGGTTTCCTCCATATATATGTCCAGGAGTGGGATTGCTGGATCATAAGGCTAGGAATTTTGAACATCATATTTAACAGGACAATTGGTACTTTGTGCTGGTCAGAGTAAAATTAGTGGTATTTCACCGAACAAAATTGTTTGTATAGCTTCATATGAGAAGGATTATACTTTATATTTATTTATATTTATATCACCCATTTTCTAAGAATTCCTATACTTTGGGATCTTAAAAAATGCTTGTTGAATGACTAACCATTGTCCATTACTCTCCCTGCCAAATGT
Organism: Neophocaena asiaeorientalis asiaeorientalis; assembly: GCF_003031525.2. NCBI lineage: Eukaryota > Metazoa > Chordata > Mammalia > Artiodactyla > Phocoenidae > Neophocaena > Neophocaena asiaeorientalis. Next base: position 3,759,201 of record NW_020172625.1, read on the forward strand.
GGGCAATAGGACAAATAGCAAACTACTAGTCCCCATTAGCAGATGAGGAGCATGAGGAAAGAGAGGTTAGATGTTTGCCAACATCTTAAATTTAAACTGTGCAACATATCTTTTGGCTACTAGAAGAAACATGAAGTGGAGAGATCTAGGGGACAATCTAGACCCTGGTTGCAGCTCATCTTTGCCTGGAGGTTGAGGAAGCCTTTCCATACCTCAGTCATCACAGATCTGGTTACTTCAAGAGAGTGGCTGTCAAATCTCTTACAAATTGTCTTTAGTTTTGTACTATTTACTTACAGGCCAAAGTAGATTTCTCTAAAACCAACAAACAGACAAACAAGCCATTAAGACTGAATCTTTCTTGTCCCAGACAGGATTATTGATCCTTAAAGAGTTTTATAAAAGCTATTTTACAAAGGCCAAGAATGTACCGAGGTCAAGAATACTTGGGTTTGAACTCTATGTGTTTTATCAGCTGTATATCCTTGGGAAAATTACAAAACCTCCATATGCCTCAGTTTCCTCATCAGTTAAATGGTAGTGAGAAGAGTTGCTAGACTGTAGTTGGTTGTGGGGGTTAAATGAGCTAATTCTTATAAAGAATATAGAATAGTGCCTTTCACGCATAACACTTAATAAACATTAAGCATTATTAATATTTCTCCTGACTTTGCTTCATTGTTCTACAACCATGAAATATAATGAGATTAGTTGAAATACTTTGTTATGTTTTATTTTGTAAGGGCAATAACATTAGAAAATTTTCCAAAATTCCCTCTAATCCTAGCACTGTAACACAATTATTTTTGTTTGTATACATTCCTTCCTGTTTTTGTCATATGTATGCATGTTTCTGCATAGTTAAAGTAAACCCACAGTCAAATAACTAATTCCATGTTTGTATTTTGCTGTTTTCCACTTATCATAATCTATACACATTTTACACATTTCTATAGGCTTAGTAATAATTTTGTTTAATGGATACATAATTCATTCTTTCCGCTTTTACAGATAATACTATAATATATAGGTTTGCTTTGTTGAAATATTTTTGCAGTATAAATCTTCAAGAATGAAATAACTAATAGTGATATAATAATAAATAATAATGATAATAACAACAACTACCACCTATCCCTGTATTTCTTCACTGATTTCTGGTTAGAGATTCTTGTCTTCTTACCCTCTGTAGTACCCACCACCACAAATCCCACTCAGGACTAAAGGTTCTTCATAGTATTCTGGGTGCGTACTTGACAGGGCAGGGTGGTGGTGTTCAGGGTTGAGAACAGAAATCAGAGGTGATTTCTGATAAACTGGCTCTCTGAAAAACACAAACCCTGATTGGTATCATTTGCCAATTTCTGTGGTGTAAATATTCCCACCATGTCTAATTTAAACCTACCAATGGTGTTAACAATTGGCTTGCAAAATTCCTAAAAATTTAACTGGCTCTTGTGAGCTGGTATGACATAGCTGGTTTCAACATAGCAGTGGAAGTGGAGCTGAAGCCTTTTGGGATGTTGTAAAGCAAAGATATTCAATAGGCCAGTCACCCACCAGATCACACAGTTAATTCTATTATCTGTGCTTTTGCTACCCAGTGTGGTGGGTCGAAGGACCAGTAGCTTCAGCACCACCAGGGAGCTGGTTAGAAAAGCAGAATCATGGTCCCACCCTACATGTAATTTGCTCAAGTTCTCAAAGTTAGTAAGTATTGTGGGCAAGATTCAAACCTAGGCCCTCCAACATAGTCCAGCTTGTAGCCATTGTTTGTTCTGCTCTGCTAGTTTTTCCAATACCAGTTTTTAAAAAATTGAATCAGAAAAATTGAGGATCTTAAAAACTTTTGTCTCATAGAGCCAAACCCAGATGGAACTGAGAATGGAAAATCTGTCTTTTGTCTCAGAGTAAATGGGTTCTGTGTGCTGGAATTGGAAGAATTCACTTTCTGATTTTTATTCATATTCAGGTGGGTTGAGTATTGGTTGATTAAAAAGCCTCAAGTCTAGGGGCTCCATCTAGGCAGCTGTGTCCACACCAGTGGGATTTTCTTAATTTTACACTCCCAGCTAACTTCCCTTTACCCAATTCCCTAACCTTTTAATTTTTCTTTAAATTATTAAGGAAATACATACTTATGATAAAACACATTTTAAACCTGTTAAGTGAAATAGACAAAGACAAATATATTATGACTTTACATATATGTGAAATCTAAAAAACAAAACAAATGAACAAACAACAAAACAGAAAAAGAGTCAGATATAGAGAACAAACAGGTGGTTGCCAGAGGGGAGGGTGGTGGGGGGAAGAAATAGGTAAGGGAGATTAAGAGGTACAAACTTTCAGCTGCAAAATAAATGAGTCACTGGAATGAAATGTAAAGGGTGGGGAATATAGTTACTAACTATGCAATATCTTTGTATGATGGCATATAGTAACAAGACTTATCATAGTGATCATTTTGAAATATATAGAAATATTGAATCACTTTGCTGGGTAATAGGAACTAACTGTTGTGTTGAAGGTCAATTATACTTCAAAAACAAACAAGCTCATATAAAAAGAGATGAGGGGCTTCCCTGGTGGCACAGTGGTTAAGAATCCGCCTGCCAATGCAGGGGACACCGGTTCAAGCCCTGGTCCAGGAAGATCCCACATGCCGCGGAGCAACTAAGCCTGTGCGCCACAACTACTGAGTCTGCACTCTAGAGCCTGCCAGCCGCAACTACTGATCCCACGTGCCACAACTACTGAAGCCTGCACGCCTAGAGCCCGTGCTCCACAATGAGAGAAGCCACCGCAATGAGAAGCCTGCACACTGTAACCAAGAGTAGCCCCCGCTAACCACAACTAGAGAAAGCCCGTGCGCAGCAAAGAAGACCCAATGCAAACCAAAATAAATAAAATAAAATAAAAGTAAAATTAAAAAAAAATAAAAAGAGAGATGAGATTTGTGGTTACCAGAGGAAGCAAGTGAGGGGAGGGGGAACTGGATGAAGGTGGTCAAAAGGTAAAAACTACCAGTTATAAGATAAATAAGTGCTAGGGATGTAATGTACAACATGATAAATATAATGAACACTGCTGTATGTTATGAAAAGTTAAAAAGTTGTTAAGAGAGTCATTTTGAGTTCTCACTGCAAAGAAAAATATATTTTCTTCAGTTTCTTTAATTTTGTGTCTATATGAGATGATGGACATTTGCTAAACTTATTGTGATGATCATTTCATGATGTATTTAAGTCAAATCATTATGCCGTACACCTTAAACTTATACAATGATGTATGTCAAATTATACCTCTGTAATTTTATCTCAATAACACTGTAAGAAAAAAACACATTTTAAAATAATATGAAAGGCTATAGAGTGAAAATGGGAATATCCCTTTCCCCCCACCCCCCACCCCCGGTCCTGTCCCACTTCTTAGAGTTAACCGCTGTTACCAGTTGCTTCTAGGCACCTCTATAAATGTTTCTAGGCATTTACAACTAGTATTGTTTGATAAATGTTATCACACTATACATGATATTCTACCTCTATTTTTTTTTTAAGTTGACAAAATATATCACACATCATTTCTACAAATATCTATAGATGTATCAAGTGTTGCATTGCTTGAGAACACCTACTTGGGGCACTAGCAAAGCAGGGTAGGAAAGAAAGAAAAAGAAAGGAAGGAAGGAAGGAAAGAAGGGAGAGTGGAAGGAAAAAGGGAAACAGGAAGGAAGAGACCTATTTTGATTAATTCATACAAAATGTGTTGCAAAATATTTTCAGAATCTATAAAATGAAAAAGAAGCTATTTTGATTTCAGTTTGCAGGGAGTTTTGATTTTTGTGGCTTATATTTATTTTAAATTGGAATTAGATATTATTTAACCAGTCCCTATTTACATTATTTCCAATATATGATTGCAAACAATGCTGCAATGAATAATCTCTGTATCTGTTTGTTTTTGCTTACCTATTTGCACACATCTGTACAAACAGCTATAAATTCCTACAAGTCCAATCCCCAATCTTTAATTCTGGGATTTCCTTGACAATTCAAACACTTTGTAGAAGAAACAGGATCTTGTATGAGAAGATCACAGTATTAACTAAGGTTCTGGAGAGAGGGGACAGTTCCTTCTTTCATTGCTCTAACTTTTAACTTTAGGAAATCTTGTTGGGAGAACACAACAAATCTCCTTGTACTTGGTAGAAAAAACTGGAGAGTTTTTTGCACAGGTATAATTTGATGGAGTTTGGAGTCCCCCAGGAAATTTGACTCACCATTTTCGGCAGTGGATACTATTATTAACATACTTTCCAATTCACATGTTTTCCTTTTCACACCACACAGTAGCCCATAGATACGAGGAAATAAGGAGGAAGGGCAAGACTCTTCATCAACTTTTTTATTACAACATTCTGTTGAGATCCATTGGCTTTCTCACTAGGATGTGGGACGGGCCATTAATTTGGAGTCTTGCATAGAGGACAGCCTCAGAAATGAGTCTTACCTTACTAAGAGATTCCTTTAAAAGAGATTCCTTTAAAAGTTCACTGAACAGGCCCATTCTAAAACTGCTGCTTGTGATGGCTTATGCTGAATCCTACTTTAGAACAAATACCTGTGATCATGCAAGATACTATTATGTTTTATAGGCCAGTATCAATCTTTTTCTTGGAGAGCATGCTGCTATAATACGCAATTTGGACATACACAGCAGAGGGTAGAATTTGGCCGGGAGTAATTAGTTTGTAATTAGTCAGCTAAGGGTGTGTGAGTTTGCACATGTGCAAATATACTAGTCGTCGAATATTTACCCTGAGCCTCCTTTGTAGATGACACTAGCCTAGCTGTGTGGAAGAGGAAAAGTGAACTCTTAGCATTGTAGATCTCTCAGTTATTTCCATAAGTCATCATTTTTTCTTACCCTCTAAAGATTTCTTTCCAGGAATCCAATCCATTTTATACTCACTTCTGTTTTTGAGACTGGATAGCCATATTGGAACCCCATGTTTCCTGGAGAATTTGCTGTTTTCACAGAGCAAAGGAGCCTTAGATCCCTGATTGCTTTGTAAAGAGTGACTCTGCGAAATGATTTAGTCTTTAGCATATGTAGCTTACCTGATTAGTTGCCATTAAAGCTAATGTAAGACAAATACTCAGCCTGTGAGGAGAGAGCCTGTAACTTTAATAATGCCCAAGGGAATATGTATGACCTCACACCTTCAGCCCAGACATTGTTTAACCATACTCCGCAGTTTGTGAATTTCAATTATTTGTTCAGAGGGGCCATTCATAATTGCCTGGTGTAAGCCTGCCTTTAGGATGCAAAGCAGAAGACAATGAAAATGCTACCCGAGCGAATTAGGGCAGCAGCACTTAAACATATAAATTAACTAGCCCTCTTTTCACATCTCCCTCTTTCTATTCTGAGAGGTTTCGGTCTGGTGACATCAAAGACAGGATTATGGGAGAAGATAAAAACTTGATCTAATGTCCATGTTTGAAGTCATGAAAGTCCCCCTCCCTCCATGGCAAAATAACCCTCTTCATAACACACACAAAAACCAGGGTCCAGGTGCAAAGGAGTTGGGGGAGGGGTGAGGATGAGGGAAGCCTGCAAGAAGGCCCTGGCTTCCTGAGGTTGTAGGAATAACTGGGTGTTAAAGCCCTGCATTGCCAAATGTGCTAATAGATTTTTTGTAGGCTTGGGCTGGCTTTGTTCTGCAAATTAATATGTTAAGTCTTTCTTTTAAGCCCCTGTGATGTTGGAATGGTTCTTTAATGAGATTTTAACTAGGTTTCTCCTACTGTCAGCAAAGCCTAGAACAGAAGTGTTTCTTAGGTGAAAGGAGAATGATCTTTAACTTCAACATCATTAGCAAATATTTCCTTAAATGTCGTTTTTCAATCAAATTTCTTGCCCCATAACCAACTATGATATTTGTGTCCACTGTACCAATGGGATATGAAGCAAATATATTCACATTAAAGTGATAGGTTTAAAAATGTCCAATAGTTTCTTTGGGGGGGTGAGAGTTTACAGAAGGTAAATATACTATAATTTGAAGATATTGAAGTCTTACGTTCTTTGAAATTCATAGAAATTGTTTGAGATGGATACAGACCTTGCTCTTTAAAAATATATGCAGCTGCACTGCCTGGTATTACAGCCTGGAAGATTTATTTTGAAAACTCTGCAAGCTACAGCCCCATGACTTTTAAAGTCTTTAGTCCTTTAAGCACTAAATCAGCATTCAAGTGGCTGGTTAATCTCCCAAGGCCAAAATGAAGTGCTCTGGCCTAGTTTATAACACAGAGTGACTGTTAGCAAACTCTTTCTTAGCACCAAACCCAGTAAGCGTGGAGTATAAACACAGCCTTTGGACAAAATTGGTGTATTGGCTTCCTTCCTCGATTTCTCCTTTTTTCGTACTTTGTAGACTTGTGTACACTTGAACCCCAAAATAGAAAAACGTAAAATCTTGTATTGTGGGAGGGAGGTAGCAGGTATTACAATCTGCTCTGACAGACTTAGTTGTTGAGGTTCAAATACCATGAAAAGCTCTTAGTTCCTCCCTGTATTCCCAGCCTTCTTGGTTGGAGATCTCCTAGTCTTTTTTTTTTTTTTTTTTTTTTTTTTTGCGGTACGCGGGCCTCTCCTGTTGCGGAGCACAGGCTCCGGACGCGCAGGATCAGCGGCCATGACTCACGGGCCCGGCCGCTCCGCGGCATGTGGGATCTTCCCGGACCGGGCCACGAACCCGCGTCCCCTGCGTCGGCAGGCAGACTCTCAACCACTGCGCCACCAGGGAAGCCCTCCTAGTCTTTATTATTGCTCTCTATGTACTGTGGTTCGCACATCCCCGGAGGGCAGTCCATCCCAGCCAGTGATACGTTCCATTCTGAACAAGGGCTCTGCCTCACAGTTGAGGAGGTCTTTAATCTCCTTTCATTTATCCAAGCTTAATCGAAAAATTAAACCTCCTAGTTCACCCAAAGGGTGGGTCTTTGCTATGTGGTAGAAGGTGTGGATCTCACCGTTTTCTAGAAAAGTCACATTCTTAGAAGGAAACCTAGAAGCCCAATGGCTTAGAAGTCTGAGCAGCCCCTGGTGACCTTCCCCAGTCTCAGTTTCACATCTTTACATACTCACTCAGTTTTGTGTTTATGTATTTACCTTAAAAGTTATTTGATTAAATGTGATAAAGGCCAGTCATTTATTCTGTTTAAGAAAATGTGTCAGCCTCCTGATTTCTGCTTCCAAAGACGTTTAAGAAAGTTAGCACATCCGAGGCTTGAAAACTTATGCAAATAAGTTACAAAAATGGTCTACAGTGAGTTTTCAGAGTATAAGTCACGTACTAGAAATCACTGAATCAGACTTGTCTCTAAGATATAGTCAAGAAACTTTCCCACTTACATCTTCAAGGTGCTCTCTGTTTTGGACTAATCTTCCAAGGTATAGCCAGACCTGTATAATTTCTATCCCTTTTCCTCAAAAACCCTTCATGGCTGGTATAACATATGAATTACTCTGCCTTGAGTGTTGACTATGTCATGGACTGAGGTCAGCCTTTGTAACAATTTGTAAACAATTCTGTTGGGAACCCATGGCTGTGATGTTTGTCTGCATCTTCATTGCCGAAGAGCACGCATGGGTCAGGTGTTCTTTGCTGGATGACTAGTATGCTAGCATACACACTCTCACCATATTTCTTCTAGGCCTAATACTTGATCTTTTCTAATCAGTGGATACAAGAGAAGATGTATCATGAGTTTTCTATATTTCCTAAAAATTTGGAATAGCTCTGAGATGTAAGAACTTGAGCCAGAGTGATTTAGAGGAGAGCTTTTAGACTTCCTAATCATTACAGAGTCAGATCTTCCATTAGGGCACATCTTTCCAGTATGGTTGCAGGCATTATTGCTACTGTGTAAGTTCCTGCAAGATTAAAGGCAAAGGTTTTCATTTCTTGATGGGGTTCTAGAAACCTTGGTTTTCCAGGATTTCCTGGATTACCAGGACATTGAGGTGGGGAGCAACTCTAATTCTTCAAGAGGCCCTTTAAGGTCCTTGTAGCACAGTAGCCCTATGTGGCCCTCCCATGGTGGTGATGGGGTTGCTTGAAATGTTCTTAAATCAGTGCACTTCCTGGAAATTCTACAAGTATCAGTGAAAGTGACTGTTTGATTGTTTAACATGATCTCAAGACCCTCAATCTCCTGGACTGCTAGTTATTCAAATTTTATACTCTCATTTTTCTAAGTCCCTAACCTATCAGAAGCTGAAAGGGCACTTTAAGCATACTCCATTGCCAGACATCAGGAAAGGAATAGGATTGATAGTCAAAGCAACTAGAACTTAAGTAGAGAAATGGTAGTCACCATTAATAAGAATTGCCTAGCTAACTCCAACTCAAGTGACTGTATAAGTTTTCTGTTTCATCAGTCATTGAGGGAGGGGTATTGAAATATCCAACTATAGTTATAGATTCATCTATTTCTCCTTTCAGTCCTATCATTTTTGCTTTATGTGTTTGGGGCTTTATGTATTAGTTTTTTTGGGGGGCTTTATGTATTAGTTTTTTTAGTTTAGTTTTTTTAATATTTAGTTTATTTTTTTAATATTTAGTTTTAAAAAATATTTATTTATTTATTTGGCTGCACTGGGTCTTAGTTGCAGCATGCGGAATCTTTAGTTGCAGCATGTGGGATCTTTAGTTGCAGCATGCGGGATCTTTAGTTGCAGCATGTGAACTCTTAGCATGTGGGATCTAGTTCCCTGAACAGGGATCGAACCCGGGCCCCCTGCATTGGGAACACGGAGTCTTAGCCACTGGACCACCAGGGAAGTCCTCCGTGCATTAGTTTTGAATACAAACATTTGTTGTTTTCTTATATTGTCAAAGTTATTAGGAGGTATAAAAATCAGACACAAATAGGGATTTTGACAAAGAGAATAATAACAATTAGGAACTGATGGCATTTGTTATCAAAATCTAAAGTCTAGGGGCTTCCCTGGTGGCCCAGTGGTTGAGAGTCCGCCTGCTGATCACCGGGTTCGTGCCCCGGTCCGGGAATATCCCACATGCTACGGAGCAGCTGGACGCGTGAGCCATGGCCGCTGAGTCTGCGCGTCCGGAGCCTGTGCTCCGCGACGGGAAAGGCCACAACAGTGAGAGGCCCGTGCACCAAAAAAAAAAAAAAAAAAAAAAAAAAAAAAAAAGCTAAAGTCTACTCTCTTTACCACACTGAGGTGTATAGTTTGTGTGTGGCAGGGGAGTTGTGGGGGGTGAGGCTGTGCTTGGGTAGCAGAGGGAGCTGCAGGAGCAATTTTCTTCCACTTGAGTAAAAGTGCAGATAAAAACCTCCAGAGATTCTGCTGTAGAAGGTTTGTGTAACTTCCACTGTTTCCATTGATCTAATATTTTCTAGCATTCCATAGATTGCCTTTTCTTTTTGTTGATTGTTTTCTTTGCTGTGTGGAAGCTCTTTGGTTTGACAGAATCCCACCTGCTTATTTTTGCTTTTGAGGTCATATCTAAAACAAATCATTGCCAAGTCGAATGTCAAGGAATTTTTGTTTTAGGTTTTCCTCTAGGAGTTTGATGGTATCAATTTTTACATTTAAGTCTAATCCACTTGAGCTGATCCTTGTGTATGATGTAAGATATAGGTCCAATTTTATTCTTTTGCATATGGATATCCAATTTCCCCAGCACTTTTTATTGAAGAGATTATCCTTCCTCCATTTTGTATTCTTCATGCCCTTGTAGAAAACTAATTTACCGTATATGTTTGGAATTATTTCTGAGCTCTCTGTTCTATTCCATTGGTCTATGTGTCTGTTTTTATGCCAATACTACATTGGCTTGATTCCTATAGCTTTGTAATAAAACTTGAAATCAGGAAGTGTGATGTCTCCAGTTTTTTCTTCTTCTTTTTTTTTTTTTCCAGTTTTTTCTTCTTGCTCAAGGTTGTTTTGGCTACTTGGGGTTTTCTGTGGTTCCATATGAATTTTATTCAATAGAATTATTTTTTCTATTTCTATGAAAAATACCATTGAAATTTTGATAGAGATAGCATTGAATCTATAGATTTCTTTGGGTAGAATGGACATTTTAACAATATTCTTCCAATTCATGAACCCAGGATAACTTTCAATACTTTGTGTCTTCAATTTCTTTTATCAAAGATTATATTTTCAGTGTACAGATCTTTCACCTCCTTGGTTTAATTTATTCCTAAGTAGTTTACTCTTTTTGATGCTAATATAAATGCAATTGTTTTCTTACTTTCTTTTTTGGATAGTTCATTGTTAGTGTATAGAAATGCAGTTGATTTTTTTAAGTGTTGATTTTGTATCCTGGACCTTTACTGAATTTGTTGATTAGTTCTAACAGTTACTTGATGGAGGCTTTAGGGTTTTTCATATGTAAGATCATATCATCTGTAAACAGAGATAATTTTACTTCTCCCTTTCTGATGTTGATGGGTTTTATTTCTATTTCTTGCCTGATTGTACTGGCTAGGACTTCCAGCACTATCTTGAATAGAAGTGGCAAGAGTGGGCATCCTTGTCTTGTTTCTGATCTTAGAGGGAAAACTTTCAGCTTTCATTGTTGAATATGATGTTAGCGGTGGGCTTGTCATATATGGCTTGTGTTATATTGAGTTACATTTCTTCTATACCTACTTTATAGAGAGGTTTTTTTTTATGAACAAATGTTGAATTTTGTCAAATGTTTCTTCTGCATCTATCAAGATGATCATATGATTTTTATCCTTCATTCTTTTAATGTGGTATATCATATTTGATGATTTGTGTATGTTGAATAATTTTTGCATCACAGGGAAACATCCCACTTGATCATGGGGTGGGATTTTTTATTTTTTTATTTTTTATGGGATCTTCCCGGACTGGGGCACGAACCCCCGTCCCCTGCATCGGCAGGCGGACTCTCAACCACTACGCCACCAGGGAAGCCCTAAACAACTTTTTATTCTCCCCTTCCCTCAGCCCCTGGCAACCATCATTCTACTTTCTCTCTTTATGAATTTTCTCCTTTAGATACCTCGTATAGGTGGACTAATATAGTATTTATCTTTTTCTGACTGGCTTATTTCACTTATCACGATGTCTTGAAATTTCATCTATATTGTAGAATTTTGTTTGTCAGAATTTCCTTCCTTTTCAAGGCTGAATAATATTCTATTGTATGTATGGACCACATTTTGTTTCTGCATTCATTCATCAATGGATACTTGGGTTGTTTCCACCTTTTAACTATTGTGAATAACGCTGTTACAAACATACAACTATCTGTTCAAGTTTTTGCTTTCTGGATATACGCCTTTTCATATACTTTAAACTTTGAACTCTCTAAGAGTTTTTTTAATATAAAAAAGTAAAATAATATAAAAGAAAAACTCTAAAATTAAAATCAAACCCCCAAATTGAAAACACATGAAGCTATCAAATTGGCATCATAACCACACAGAGAAAAATATTTATTTCAAGCTTTTCACAGAAGAATGAAAGCCAATCATGAAATGGTAAATGGAAGGATCATCAATTGATTATAAAGCCTTTAAGTGAAAAGATGTAGTGGAACAATATGTTTTAATGGTGCCAAAGTATAACCCCACAAATTTTTTGCTAATTTCAAAGAGAAAGAAATAGCTTTGTAAAAGAGAAATCTCACTGTCACCATCGTAACCAATGATCAAACTTAGAAAGAATGACATACCTGATGTTGTGTACTCCAAGCATGAATACATCCCCTATGAAGTATTCTTGCCAGAAATGTTGAACCAAAATCGATTTGAGCCCTTAAACTTTTAGTTTACAGGAAATATGAAAGCTAAAGGAACAAGTTAAAATGACTCCAGGAGTAAACAATCAAACATGTACAGAATGTGGAACATTTACAAGAACTTGGTGTCTTCAAAATATTGGTATTATTTTAAAAAACCAAGAGGGTTGGGGCAAGATTATTGTAGAATAAAAAATTCTAAAGTGATACAACAACGAACTGCAATGCCTATATGTTATCTTAATACTGGTTTTAAAGATCAAGCAGAGGGCTTCCCTGGTGGCGCAGTGGATGAGAGTCCGCTGCCGATGCAGGGGACGCGGGCTCGTGCCCCGGTCCGGGAGGATCCCACATGCCGCGGAGCGGCTGGGCCAGAGAGCCATGGCCGCCGAGCCTGCGCGTCCGGAGCCTGTGCTCCGCAACGGGAGAGACCACAACAGTGAGAGGCCTGCATACCACACACACACAAAAAATAATCAGCCATAAAAAACAATTTGGAGACAAATGGAGAAATTCAAATTTGGAGTGAGTATAATATGATTTTAGGGAAACATTGTTAATTTTCTTAGATGTGTTAATGGTATATGATTATGTAAGAGAATGTTCTTATTCTTTTTTTTTGTTTGTTTTTTTATTTTTTTGTTCTTTTTTTTTTGTTGTTCTTTTTTCTGTGTGTGTGTTCTTATTCTTAAAGACGTACACCACAGCATTTAATAGTGAAGGGTCATGATAAATAAAAAGATATATTCAAATATGCCAAAATATATTCATATCTATGTAGGTATATGGGTTTTGAATTTGGGTGATGGGTCTATGGCTGTTCATTATACTATTTTTTAATACTTTCATCTTCCCTGCATGTTTAATGTTTTTCATAATATACAGTTGAAAAAGTAGAAAATCAAGTTTTGAGAGTCAGCACAAAAGACGTGTACATATGGCCTGCGGAGGCTCCACACGTAAATTCCACATCAGGGAATTGTCTTAGTTGAGCTGTGGAAAAGAGGCTTGAGACCTAGAAAGTTAGCGTTTGTCCAGTGATGGATCTTCTTCTCCCCAGAAAGAGACAGGATTCAGTGACTAACTTTTAATTCTAGGCCCCCAAGCAAAAGTTTCAGAAAGGGACCTTTTAGCCTTTGCTAATTGTGAATTAGTCAGCTCTTCAGTGGTGAGAAGACCCTTTTTTTCTGCACCCCTCCCCACTTCCCATTGTTTATGCCTAGGGCAAGAACAAGACATTTTATAGAATGCAGAGAAGTTCTTAGAGAATATGATATGCCTAGTTAGTTGATAGTGACGAATAGAGCACTGGCATGATTATGATGGGTAAAATTGGTAAGGATGATGAATACCTTTTCCTTTATTGAATGGAGTAGATGGTGAAAGAGTGGTTAAGAGGGTGAGCTTAGATGACCCGGGTTCAACACTGGCCTCTGCCGCTTAGTCACTGTGTGAAACAGGAACTGTCCAAACCATTTTCCGTACTTGTAAATGGAGATAATGAAAGCACCAGAGTCCTGTGCGAATGAAGAATGACAGATAATGCAGGCTGTGTCAGTAGCCCAGAACCTAGTGACGAGCAAGTCCGAAAACGTTAATGAGGATTGTTATAATTATTACTCACAGAAGCAACGTGAACATACGTAACAATGGAAAGGTAGATTCCTAGTCTTCAGAACATCCATAGGCAGGAAGTAAGCTTTTGGCCACTTAATAACTTAAATTTATTGTGAATTTAACTGTTTCCCTGAGCCTCCTGAGAATTCTTTCAGCACAGACCTGACACCACCTGTCCATCTCCAGCATCGTAAGTAAAGCTGAAGTCAGGGTGCCATGGAGAGAGCTAAGAGCCACAGCATCCATTGTCACTATAGGACAGTGACGCTCTGTTTCACTAGCTTGCTGTCTACAGAGCAAGCTGTTTACCCCTCTCTGTGGGAGCTGTATCTTAGTGCTCTTTCCCAGCAGGTGCTGAAATGTAAAGTCATTGTTAAATTAGCCGATAGTTGTTGGAAAACAAAAATTTTTCTTAAACACATTTCTTTCGTTTCTTGCCTGAGACCCTTTTTCAAATACTTTGGGGTTCCTGGCAGTTGAGAGAGGATTTTGTGCCATGATTTCACTAGTTATGCACCAAGCACTCAAAGATACCACTTTAGCTTCTAATTTTATTTAACATATTTAAGAAAAATTACAAGTGGCCAGTGACACCCATATATTTCTACTAGTGAAGTCTTTTTGGGTGGAAATCAATTAGTAAACCATTTTATTTTAAGGGTTATCTTGAAAAATAAGACTTCCCACTTAACCATTAACCTTCAAACTTCTAAAAATGTCTTCGAGAGAAAATAAAATCTATAAAAATCATAAACGACGAAATGAGACTTCTCCCAGTTAATACTATAAGAATTTAACACTTCTTTAAAAAAAACAAGTTCCCAAGGAAAGTTTAGTACTACCAAGAAGGGCAATTCCGTGATCCTCAAACTGGAAAGGCTGGAATATAGAGGCGAATTGAGTAGGACACCTTCATTATAACTGCCTCCCTTAAGAGAGAAGGGTCATATATAATAGAAACAACAAAAGCTGCTTACTTTTTAAAAAAATGATGAAGAACACTAACATCAATGCAATGTAACTGCTTTAAAATGAGCTGCTAAGTTTGTATAAAGTGTCCTCTATTTTCAAGTTGTAGGTTTAGAGTCAGGCCTATCTCAAGTGCCCTGCATAAAACAAGTGCTTTTTGTGTAATCATTGGTATCAATGGTGTCACTTAGAGGCTAGTTGTGTGTATGTTGTACTTACATACAGCTTTCTTTTGGCTGCCTTTCAGACCACAATTAAAAGGATGCTGATAATTCTACTTCAAGGAGAGAAACAAAAATTATAAGTGAGTCTACTATATAATAGTTCTGGCCACAAATCCAGCAACACCTATGTCAGAGTAAATACAGACAGTGTCTAAGATTATATTTTAAACATAATTTTGAAGATGTTCATGAGAAACTTTGACCATATTAGATTTGAAAGCCTTGTAGTCTAAACCAGGATGGGTTAGGCCAATTTTCCTTTATCAAAGCAACTGAGTGTGAAAACCTTAAGACTAACAAAAGCTTTTGCTTTTTGTTTTTACTATTAAAGACACATAGGCAGTGCCATCGAATACCTGTACATCAAATCTTACATTCTAGGGAGGGTGTGGCCATGATGGCAGAATAGAAAGACCTTGAACTCACCTCCTCCCATGGCCACACCAAAATTACAACTATTTACAGAGCAACTATCTATGAGAACAACCTGAAGACTAGCAGAAAATAGTTTCTACAACTGAAGATATAAAGAGGGAACCATAATGAGATGGAAGGAGGGATGTAGACATGGTATAGTCAAGCCACACCCCTGGGGAGATGACCCACAAATGGGAGGAATCTCCCAAGGAGTGAGGGCTCCAAGTCCCACATCAGACTCTCCAACCCAGGGGTACTGCATTGAGAAGATGAGCCCCCAGAATGGCTGGCTTTGAAGACCAGCGCGGCTTGCATACAGGAGAGCTGGAGGGCTGTAGGAAACAAAAACTCTGCTTTTAAAGGGCACATGCAAAATCTCACAGGCACCAAGACCCAGCGCAGAGGCAGTAATATGGAAGGAGCCTAGGTCAGACCCACTTGCTAATCTTGAAGAGCATCCCAGAAAGGCAGAAGGCAACTGGGACTCATCCTGGGAACATAGATGCTGACAGCAGCCACGTTGGGGAGCTCATTACCATGAGGACACTGGTGTTGGCAAGTGCCATCTTGGAATCCTCCCTCTAACCTATTAGCCTGGGGTTTTGCCCACCCACTAACAGGCCTGCACCAGCCTCAGCCCTGCCAGGGCCCAAAAGCACACCTCCCTGGGACCCAGTCCTGCCCACCAGGAGGCTGGCATCAGCCCCAGGACTCCCCAGGCCATGCAGCCAGCTGTGGTGGGACCCAGCCCCACCCATAAGTGGGCTGCAGCCACTGCACAAGGCAGGGCCTAGCAGTCAACTAGTCAGCGGCCAGCCCCACCTACAACATGTCCATGGTAGTCAGCCCTGCCACAGCAGAATGGTGGTGAACCTACAAGAAAGTCTATTAATTTAAAAAATCATGTTCAGATCTTTACTTCACCACTTACTAGTTGTACAACATTAACAACATCTCTAGGCCTCCATTTCTTCATCTGTAATATAGGGCAAAAGCATCCATCTCAAAGGGTTGATGTTAAAAAAATTCTTATGGAAATTCCCTGGTGGTCCAGTGGTTAGGACTCTGCGCTTTCACTGACGAGGGTTCGGGTTCGATCCCTTGCTGGGGAACTAGGATCCCACAAGCCACAAGGTGCAGCCAAAAAAATAATAAAATAAAATAAAAAATAGTATAATCCAGATAAAGTGCTTAATATAGAGCCTAGCACACAGTAAGCCTTTAAGACATGTTGGCAGTTATTATTATTACTATTATTATTTCTCTTATCTCACAGTCATGGAGGTCTCATTGTCCTTCAGAATATAGAGCTTTTGCTGACCAAGGAAGTGTGTAATGTTTAGAATTTGCCTGACACCCTTCCGCCAGATGGAACTCAAACGACCTATGCTGGCGATGAATGTTAGCTGTCTCACTGGTTTGGAGAACTGATATGTACCTTGAAAAATTCCTCCCATGAAATATTTATGTGTGTTTTTCTTTGGACAACTACTCTGCCTCAAGGCTTCAGGTGTTTCTTCTGTTCAAGACAACAGGTATTTTCAAAACTTTAATGGGGTTTAGATCACTTTTTGAAAGCATACTGCTGCTTTTTTTTTTTTAGCAATTGGTGAATTTGGATTATTTACGTTGCCTTAAAACTTGTGGCTTTGTTCTCTGTGTTGTGAACTACACTCAGTGGGCAAAACAACAAAAACTTGTGTCACTTGAGAACTTCACGGTGACTAAGGCCACTTTGCATTTCAAATGATCCTCATTGCCTTTTAACATCTAGATTAATTAATTTCTTTAAGGTGCAAAATTTAAATAAAGAAAAGAACAAAACCAGAACATGAATACAAAATATTAAGAAATGGCAGGAACCCAGCTAAAGGCATCAGTTGCCCAGGTGCCTTTAGTTGTCTGGTGCAATTTGTTCTGTGTGTCACACAAAAATGTGGCGTTCCTTTCCAGATGACAAGTATAATGGAGTGCTTTGTGAAAAACAGCAGCATTATCGACGGCAATTTATGATAGAGTCTCACTGACAACTCATGGTTATAAAATTTAAGATGCTCTATACTAGGTGGAAAATGAACAAAGCTTTCAAAAACATACATATTAGGGGAGAAGTCAGCTCTGAACTTGGAGTTTCTAACACTATCCCCATTTTAACCCAATTCTAGGAGTTGAGCTTGAGTAGAACTTGGGGGGATTCATGCGGGGAACTTCAAATATTCTCTTGTTCTGGGAGATCCTGCCAAGCGTCAGGTAGTCTATAGAAACTCTCTCTGGAGGGCACGTGGAGCTTCAAAACAGATAGAAGTTTGTTTTGAAAACAAACAAAAGTTCTTCTGAAATATTTTGAGAGATCTTCTCATGCACAGTTCTTGGCACATAGTAGGGGCCTAACAAATATTAACTGAATAGAAATCTAAATTTGTAACGATGATCTTCCTAGCGGAAGTATAGCACCTAAAGCCATATTTCTGACAATCTGTAGTGGTCACAAGTACGGTATGAATACATTTCTAATGACTTTCTACTGCCTCTCACTAAACAGAGTTCTGTGTTGTTTTCTCTCCTCCTCTTCTTTTTATATTCCCCTCTTTCTTTAGAGTGGCCAGTGACACACATGGGAATTCCATCCTCTCTGGATAAACCTCATCATCAGAAAGATTACTGGTCCTTTGGCTGGTCATCAGATAATGGAGTTAGGGAGTGAAGCCCATCTAGGGTGATTTCAGAAGCAAAGGAAGCTTCAAGCTGTCATCTATCTCATCCACTTATTACTTAGGATGTCACATACAATTAAAAGCTAATTTTTATAATTTAGGTACTACTAGAAAATGAGCTTCTTTCACTAAGGACAGAGTCTCAGAGCCACAGACATACGTTCACAGAAACAAATGTGATCAGGTTAGCTCTCTCTATTGCTGTTTAAATCTTGATCATACGTTGGAAGCAGTAGTGAATTGAATAATTCAATTTAAGAAACTGAATTGTTCCTTGTTTCCGGTTGCTTGTATTTGAGGTGTCTGTCACAGTGTGATCTAAGGATTGACTAAAGCCTATTTGGGGGAAAAAAAAGAAAGAAAATGAGCTTCATAATTTATTAATCAACAATCAAATTATTGAATGCTTGCTATAAACAAGATCATGTACTAAGCCCTCGGAAGGCTACAAAAATAAATAAGGCAATGGGGCAATGACCTGATCAGATTTGCAATGTAATAAGATCAGTTTAGCTGGATTGCAGAAAAAGGATTCTGGCTGGGAGAGAGAAGGGATTAGTAGTGAGGGTATTGGTTTTGTGGTTATAACAGAAGATAAACAACAGTGGCTTCCGCAGGAAAGATTTACTTCTCTCACATAAAAGTTTGAGGTGGCAAACAGTCCAGGAGGAAAATGTTCCTTTTATCTTGTGGCTCCTTCATCCCTTACTGTGTGGATTTTTCCTGCAAGGTCAAACTCACCACCATCTCATTACCATCCAGACCGCAGAAAGAGGAAAGAAAAGGGAGAGGACAAGCAACTTTATGGGAAGGATGTGGTTCAGAAGGTGCACACGTCGCTTTCATTCTCAGGCTAGTGACCAGAACTTACTTCAGAGGTGACATTGCAGTTTTGGCCATATGGAGCTGCCAGGGAAGTTGGGAAATGCAGTCTCCAGCTGGGAGGCATGGTGCTCAATTTACTACAGAAAGGAGGAAGGGAGTATGGATATTAGGTATAATTAGCAGTCTCTGCTACAGGGGGCAAGACTGGAGGCAAAGAGGTAAATTTAAAGACTATTACTTTACAGACATAGAAGACAAACTTATGGTTACCAAAGGGGAAACGGGGGGAGGGATAAATTAGGAATTTGGTATTAACAGATACACGCTGCTATATATAAACTAAATAAACAACAAGGACCTACTGTATAGCACAGGGAACTACATTCAATATCTTGTAATAACCTATAATAGAAAATAATCTGCAAAAGAAAATAATATATATATGTATAACTGAATCACTTTGCTTACCCATGAAACATTGTAAACCAACTAATTGTGAATTTAAAAATAAATAAGAAGAAAAGACTTATTAAAGAGATAACAGTGGACTGAACTAGGTTAGTGACCATCATAAGGATTGAAAGAGTGTTTGAAAGGAAGAATGGACAGGACTTGGTAATTTATTGAATGCAAGGAGTAAAAGAGAATAAGGAGTGCTTAATTTATTCCTTAAATATGTATTGAATCCTTACTATGTGCCTAGTGTTGTCCTGGGTTCTTGATATACAATGGTGAACAAATAGACACTATTCTTGCCTTAAGGAGCTTAGAGCTGAGGGTATGATATCCAGATTTCTATCGAAGCAAATTGTACTGCCATCCCTCGAGATGGAGACTACAGAAGAAAGAGCAGGTTTGCGGGAAAGTAATGAGTACACAATCATCATGATAAGCTTGAGGTACCGGGGGGCAACCAGTTAGTGATATTCAGGACATGGTTGAATACATGAGTCTGAATCTCAAGAGGGGAATTGGAGCTTGAGATAGTTACGCACAGGTGGTAATTTGCAGCCACGTGAGTGGTAAGATTGCCCAAAGAGAGTAGAGTGAAAGGAGAGGGCCTCAGACAGAACACACTGTCATTTAAGGAGGCACCTATAATGGAGGCTAAGAAGGAACAACTGAAAGGGTTGAAGGAAAACCAGGTGAGCTCAATATCATGAAAGCAAAGGGAAGGGAGTGCTTTTAAAAGGATCAGATACTTTCAAGAGATTAAATAAAATGGAGACTGAAGCTTGGATGGTGGGAAAAGGAGGAGGGTGCGTAAGACACAGGACTGCAATGGAGTCATTTTGTTTAGACTTAAAGATGGGAGAGAATTGGTCATGTTTAAATGATGATGGGAGGGAGTCAGTACAAAATGAGACACTGGTGATAAAGGAGAGAGGATCAAGCTCCTGGTGGTGGTTGGATGAACAATGGAGTTTATAGAACAAGAAAAAAAAAAAGATTGTAAGCGTTAACCACCCTGATTTTAGAATTGCTTATTAGCACAGCTTACCTTGGCCTATTTTAAATAATACAAGCTCTATAACCAAAGGGCTCTCTGGCTCTACATAATTCTGTTTGTTTTCTGAATCAGTAGAAGCTCTTCTATCACCCACATTCCTGACCTCGGAGTCAGAAGTTGCTGTTTGAGATGTTATTGCTGTTAAACATTAATTAGATTCCTAGATTTCTTCCATCTCCCACCTTTGTTCTACTGCATGATCTTAGGCAGTTACCTAAACTTTTCCCCTTAAGGTTTTTTAATTGGAGAAAACAACAGAATAAAACAAACCTTGCTCTACCTTTTATCAATAATGAAAGGAATCGCTAATAAAAAGATGGAAAGGTGCTTTGAGTGGAAAGGATACGAAGCTGCAAGGTGCTTTTTTTTTTTTGCGGTACGTGGGCCTCTCACTGTTGTGGCCTCTCCCACTGCGGAGCACAGGCTCTGGACGCGCAGGCTCAGCGGCCATGGCTCACGGGCCCAGCCGCTCCGCGGCATGTGGGATCTTCCCGGGCCGGGGCACGAACCCGCGTCCCCTGCATCGGCAGGCGGACTCTCAACCACTGCGCCACCAGGGAAGCCCCAAGGTGCTTCTTGATGGGGGCCATGAGAACGCAGATTATTGTTTCTTTTTCTTTCAAAGTTCTCAGTACTTTAATGAGAAAACTAGTAATTACTGTACCCTGCCATTTGGTAAAGGATCTGTTGGAGGGGGTGGGTTTGGGATGAAAGTTGCATTGGTTACATCATTGAAAATTTTAAACCACGTTCTTAGGAAAAACTATACCATTTCGACTTTTAGGGCTTAGACTGGAGCATGAAGGAAGAAATTTCTTCAAAATTACTTACAAAATCGATGTTTTGTGGACAAAAGATGATAAAACCAAACTGGATGGTAAGTATTAAGGAATCTTGCGGTTTGGACAGACAATTTGCAGCTACCTGTTGGACTTCAGAATTTATTTCTGGGTAAATCCCTGGACCCACAGCAGCTCTCTCTGGTGATTACCAGCTTGATGTAGATCTGCTGGATCCCTTTCATTCACTCCTCGCCATAATTCTCCATTCTTTTCCACCCTGCTTCCCTCCCTGGGAGGCTAATCTCTGAGTCAGGGAAAACTGACTTCCTTGCCCAATCATTTCCTGTTGGGTTTGGCCAATGGGGAGCCTTCCGGGGAGATCAGAGGGAGAAAGGTGAGGTCAGGTATCTCTTTGTAGGGTGGCCTCAGGCTGGCTGTGCCCCTCCATCCAAGGTTGCTGCTCAACAGAAGTCTCTCCTCTGTGGTTCTAGTAACCACTTTCTTCCCTCAGGCCAAGGGGTGGTAACGTCTCCATTCCTACAAACCCCAGATTGATGTATTATTATTCCTTGTGGTTCACTTACACTTCCTTTATAAAGAAATTTAAATGTGTATTCTGTTTCCTACTGGACTTTCATTTGGCACCTGGGACATTTCTAATGCATCCCCAAAGCATAGCAGTCAACTTTCTGCTTCTGTTTATTATCAAATGATGAACAAGGCCTTCTCTCCTATGAGCCTCATGCAGAGACCCAGGATAAGGGCCAGAAATGGTGTAAACTAAGAAATGACATAAAGGGTGGAGCTCGGAGTGGAAATCAAAGATATGGTCAATGTATTCCTTGATAATAAAAACCAAAATGTTTACATTTTAGTGAGATCTGGTTTGATGTAGTTCATAAACATTCTGTTACTTTTTTCCATAGAATTTTAGAGATGCAGTATAGACTTGTGGTTAGAACATGAAGTTGGGAGTTAGACTTTCTAGTTAAATCCTGATTCTGCCACTTACAAGCTATATGACTTTGGACAAGTTATTTAACCTTTCTGTCTCAGTTTCCTTGTCTGTTAAATGTGGGTAATACTATTACTTACATTCTAAGGATTTGTGAGGGTTAAAGTAGTTGGTATATGGAAGTGCTTAGAATAGCGCCCAATTCATAGTAAGTGCTCTGTAAATGTTAACAGTGATATTTAGAACCAGAATAAATCTTAAAGATTGTTTAGACTGACTCATCAGACAGAGAAATAAAGGAGTAGAGACCAAATCACTTGGCCATGGTCCCATAGCAAAGATTAATTTCAGGTTTATTCACTGATTCATTTGTGCAGCAAATGTTTATCTCACCAGGAGACCTGAGATAACAAAAGCTGCATTAATCTGGCCAAGTCTATACAAATGGTTAGAGCCAGAGTGAGAACTAAGCAAACAACAGTAATAGCAACAAACATAACCACAAAGCAAAGCCTTGGATCCCACCTGTTCAGCTGTCTTTCCCCTCATCGTGCTACCCATGGTGTCACCTAGCTGTCAGAATGCCCACCTTGGATTTTAATCAACTAAGATCTAGCAACAAAAAACCCTCCAAGTAATTTATGCTCTAAGATTTCCCCCCGATCTGCATTTCCTAAAAGTCTCAGACGGTATGTTTTGTGTGTGTACGCACTAATTTCATCCTCTTTGGTCAAACCATCTACTTCTGGGAGTGCAGAAGTCCTGCTGGCTGGGGAGTTGTCTCTGCCACTGGGAAGGACAATATCTCAGTAAATCCTCATGTAACTGTGAAGACAGCTGTAAGCCCTTTAAATTCATAAGTGAAATTAAATCGCAGAATTCTGTAGGGTGGGTTTAATGCTACCCAAAGATTCCCTAAGTGCAAAGCTAATCCTTGGGTTAAAAAGTAACAAATCTAAATGCTCCATCCAAGATGGATGATTGCCCTGACTGCCAGGAAGAAGAGTTAGATGATATTTAATCAAATAATAAAACAAAATCTGTTGATAAGTAACGCTGGGTCAACATAGTACATGATGAAGTGTACAACTGAAGTAAATTTCCAGGGAATTTGTCTTTGAAACAATGCCTTAGAGGATAAAAAAAGCTTTATATTTTAAACCTACAGTCAATAATTTTAATAAAACTTGCTCAGCTTTAGGGAGAGAAATTGGTATATTTTTCATGGTCCTGCCTGAAGTCAAAAGTCTGGTGTCTGAATTGTCTGCAGGTGTTTTTCAACCAATCACTTCTTCTTGTGCCTCAGCTGTTTTATTATTAGAAATAATGTATAATCTCTGTGTGCTCTGCTTTTAACACACGCATACATAGTGGGGAGTTCGGGATAATTAACATTGAATCTGAGTTATAAAATGGAGTTTGTATTTTAGGAACACAACTATTGAGACAAATGAAGTACACCATCGCATGCTATGATTGGAAAGGATATTTACAGTTGTTTCGCGGGGGAAACACTACTTAGAATTCAAAACACTTTCTCCAGATACTCAGTAATGACAACAGTGGAAAATGGGGCTTTATGTTAACTTTTAAATGAGCAGATCTATATTACTTGAGCACATGTTATATATCCTATCGAAAATAAAATAGCCTTCTGCACAATTTTATGAAATAAAGTTTGTCTTATTTCTGAGAGACATCTGCTCTATGTCATATGATTTGAAAGGAGTCACCAGGTATTGTCACCAGAACTCCTGAATTACATTTAGTATCAAAACACACACACACACACACACTCACACACCCCTTCTTTAAATGTGGACACGTGAAGATCCTTATGAATTACAAATAGTAAAAACCTCTGTCTTTTCATTGAAGTAAGGATCGACTTTTCCCTTTCCTTGTTGTTTCTTTGCATATCAATACTGAGGGGTGGATTCAAGGTTCTCAAACCCATAGCGATTGTTAAGGTCAGATATTCACCACCTCCCCCCGACTCCTTGTCTTTTAAGGGATGAGATCCTAAATGTTGGAAGGATCAAACTCTCCCTACCTTGTAATCCTCACTTCAAAAGTCAAATGAAGATTTCTCTTGTGATAGATTTGCATTTTCCTAACAAGGTAAAAGATCTCTATTGTTCACCCTAAATCAGGCTGTTAAGGACTCTTTCAAACACACTTATGGTTGTTCTACAGACTAGTCAGATTGTACGTATTTGGTCTAAATATTTGAGGACTCGTCTCAAATTCCAGGAATTAGCCATTTCTGGAAAATTAAGCTTCTTTTTTAGGCGACTCTTCTGAATCAGATTTCTGATTTGCTTATTCATATTATGTTAGTATCAAAAACTAAAAGAAAATTGTTTCAAGAGGAACCACTAGGACAAAGAACTAACATCTCCAATTGAGAATCTTTTGGTTTGTTTACTCCTGAGGTTTTCAACACAGGCTAGCTTCCATTCGCTTTGAGTGTGTCTTTAACTAAAGAGATGGAGACTGAGGGCAAGCGAAAGATCTCATTGGATATAAAATCATCTTGTCCTCAATTGACCCGAGGGATGTGTAACGGGACTTTTTTAGTTATTACTTTCTCTTCTGTTTTATTCTTTCCCGCCTCATGATTTTGAATGCCAGCTGCTTTAGCTGGAGTTCTACCTAGAACTCACTCTGAAGAACAGATCAAGACATGAAATCAGAAGTTATTTTGTCATTTCATGTAGTGGAAAATCTGAGTGAGGTGTATAGAAGCCCTCAACTAGTGAATGATTCACCTGTGTGGTAGACAGAATAATGGCTCCCCAAAACATCCACATTCTAATTCTCAGAACCTGTGAATGTTAATTTATACGACAATAGGGATTTTGCAAATGTGAATAAATCAAGAATTTTAGATGGGGAGATTAACCTGGATTATCTTCAAGGCCCTAAATGTTACCATTAAGTGTGCTTATAAGAGAGAGACAGAGGAAGACTTTTTTTTTTGAATTTTATTTTATTTATTTTTTATACAGCAGGTTCTTATTAGTTATCTATTTTATACACATCAGCGTATACATGTCAATCCCAATCTCCCAATTCATCCCACCCCCACCCCCACCACTTTTCCCCCTTGGTGTCCATACATTTGTTCTCTACATCTGTGTCTATCTCTGCCTTGCAAACCAGTTCGTCTGTACCATTTTTCTAGATTCCACATAATATGCGTTAATATACAATATTTGTTTTTCTCTTTCTGACAGACAGAGGGAGATTTGACTGCGGAAGAGGATAAGATGATGTGATGATGGAAGCTGGCTTTGAAGTTGGAGGAAGGGGCCACAAGCCAAATACATGTGGATACTAGCAGCTGAAAAAGGCAAAGAAACAGATTCTGCACCCAGAGCTTCCAGAAGGAACCAAACCTGCCAATATCTTGACATTAGCCCTGTGAAACTGATTCCAGACTTCAGACCTCCAAAACTGCAAGAACAAAATTGATTTGTTTTAAACCACTAAGTTTGTGACAATTTGTTACAGCAGCAGTAGGAAACATATATCTGGCCTTCAGCATTTGGATTTGTGTCTATACAAATAATTTCGAACTTCTATTTTGGATTCTTATCCACACTGACTGTATATACAATATCACATTGTTACAAAAAATGAAATGGATATTTGGCTGTAGAGTTCTGAATCTTGGCTTTAGTATGAATCACGATATGATATACATATAGCCATCTAGTTTAGAAATTTAGGAATCTCAATATTTTTGTTTTAAAAATGATAGTAATAGAGTGTAATGACTTTGGGATTCTTTTTAGTAGCTTTGCCAGTATCATATGTAAAAGAATGAGAGGCAAAATTTTCTAATTCCTCAATTTTTATTTTATTTAACTCAAGAAGCAAACTAGTTGTGGATGTCAAGTGTTTCATTTTTTCTAATAAATTTATTTATTTATTTTTGGCTGTGTTGGGTCTTCGTTTCTGTGCGAGGGCTTTCTCTAGTTGTGGCAAGCGGGGGCCACTCTTCATCGCAGTGCGCGGGCCTCTCACTGTCGCAGCCTCTCTTGCTGTGGAGCACAGGCTCCAGATACACAGGCTCAGTAGTTGTGGCTCACGGGCCCAGTTGCTCTGTGGCATGTGGGATCTTCCCGGACCAGGGCTCGAACCCGTGTCCGCTGCATTGGCAGGCAGACTCTCAACCACTGCGCCACCAGGGAAGCCCTCAAGTGTTTCATTTTTATCTTTCAAGGCATAGAGTGCTCAGTGTACTAGAAGTAATACTCAGTATGTGGAGGGGCAGGTAATCAGTCCTGGGACTGTGTTTTTCCGGTGAGATACTCTGAAAAACATTCAGCCTGAAAATCCCATTGAGCAGCTTAGAAAATTACAATTCAGCAGGCCCTTATATATCTGAGTTTCTAAGTCTGCCTGGAATCTTGTCTGTAAAAAGTGTTAAAAACCTGCTTATTGTTTTATGTCATAGAGATCTCAGGAATCTGATCTCTGAGGACTTGAACTCAGTGTTTATATATGTGCTATAGGCTCCATGGTGTCTACATGAGATCAAGGCCCAAACTTCTCCCATTTCCTATCCTATTTCCATGCCCGTAAAGGTTCTGTTTGCCTCTGAAATCCTCAGCGAGCCTAGAAGGGCAGCACCAACCTTCACTTAAGCACAGGATGGTAACTATTCACAGCATCTTCCTGTGGCCATCACCATCCTATGGTCATCACCACCATCTCCAATGCTAGTCTTTGTAGCACAGTTAGTTCACAAAGAGCTTTCATTTCCAATGACCTCTTCAGAAGGAGAATTATTGGCGTTCGGAGCTGGATGGAGCATTTCATCTTGCAAAGACTTTGTGGAGAAATCAGGGCAGCATTATTATTCTCCTTGCACAATTCCCAGCACACCATGTGTTACGTAGTGAGCGTCTGATGAGTGTCTGTGGAACGAACATTTGTAAATAAGGAATCTACATTTCAGAGAAGTTCTATAGTTTTCCCAATATCTGACAGGCAGAAAGGGAACTGCAGACACTAGAATACTGGTCTCTCCATCTATTACATGAGAGACACCCCCCCCCCAAAAAATAAAGTCATATATAAACCCATGGAAATGTCTCCATGATGTCGTAGTTGAATAAAAGTCAGAGAGAAGATCAAAGGCAATGATTCATCAAGTACATGTTCATTGGTCTTATCTCACTGCATGTGAAGAACAGAGAAAAAAGAAATAAAATTGATGAGGCACCAGCTTAAAAAAAAAAATCAACATCATAATATTGTCACTGGATGGTGATGGAAAAAACAGGAAAGGATTTAGCAGTGTCGCTATAGGTCATTTGTATTTTCTTTGTCCATTATTTTTCTCAGTGGGAAGTAGGAGTAAGAATTCCTCCCTTTGTGAAACTGAAGACAGTTTCCTTTTCTAGACTTTCATTTTCCTCACCAGTGGTTAATACACAGCCAACCCAAGTCGGGTTGATACATATGTAAATTCACGTCATTGTTCCTACTTGTAAAGGGAAAAGCTATTATCCATAAAACTTGGCAAGTGCTTTTTAAAATATCCCCAATCACTCACAGCAAGTGTGTTTAAACTGCTAAGGACCAAGGGAGGCATCTCTGAATCTTGCGCTCTGTCGGAAACCCAATTCTGCAATCACAAAACAGCTGGGGCATTGGGTTGCCAATAATCAGTTGGAAAAACAGGGGGTGAAATTTAGGGTGTTATACAGAATGTTCCTTTGTTTCTACCAAAGATCTTAATTCAGATTGATTTAGCTTGATGAAGTTCCACAGTTCCAGGTGAAAGAAAGCTAAAGTTCACTGGACTGCTACAACAAGCCAGTGAGGGAGAAATTATTTGCTTGGTTTTTAAGATGAGCAAACCGAGAAATAGAGAGGCTAAGGAACTTAACGGAGCAGCATAGCATTGGAGTTAAGAGTCGGGGCTTCAGTCTGAGTTCCACTTCTGACACAATCATTGAGTAAGCTGTGTGACCTTGGGAAGAAAGCTGACTCGGATCCTTTCTTTCTTTACAGATAAAATGAGGATAGGATTTTGGACTAGGACCTACTGCCCTCAAATGTTTTGAGGATTAATGTTAGACTATAACAATCAATTATTGTCATTAAAGTGATGAAGTGATAAATTTCAGAACTGGGGTTCAAAGCTCAAGCCCTTCTCATTGCACCATGTCACCCTTTGGACAATACTCCCCAAACCCAGAATTTCTCATAGTGAGATGTCTAAGATTAGAACTTTAAAATGATATTGTGCTCAACTTAAATCTGCTGTGGAGCAAGTTGCCTACCTAGAGTTGGGGTACCTGTTCTGTCTTAATCTGAGTGCTATCAATGGCTGTAAGTATATGGGATTAAAGGCCATCAGTCCCACATAATTTCATGTCACAAGACATGAAATGGGTACCAGAAGATACAAATTGAGTTGTACAACAGAGAATCTACCCATCTCGTTAGGAAACAGCTTTGAAGGAGACCGGCAAAGGGTAATTTTGTTTGTAACACACACACACACACACACACACACACACACACACACACACACACTTCTTGAGTCCATACTGTGTGAAAAACACCATGCAGTGAGGAATACAAAGATTTCAATACAGATAAAGTGTACACTGTTCTATAGCTCATTTTGGCAGGAGAGCCAGTGACATGCCCAGTCCAAATCAAGGCGCACTGTGCCATGGATCTCATAATATGCTCTAAGAATAAGGAAGATTAATAACAGAGAGTAG
This sequence comes from Neophocaena asiaeorientalis asiaeorientalis, assembly GCF_003031525.2. Taxonomy (NCBI): domain Eukaryota; kingdom Metazoa; phylum Chordata; class Mammalia; order Artiodactyla; family Phocoenidae; genus Neophocaena; species Neophocaena asiaeorientalis. The sequence goes on from NW_020172625.1 coordinate 3,787,787, forward strand.
AGGAGGGCAGAGGAAATCTTCTAAGACTTCTTGGAAAAAAGAAAGGAAACATTTGGTTCTGACAATGTATTAGGTACTTTAAGAGTTGGTTTTTACATTGGGTTTGAAGGAAAGATAAAATTCAGTAGTTGCATACAGAGAGAGAGGGGGGCTGGAGAGAAAGAGGTAAGGGAATGAATATGCCTGGGCTGCAGAGAGCAGTATGATTTATGTGGCAGAGAATTACTCATCATCCTGTAGAATTCACGTTTTCATAAGGACTTTTAATTACAGTTAATTTCAAGGTTTGCCTTCTTATCACGATATAGTCTAAGATTTCATTTTAAATAATGTTCAAATTGTTTTACAATTTTTCTTTTAGTATGCTTTTAATATTTTTGAAACCAGGAAAAGTTACTTGTAAGGAAATACCATATAATACCAAAATTAATTTTAAAGACAGGAAATTGTTTCTATAGATATGGTTTTAAAATCATCACACAGCTTTGAAAAGTTGTAAGAAATATTGCCTGGATCTAGTTTGTTTTTTAAATATTGTCTAAAACAATTTCCTCTTTTCCACTGGTCTGCTTTACTGAGTCATATTAATTTTTGAGTTTCTTCAATCTGCCTCCAATTACTAAGAAACATTTCTCAGTTGGTTTTTGAAAATATGAATTTCAATTTTCAAAATACTTGATTTTATTTATTGGTTAAATTAAACCTAATTAGATAGGCATTATTTGTCCAGTTTAACAGATGTGAAAACTAAGAAACAGAGAAGTTAAGAAACTTTTCAAAGCAGTTTAACACTGGATAAGAGCTGGGTTTGAGCTTGCTCTGAGACTGGTGAATCCTGGCTCCGTCACAAACTAGCTAAATGACCTTGGCAAAGTAGCTGAATATCTATCTGTCTCTCTTGAAGTCATTTAAGCTAAGTAGAATTTAGTTATCTAAGTTTTTTTTTAAGCATTTAGGCATAGTCTACACATCTGAATATTCGATAAATCAGAATGGAGGTATGTATTAACCAAATTCTTTTTTCTCTTCAACTAATCTTTATTAGGAACTTAACTGTGAGCAGGTTTTACACTAGGGAGTAGAGATACAAAGATGAAAAAGATAGATACCTTTAGAAACTTTGAAAAAGTTTCCACAAATATTAATCTCAAACCAGCAAAATAATATGTAGTGGGTCAACTTGATCTCTGACATCATAATAAAACTTGCATGGACCCCATAGTACACAAATATGTCTTGAGCTTCTTGAATACTGTCAAAACTACTGTTTCTAAATGAGTCTTTGTTGCCCTAATAGGAAACCACAGAGGTCCCTGAAGTGTATTTATTCTAACCTGCTATCTTTTGTGTGTGTGTGTGTGTGTGTGTGTGTGTGTGTGTGTGTGTGTCTTAAGGAGCTGGATATGAGCCAGGATCCCTCCAGTAGAGAGCTCTGACTTTTGTTCATTTGAGCCCGAGTTCTTACTCCCAACCTCCACTTTGCATGGTCTTGGGCAAGTTCCTTAAGACCCTGTGCCTCAGCTCTCTCATCTGTAACATGAGGATAAAAGAAACACCTAAGTTAAAGAGCTGTTGTGAAATTACATGAGATTCAGGATGTAAAGCATTTAGCTCATAGAAGCTAAATCAAAAAGCTCAGTGAATTCTAGCTTTTGTTATTGTAAATAGTTAAAAAGTTTTAATATCCTTGTGTTACATCCATGAGCAGAATTGTCAAAGTTAGAAAATTTGAAAAACACCCTATTTACCTTTGACTTATTTGATTAGTTGCTTTGTTCCCAGTGGTGAGGTGTTTTTTGGGTTTGTTTTGTTTCATCTTTTACCATTTTGCTTTCGAGTCTCCTACCTTCCCAGGGAGAATTGTGTCCTTTTTGTTCCTTGTTTCTTAGAGGGTGGAGGCCAAAAGTGGTCTGGAGTAGCTTCAGCCTGGGGAATTAGCTCCTGAAGGTTCTGTGACACTGAGATTACAGAACCTAGCTGCAAAATGATGTAACTTTTCAAAACCATGTTGCAATAAAGTCATGCAGAAATAACACTGTCATACTGCTATAAATGCATGCCACAATAGCTTTAAAGTAGTATATCGTATTATTTGCAAAGGTAAAGAAAAGTTTTAGTGTTTTTCTTGGTTGATATGTATTAGCATATCTATAGCTATACATTTGATTTTGTATTATCAGTTTGAATCTTAACATTCTCCTTCGTGCTCCCCTGCACTTACCTTGTACACACCTTTGTCAGAGGAGACCATCTTCTGTTTTAGACTATCTGGTCCTTGAGGGCAGATGTATTGAAGTCCACTGAGAAGACAGAAACCACGCCAATTGTTTTTACGGACAAAATTTACTATAAAGAATAGTTAACTAGGTGTAAAGATGTTAACAAGTGAAAGGGTAAAAAAGCTCTGAGATATGACAGACTGTAGCAACTGCAGGAAGCAGCTACCACCCTTAGGGTGGTGAGTACAAAGGGAAGAAGTTGGAATTATTAACACTTAGACCCTTGGAGGTGATCCCCACGGAGCTAAAGCTCAGAACCTTCGAGCGAGCCTGCTGCCTGCTCGTGGTCCTGCTGCCTCTGAGACGGAGTGTGATAAGTCTGGCTCTTCAAGTGTTGAAAAGACTTCCAACTGATTCAGCTGCTGCTACAGGAAGGAAATGCAGGGTGAAGCAACTTTGCCTTCGTGATGCTTCCAGGAATTCCCAAGCAGAAAGAAAGCCCTAGAGGGAAAAAAACAGGAAGGAGCAAATCCCTTCTTCTGTATCCACCTTTGCTAACTCCCACTGGAGACCCCATATTACCAGATCCAATATAAAGCCAGCTGGCAAAGCAGAAATGGGGTTTGCAAAGTCTCAGCCCCAGCACCTGAGAGCAGAGTAGGAAGGATGGGTTTGGAGATGAGAAATAATAGCTTAGTAATTGGTGTAGGCAACAAGTAGGCAACTTGTCTTATTGTCAGCCCCTGGCATAGTTTCTGAACTACCGTACTGAATAAAAGCTTGTGGAATGGATATGTGTATAGTTAGATTTTAAAATGATTTTAATAGCTAACATCTTAGTTCCGCTTATAAAAGTAGCTGTCTTCATATAGGAAAATAACGTGATAGGCCACTTTCATAGTAGAAAGTGAGGTCCCAATGGCTACAGTCTGGAAAGAGAGAAACAAAGAATTAAACCATCCTTCATAAGGAGTTAGCAGATATTGGGGTGGAGTAGGGTGAGGGGCAAAGTAAGCAGCTGGAGAGGAGAGGGAAGATCAAACAGTCAAAGAAGAAAGTCAAGGCCATGCAAACTAAGAAGGTTAGATGGGATGGTGAAAGGGAACCAGTGAGAAATTCCTGGTAGAGAGATGATAGAATGACTTTTAGAAATGATAAATATTTGAATTCAAGTTTTAAGACTATGAATTTAAAGTAAACTCAAATCTTCAAGACATTGACATTTGCTACTCACACCAGTTTACATCTGGAGTATATGCAAATAAAAAGGCAGGTTTTTTTTGGACATTGAGATGATCCATAAATTTAAACAAGTCTCTGGAAGCTGGAGTTATAAGTCAGAGACAACTAGGAGCAACGAAGCCTCTATACATTGTTCGCCACTGACTAAAATTCCCCAGAGAGACTGGGGTGTGAGTCTATCACAGTACCTGGGATGAGGCTATAGAAAATTTCATAAACTCTCAAAGATCAGAGGGGACCCTAGCTCCTATCCCGGCAACATTTGTGTTGTTATAATGTACATTATTTAATGTTTGCCCTGAAGAACAAAATATTTTCATAAATATTTGGCTACATGGCTCCATTCTTAAGTAAAGTGGGAGTTTACTGAGTCGATGCATCCTCTGTACACCTGCATGAGCTCCAGTCACCAAGTCGCAGATCTGAGCCTGCGTAGATTTAAACTCAGAATAAAACTACCTCCCCTATATAAAATAGCAGATATAAAAATCCCTCAGTATAACGTGTATAGCGTCACGTAGGAGTGTGATAGGCCGACATCATGGCACTGCAGTAAGGTAATAGCTTTTTTTTTTTTTTTTTTTTCGGTACGCGGGCCTCTCACTGTGTGGCCTCTCCCGTTGCGGAGCACAGCCTCCGGAAGCGCAGGCTCAGCGGCTATGGCTCACGGGCCCAACCGCTCCACGGAATGTGGGATCTTCCCGGACCGGGGCACGAACCCGCGTCCCCTGCATCTGCAGGCGGACTCTCAACCACTGCGCCACCAGGGAAGCCCAGTAATAGCTTCTTAAGCCCATTGATTAAAATGCTTTTGGGAAGAGATTGGATTATGATGAGAAGGTGGAAGTGGGAAGAGCACTGAACTGACTTCTAGGTCTAATTTTCAATCATTCGCTTTTCAAGTACTGCTGTCTCAGTCACCTCCTTAAGGAAGTAAATTTGCTGCTGCTTTCTGACCCAACTTTTCTGTCTTCAGGTGACTTATAAAGGGGAGTGCTCCAGCTCTGGAGGCACATGGAGTTTTTCTGTTTCTCCTGTGCATTAATATATGTTATTATTATACTATATATTAGTATATATAGACAAGGGGATGGGTAAGTGTGATAGGCACCCATGAGTTTTTGAGAGAAAGGGGATAGAGATCGTAATGGCTCTTCTATAATGTTCATAGTTATTTGGGTATTTCTGATTGACTGAGATGGCTGCAACTGAGGTATTGATAAACTGATGAGAAAGGATCTCTTTTCTTGCAGAACTTCTCAAGGTGCCCAGCAACATCAGCATCACCTGGGAGGTTGTTAGAAATGTGCAATCTCGGGCCCACTTCACACCTGCTGAATCAGAATCTTTGGAGATGGGGGCCCAGCAGAGAGTGTTTGATAAACCTCTCCAGGTGATTCACATAAAGTTTTGAGGTGCAATGTTAGCAGATGAATTCAACTTTTCATATTTTTTCTTTGTAAGGCAGGAGTAAGCAGGCTTAGGTCAGCCTGGGGTCCCCGGCAGGGAAGACGAGAAGGAATTTTCTAGAAATAACTGGAATTAAGGTTCAAAATTTTTGCATATTAGAGAAATAGGATGTTATTTTGTTCTCGACACTGGCAAAGCAGATATATTTGATTCTCTGGTTCTTGGGTGAAAATTTCAGTCTTATAATTTCAAGAATTTTAGTTCTCCAGTGCAAGGTATTAAAAAAACTCAAGTCTCGATGATCTGTGGTCATTTTTAGAGGTTATCAAGCTTCTAGCATAAAAGTTGAGACATGTTTAATCATCTGAAAACATGCATATTCTGAGTAGTTACATGCTTTTGCATTTTTTGGGGGAAAATAAACTATTTCAAGGTAGATAGGGAAGACACAATACAGCTTTACTCAAACCAGTATAAACAGTATCTAAAACTTTTCCCTTGAAAACATTGTCACTACACAAAAAAAGGATTTGCCAATTAGGAAAAAGAAAAATTATATTACTATTTTGGAAAACTAGATGTTATCTTTTCATTTAGAAGGAAATGCCTAAGCTTGTAGATTATACTTACTTCGTGTTCATTATCTGCCTAATTTCAAAAAAAGTTCAAGGCTACTACAAAAGTTCACGAAATGCAAAAGATAGAGAGGAAGCTATTTAAAAAGGTAATAAAATTATGTGAGATTTATTCTTTAGCCAGCCCCCTTTGTAATTTTAATGCTTCCACCTTTCCCATTCCAGCATTATGGGACAGCGAGTCTCTGAAAGTTCCCCAAAAGTCAATGCTTCAAGTGACAGCCTCCTTTTCCTCCCACCAGAAGGGTCTGCTGCTATGGGCTCTTGTCAAAGCCACAGCAGGAGGGCAGCAAGGTGTGTGAGGTTCGTTTGTCTTTGCTGCTTTTTGCTTTTAAAGTATATGTCCTCAGCTAGTTCTTCTCTCCTTCCCCTCCCCCCACTTAAGGTACTACGTTTAAAAATAATAATTCATATTGTTGAAATGCCAGTTATACTGGCTGGACAGATTTGAGTAATCCTCTCCATGGTTATAAAAGTAAAGTGTGATCGGTGTATGTAGACAATCTAAAACAGTCTCAGACATATGGGGAACAAGAAAAAAATGACTTAGGATTTCACCAATCTAAAGGTATCACGGTTAATATTTGGTGTAGTCTCTTCTAGTACATGTTCAGTGACATTAGTGGGTTGGGCTTATTCCCGCAATAGGATTTCATAAACATTTTCTATATGAGTTTAATTTCATAAGCATTATTTGTAATGATATTCCACAGCACGCAAATAGCATCATTTATTTAAACATTTCCCTATGGGGATTTAGGTTAATCCCTATAAAACAAATTGCAGCAAAGTTAATGTCACAAAATCCTCACCTAGGTTGAATTCTTCAGCAGACTAAAGCTTCATCCTCTTAGGCAATAAATGGAGCTGCAAGTTCGTTATACAATGTCCTGTCCTCTCTCGCTAAGAAAAATGCTAAGACAAGAGGAATATTGCTTTCAAGACAAAACGACTTCAGTCAAGTAGTTATAGTCACATACATTGAAACAGTTGATCTATAGTTTCCTGAGAGAAAACCAGAGCAGTACTATGTTAAAAATTGTAAATTTTTTTGCTTTGTCAATATTAGATGCACACATTTGTCTCTCTCTCGCTCTCTCTCCCCTTTCTTCCTCCCTTCCTTCCCTCTTTCCCTCTCTCCCTCTCCCCTTTCCTCATTCCCTCTGTCCCACCTTCCTTCCTTCCTTTTCTCATCTGTGTATTTCAATGTTGTGAATTCTTTTTGGAATGAATCTAGTTCAGCTGTGCCTGGACTACAGCTCTCTAGCTCCTTACTAAGCATCCGTTCTCAGTAACAGTAAAACCATGCTGTCTACGAAGTTGCTGACAGGACTGGAAGTGGCTCAGATGGGAAAGCCTATTCCAGAGCACTTTTAAATGATGTTGCCATAATGAGATCTGTGACTTACAAGCAAATCCTGGGTGTCTCGTGCACACAAAAGACCTGCTCCTTGTGGTAGGCAAGAACTATTTGGCTCAAACTAAACATAACCAAAATATCTTCCAAGAAATACTCTTTTAAAAATATTTTTATGGATTGCTGTCAGCTTTTTTTAATTTTTTGATAATTTTATAAAATCCTTTCTTAATATGGCATTCTCAGCATGGCTCTTCAGTTTAGAGAAATGTTACTATAATATGACTACAGTTCTCAGAGGCTTTATTGTTTGCTTAATGATATATGTGCATATCATGTGACTGCTTGTAGATCATATGAATATATTATGGCTTAAAACTCAGAATTTCAATTTCATGGACTATGCTAAAATTCAATAAAACTACATTTGAATGCAAGGGGGAAAGAGCAACATGTGTCTTGAGTTTTCCTGAAAATACACAGAGGATAGTTAAGGGGAAAAGTGCTTGGGACAGAGTACATCTGGAGTTTTGCCAAACTCATAGCATTTAAACAATGGCTTAAGACTGAATTCAAATCCCAAGCAAATCTCTTCAATCTCCCCCAAAGAGTATAAGTTAGCATTTCAGCTTTTAAAGATAAAGTTAATGAAAATACTTTCAGTGAACAAAATGAAAATGTTGGACTTGGAGAAACAGTTTTGCCCTTTGGAATTCAAGGACTTCCCACCTCCACTTGGATTCCCACTCTGCCTTTTCACCCACAAAGAAGTTATCACTGGCTTTTGAAACCATTTCTTTAGTTTCTCGTTTTCAACATCTACGCCACCCTGCCCCACACCCCATGCAGAATCACATGTGAATTAGTGTTAGTCTGAGGAGTGCTAACACTGCTTCGAACCCTTGCCATATCAGCCAAACCTAAACACGACCCCAAACTGTCCTTTCTGCCCATCTCATAGTCAGGCACAATGAAGAATGAGAACTCTTACCAACGGAGGAGTCAAATCCCACCGCAATTTACAAGGATCTCTGTATAATTTTGTGCATCTCAGAAGTGGCAGTTTTGTCAGGTGAATGGAATTTCAGGGGAACTAGTGGCTTTGGTGGTCAATGTTTCTTTTCCTAAGGCATTCTGTTTCTGTCCTCTTCTGCAGTCTTGCTGTACTATTGCCAAGCAGGCAAGTGTCACCTTTGAATCCCAGAGGGAGATGTGTTGATCAGCTTTCCAAACCCCCCGATGCAAAGACGCTTGGAGTTCCGCAGTGCCACTTCCAGCTAACTGGCTCTGATTCTGACGGATGCAACCAGCCCTCCCCGCCCTGGCTGGACTAATGCCAGTCTACTTAAGGAGATAATTGACCACAAGCCAGCCTGACTGACAGGCTTCCTAAGTGCCAGATGCCAACTGTGCCAATTCTGGCCTTTGCAGGAGGGCCTGTTCTCCTAGGGACCACAGCTAAAATAGCTTCGTTCTCCCTCGACCCTCAGCTCTCTTCTCATCTTCCCAAGGGAATGTAATCAAGTAGATCATTCCAAGTTGTTTTCCTTTTTCGTTTATTTTAAGGGCAGCTACATGAAAATCTTTCTCCCTCCTCTTTGCCTCTCCCCATGTTTCTCAAGGTTTTGTGCATTCAATTAAGTAGGGGACAAGCTAAACAACTACAGTGTTTTGTATCATCCTGGAAACCAGGAGCATAATTTCAGGTTATCTCCACCAGTACTTAGCAAACCAAGAGTGATTTTATTAATCTTGTGAACAGAGATGATCATACATTTACAAGTGCCTCTATTTCTACCTCACTTATGTCCAGAACTTACTTTTTCTCTATTCCAACATGTAGCTAGAGAGAGAATGCCTGTGAGATCATATGAGACCACCACTCAGTTGAGAGTTAGATTGCAGATTCATCTTAGTTAAGTGGGGGTCTTCAGGGCTCTGTCAGTATTGGGGGTTTAACTGGGACCTCCCTTAGGATCAGCACTTTGACAGAAAGCTCCTCCCCCCTTGTATATTTACATGAATTCCCTTGTTCTCCAACTTCAATGCCATGCATAGCTTCCGTTGGGTACCAGGGTCTCCTCTTGGATGAAAACTTGAGTAGAATCATCTCTGAGCTCACTCTGCTTTCCCTTCTCCTTTCTCTCTCTCCTTACAGTAAAAACAAAACACGACAACGATGCTTTCCCCACAGAGGTCGGAGGGGTTCCAGGGAGTTGGTGTGAGGCTGGGTTGCTAAGAGGGTCTGAGGAATGCGGAAGGTCAATTACTCATCCTTCTCTGCCGAGTTGGCCCACAGGCTCCTCTCTTCTCGGGAGGGGCTGTCACTTAAGCCAGTCCCCTGGGTGCTGGACGACACTTTGCACTGTGCCCCTCTCCCGGAAGTGGGACAATGGACACCGCTAAAAAGCACACCGGCCCTTTCGGGGCGGGTGGATAAAGAAGAAGAGATGTGATGTTCTTTTGAAGAAACAACTGAGATCCAGCGACTGCCCTTCTTCAGGCCCTGTGACTTGCTGCGCCTGAACTAGGGGTCCCAGCCTGGGGCTTTCAGGCCCCAATTCACCCAGAGGTGGGCAAAGCAGCCAGGCTCCCAAGTCACCCCAAATCTATGATCCCCATGCCAGTGGCTCCCCTTTTCTCTCTTTCAACAGCCTCAGACTAGTGTAAAGGAAAACCCTGCAGGGAACCTTGCAAAGTCTCAAGCTGAGAGATAGGAGACACTGGAGTTGTTTGTGCCTCCAAGGAGGCAGTGACCTCAACTGAGACTTGTCTCCCAGGCGAGGACGAAACTTAGCTGCACGCTGCAATGGGACTTGTAAATAAGGGGTGCGTGGAAATTCTTATTTTTAAGAAGTAACCCAAATCCCCTCAGTGTCATTACTATGATCAGGTCACCTCGTTGGTCCTTTATTTTCTTCTGATGAAAGGTTAGAGGAGGCTTCTGTCCGGCCTGGCTGGGCACAGTGAAGCTGGTTTAAGATGGACCCCTGTTCGAGGTGCCCCGCCACCTTCCCGCGCAGCACCACAGGGTCTGCAGCTCGCAGGCCCTCTCCAAGGAGCACGTGTTGTGGCGCTGCCGTTTCTCCAGGGCCCAGCGCTCTCTGCCTACAGGCCCCAGGATGCCGAGGATGCGCAACAGGTCCCCTAGGCCGCCGCGGCTGGGCGCGCGCTTCTTGGGAATGTGGGCCTCGGCGGCAGTGGCGGAGTCCGGGCGCCCTCTTCCCCGCCCCGCATACTTAATGGGGCGCCGCCAGCCCCCACCCACTGGCACCGGGACCCGGGCCATAGCCCGCTCTCAGAAAAGGGAAAGGGTGTTGGGGGCTGGTGATGGTTATTGCTAATAAACCTCATGTAGGAACAGAAAAAATTCACTGTGGCGGGTTTTTGCTAATCCAGTCTCTCGCACTGAGGTGGACTAGAGCTCAGCTAGGAAAGCAGCGGAAGAACGGGCAAAACAGATACAGATATTGAACCAACTGACAAAAGGAGCCACGGAGGAGGAAACCTGTCCAGCTGCCGCTTCGCCTGTGAACTCACCCTCTTTCATGCTCAGAAGTTGAAAAAGAAGGGGAGGAAGAGGATTTGCCAAGTCCCCAGACTTTCCCCCAGTGGGCACTCAAACCGCGGCCTCGTCTCTTGAGAAGCGAAACACCTTCACACCGCCACATCCAGAGAGAAGCTTTAATGGAGAACACCGCGTACAACACAGGCAGACATGAACTTGGCACAAAGTCACAACCCGAACGCGGCGCGGACAAAGGCCAGAGGTGACTCGGGGCAAAGGTCAGCTGCCTTCTCCCTACCCGCTCCCCATTCGTTCCCAAAAGTTTGTTGCGAGTAAAGTGCTATTCCTGGGTCTCAAAAACGGGGAAGAGCAACAGCGGCAAAGCAAGTTTCTTTTCCAATCAGGATCTGAAACTAAGGAGTTCGCCTGAAAGAAGAACGCGCCCAAACAGCACACGGAATACCAAATGGAAAGCAGCGCGCAAAGGTGACCGGTCATCCTCACGCATCTGTCCCGAGGAGGCTGGAAGGCAACGGCCACAAAACGCTCCTGGAAACGTTAAGAGCAATATTGTCGGGTGACGTGGCAGGTTTTTCTTGCATTTTTGAGTTAGGGGAACAAAATCCCGTGATGCAAATGATTAAAAAAAAATCCCAAATGTAACGGATCATGGGAATTCACATTGTCTGGGGGCTCCTCAACGGCCTCATCCGATTGATTCACAAAAGAATTGCAGGTAGAAAGTCTCCTTTAATGTCTCTCTTTGGTTATGTTTCCCGAACTTACTTTTGGAATCTGGGGCTTTGCGCTTTAAGCTGCTGCCATTCTCTTTTGTGCAAACTAATTGCTTTAGCCGTTCCTTCCATCCTTCTCGACCCTCGGGTCAGAGCCAAGAAACTTAACTGTTTCCCAAGATCCTTCGTGAGGTTCCCACTGCCCCCAAAGAGGCTTTATTCATGCTACCGTGTCCTTGTCCATTTCACCGACCAGGAAAATAACGCTATCAAATGCTCCCTCTTTTCCTTCTTAAATAAAACGAGATTTCCTTAGTGAATAGCAGTTTTGTCTAGAATGTTCACGAGAGGCGACATTGTTCACGAGAGGTTGAGACCCGCGGGAAGAAACTTGGTGGCTGAGGTCTGTTTCATCGTCACTCTCTGTTGGATTTCTCCCAGGGAAGTTTAGTCCTGCCATCTTCTGCTCCCGGGAGTAAGAATAGAAATCCAATTCCTATATGCCAGCGAATGAGGCTTCCCCAAACTCGTTCGTTCCCTCCCCCCATAACTTATGGATTTATAATTTTAATTACAATAGAAACTCTTACCTGAAAATTGGCTTTCATTATTCTGATTGTACAACATAGTATAAACACAGACACCAGAAGTGTTATATTTATTCAGACCACTGGAGAATCCACTTTCGGGTTTGTTTAAATACCTTCCTTTCCCGCAAAGGCTGGGGCTCGCCAGCTCTACCCGACCTGGTCAGGGCGCCCTCGCCCTCTCCGGCAGTCCAGGGCCAGGCGAGTCTCCATGAGTTCGTCTCTTCCAGCCCGCTGGGTACCCTAAGAATGCACCAGCACCGAGTGCAGAGAGCCGCCTTTGCTCTCGGCCGCACTCGGGGCGGTGGGCTCCATCAGAGAGACGGCGGGTGAGGCGGCAGCCGCCGGGCACACGGTAGACGGTGCCGGCGGCTGCTGCGCGGCCGCGGGGACAGCGAGCGCTGCGGGCAGCGCGGCCACCGGTGGCAGCGCAGGAGTCGGCTTGATGGGCACGGGCACCGCAGGCAGGCTCTGGCTTGCCGAGTGGCACAGGGCCTTGACCGGTACACCGAAGGCCCCATACTCCGGGCCCATGGGGACCCCCGCGGCGGCCGCGGCGGCCGTGGCCGCGGCC
>NW_020172625.1:3800165-3800372 GCF_003031525.2 Neophocaena asiaeorientalis asiaeorientalis
ACTGAATCCATGACGCCGACGTGCGGCCACACGGAGCTGACGACGTTGCCGAGCTGGCCCGGCACGGGATAACCCAGGTGGTGCATGACGGACGCCAAGGGCAGCCCGCCGGCCTGCAGCACGCCCTTGTAGTCCCGGCCTATGATGTTTTCGATGGCGAACGGGTGCTTGAAGCCCGACGTGGACGCAGCGGCGGCGGCGGCAGCA
>NW_020172625.1:3800496-3801782 GCF_003031525.2 Neophocaena asiaeorientalis asiaeorientalis
GGTGGAAATAATGCACCATGTGCGGCGGCGGCGGCGGCTGGGGCGGCGGCGGCTGAGGCGGCTGGGGGTGATGGTGGTGGTGCGCGGCAGCGTGATGGTGGTGGTGCGGGTGCAGGTGCCCTCCGGGGACAGCGCCTGGCGCGCCCTTGGCGCTTCCCGCGTGCAGGTGAGTGTGGTCAGCGCGCAGCACCTTGAAGCGCTTTCGGCGCCTCAGGAAGCTGCCGTTTTCGAACATGTCGCCGCAGTCGGGATGCAATGCCCAGAAGCTGCCCTTGCCGGGCTGGTCGGGCCGCCGCGGGATCTTGATGAAGCAGTCGTTGAAGGAGAGGTTGTGCCGCAGGCTATTCTGCCAACGCTGCGTGTGCTCGCGGTAGTAGGGGAAGCGCTCCATGATGAACTTATAGATGTCGCTCAGAGGCAGCATCTTCTCGGCCGAGTGCTGGATGGCCATCGCGGTCAGCGAGATGTAAGAGTAGGGCGGCTTTTGGTCGCTGTACGAACTCTTCCCCGGCCGCGGCATCGCCCCTGGCGCCTCCACCTCCCTCTGGCTCACAGTGGACCGCAGCGTCGCTCCGCACCCCGCTCCCGGGGCCTGGTTGTCTCCACTAACCCCCACTCCGCCCTCCCGGACCCGCCACCCCGCCCTCTTTCCCCCCCAGACCCTCTCGCCGTTTCTCTCCCGCCTTCTCTCAGTGGCCTGCGGTCTCCGCGCTTGGCCTCTTGACCCAGTTTAGCAATTCGACGCTCGCAACTTCTGGCCCCGACGGTCGCCGACTGGCGCGCACAGTCGCGGGCGGGGCGAGCCAGCTTCACCGCCACCCTCTCGGCGTCTTCCCGCGGGTGGCCAGAGGCTGAGCGTGGGAGCTGGCGGAGAAGGAGTGGGGAGGGCCCTGTTCCCTTCCGGCCTCCTCTTTGCTTTTTCTCGGTCCGAAGCGCAGGCCCAGAGAGCTGGAAGGAAGGACTGGGCAGTCAGGACTCTAGCCCTTTAAATCGAGTTGGCGCTCGTTGTCCAGGAGGCCGGGGGCGGCGGGAGTTAACAGAGCCTTGAGCGCTGCCCCGTGACCAGCCACTTAGTCCGCTGTGGAGTTCTCGTGTTCCTGGAGGGGAGAGGCGAGGTAAGGAGAAGGAAGCTCGGCTCCAGCAGCCCGCGTCTCCCTTTTCTCCGGCGGCTCGCAGCGGAGACTGGGATAGAGCTGTAGGCGGTCGCCTGGGGGGAAAAAGTTTAGTGGTTTCTGCTGCGGCGGCGCCTGCGGGCTCTGCCGAGGGGCGGGGGCTCTGGGGGCGGG
>NW_020172625.1:3801814-3802918 GCF_003031525.2 Neophocaena asiaeorientalis asiaeorientalis
CTATCACATGACCGAGGCTGAGGGACTCCGCCGCCGCGTCTCTTGCTGAAGAAGGGGCGAGAAGACGCCGTGCCTCGCCCCCGCCCCCTCCTCCATCTCGGCGCGGGCGCCCCCACCCCCAGCATTTACCACCCGCTCCGCAGCCCCCAGCCGCGGCCGAGTGGGGCGGGGGGCGCAGGCTGTTCTCAGGGAGGGGCACGGCGCCCGGTGCCGTCCCCGCCGCTGCACCCCACCCGGGTCGCGACGCACGGCAGAGGGGGACAGGAGACTGCTTTCTCGCTCCTCTCGTGCTTCTCCCGCCTGTCCCCGCCCTTTCAGTCGTCCCTCTTCCCACCTACGAGCTCTGGGCTTCTCTGTCCTTACACTGCCTTCCTCCTGGACTAGCCACTCGGGGCCAAGTTCGCAGCAGCGTGGCCTCAAGGTCTCTTCTCTTCAAGAAATCCCAAAGGCCGGAGAGTTGGAGGGAAAAGCTAAAGCGGAGGAGACCCAGGGCCGTTTTCGCTAAATGTCAACTTCATCACAGTTTTCTTGCGCGCCAATTGAGTGTCAGGCCCAATGATAGGCGCCTGGTACAGGGAGGTCTGGGACAGCTCTCTGCGCTCCAGACCGCAGTCTAGTGGGAGAGACTGACAGTAACCGGGAAATTTGGATAAATACTAAGTGCTTGGTGGATGGAGGCTCCATTAAGAGCGGGTGGATGGGACAGGGTGAAGCGTTTCTTTGGGTGGTGACGTCTGAGCTGGGGCCAGAAGGAGGGCTTGGGGGGTCAGAGGTCTCATCACCTGGGTGTGTCGGAGCGGAGTCTTGCTATTCTGAGCACGTCGAGGGAAAGGGAGATAGTTAAAATTAAGTAGGAGGTCAAAACGACCAATCCACAGGGCCCTGGTGTGACCTGTGAGGTTGGATGAACTGCAGCGCTGAGGTCCCCGTGCTTGCTGGGATCCCGGAAGCAGTTTCCTGCTCTGCACTTTCCTGCACACCCATGAGCGAATCCCAGTTGACTGGAGAGAACCTGCAGTTATAGTCTGGTTTCGGCTGCCTTTGCCCTTAGGCAGGGAGGAAAAGCAGAGTTTAGAAGAAGAAGGAGACTATATATATATATAT
>NW_020172625.1:3802948-3805448 GCF_003031525.2 Neophocaena asiaeorientalis asiaeorientalis
TTTCCCAAAGCAGCTGTACCATTTTACATTCCCTCCAGCGGGGCGAGTTCCTGGTTCCTCCACATCCTCCCCACCACGTGGTATGGTATTTTTAGTGTTAGCCATTCTCATGGGTATGAACGGGCATCTCATTGTGGTTTTAATTTGCATTTTACTTATGGCTAATTCTGTTGAACATCTTCGCATGTAATTTGCCATATATATATATATATATATATATCCTCTTCCCATTTCTAGGCCTCAGTTTCTTTATTTGTAAAATGAGATGTCTGAAGTTGGACATTTCACGGGTCCCTTCCAGTTCGCAGATTTGAGGAGAAAGCAGCAACTAGGGACTGTGACTCATTGTGTTTTTAATTTCTTCTTTTCTGTGCCTAAATCTGGAGGCCGAAGGAGACTGCCCCTTGCTCTCCAACCTTGGTTGGCAACGCCAGGTCGGGTGTTTTTAGCTTCCGACGTTTGGCGAGCTGCCCGAGGGGAGGACCAGAAGAAGGGCTGTTTGCCCGTCGGGTCGCCGGAGTGCGATGAGCGGAACAGATTCATAATATTAATCTTTAGGCAGCAGCTGGATTTCTGGCTAGTGCTATTTGGTTAGTTTTCCTAGGCCAGCAGACGTTTTAGAATAGGCGTTAAAGGGAAGCGTGCAAAAGGGACCCGGGGCGAAAGAGCAGCCTCTTGGCCTGTCCTAAGGAAAGGAGACTCTTTCAGAGGAGGATGCTTTCGCTGACGCTCCATGCCGGGAAGGCTCCTTCCGCCAGTAGAGTTTTCTGCGGGATTTTTGGTCTGCTGAAGCAGTTTAAGGAACCAAGCAGCAGACGGCCTCCTGGCCTCACGAAGCCATGGAGGAATTACGAGGACGCCCACAGCTCCAGTGACAGCTAGAGCCCGCTGGCGCAGGGTGTACCCTTCTACTTTGACGGACATGGTGCGAGAACAGCCCTGTCCAGGCCCAAGAGCCACCCAAAGGCTGCTGGTGGGAGCTCGGCGTGCCCAGCGCTCAAAGGTTCTTCCGGCCCTGGCCCTGCACGCAGCGCGGGCAAAGGCAAATTTTGTTGAGAATATCTTTTCCGCGGGCTCTCGAAAAAGCATTTTCTCCTCTTTGGGAGCAGCTTGAGGAAGTTCTCGTTGGGCAATTGGACTCCGCTGCGTCTGGGGACAGCATGGGAAGGGGCCCTTGAAGGGTGCCCCGGACCAGCCTCATGCTCATAACCTCAACACTAAAGCTGGAGTTGGGCTCTCGCTGGGTAAGCTCGTTCCAGCCCACAGATCTGCCGCCACCACCTCGGGCTCGGCGCCTGGGGACGCGAGTCGCGTGACCGGCGCCTTCGGCCTCGGCGAGCTAACGGCGTTCTTCTGGCAGAGCGGCTCCCCGCAACTCGGACCAAAACACAGACGCGGAGGTCGAGCGGTGCGCGGCAAGCCTCAAGCTTCCGCGTTCCGGGTGGACTTGTCAAGGGTAGAAAGTCCTCCCCCGCACTGCAGCCCCAGGCGGCTCCCGCGGCCCAGGCCCCAGTCGCGGCGGAGAGCGCGGCCTCGCGGCGGAGAGCGCGGCCCCGCAGCGCCGGCCGCGTGTCCATTTCGGAGTCGGGCCGCCGCCGCCGCGGAGTATTCTGGGGGATTCCCGGCGGGGCGCGGGGTCTGGCAACGGAGCTCCGGCCGCGGTGGGGGGCGCACTCTCTCTCTTTCCCCCTTTCCCCCGAGGTTGATTTAATTCCGGCAAGTTTTGCAGGCGCGCAGCAGCACCGGCGGGGGCCGGTACGCGCGCGCTCCAGCTGCCTGCAGACCCCCGTTCAAGAAAAACAGATCAAGTAACCACCCTGGCACCAACCAGTCGGTTTCAAGTTTCCGCGTGTAATTTTTTATTTTTTAAAACAACCAGTATGCTATACAAATATTGGCTGGCGTTGAGGACGCTGGCAGGCAAATCATCGCCCCGGGCTTGGTGTAATTATCTCAGGCGTATTTGGTTTATCCCTTAGGCAATTGTTGGCGACGCTTTGCTAGGAAGAGGGGTTCCATGCAAGGTTTTATTGCGTTTAATTGGCTCTATGGAGGGGAGTAAAAATTTGCCAGAAAATGATGTGGAACTTTAGAAGCGGCTATTTATTCATTCTCTCTCCTTTATCCCCCCAGCCCCGAGGAAGGTCCCACGCACCCCTCAGCCTGGGTCCAAGCCATGCGGTCCCAAAGCTTCCGCGGACAGCTGTGCCCAGCGTGAGGAGGAGCGCAGGGCACCGACGCGGCTAGAACGATGTGCAGGACCAGGAAGAAGGTAAAAGTTCATGCGCACACCGCGATTTTCGTAGGTTCTTTGTTTACCCACTGACCTTTGACGTGCGGAAGGTTGTCTGGGTTAGTTACGTTTGGGATTCTCCCAGGCACCTTTACTGTCACCCCATCCAGCCTCCAGCCTGACCTCCAGCTGACTCCAACGCCCATGCATTTCCCAGCCGCTACCCCTAACCTGGGCTTGAAGCGTGTGGCAGGAGGCCGGCTGGGG
>NW_020172625.1:3810448-3833256 GCF_003031525.2 Neophocaena asiaeorientalis asiaeorientalis
TGGATGCTGGGATGATGTTCCTCAGTGACCAGCAAGGGAAGTTGTGTGACACACGATCATATAATTAGACATTTCTATTTTGGCCCAGGAAACGAATATGAGGGAATGGATTCTGCTCTTTCTCAAGCATTGGAGGATATTTCTGAGTCAGGAAGTTCCTAAATTGGGTGCTCAGAGAGGAGGAGGGCTTCTGTTAGAATTTCTGTCTCAATCATGTGAACTGTTTCAATTAAAGTTTTTTTTTTTTATTCCTTGGACAGCAACCATTTGGTTGCATTTTGTTGGGAGGACAATTAGATAGAATCTTTCCCAAGATAAAATGGTGCCCTCGGGCTTCCCTGGTGGCACAGTGGTTGGGAGTCCGCCTGCTGATGCAGGGGACACGGGTTCGTGCCCCGGTCCGGGAAGATCCCACGTGCTGCGGAGCGGCTGGGCCCGTGAGCCATGGCCGCTGAGCCTGCGCGTCCGGAGCCTGTGCTCCGCAGTGGGAGAGGCCACAACGGTGAGAGGCCCGCGTACCGCAAAAAAAAAAAAAAAAAAAAAAAATGGTGCCCTCAAAATTGCCAACATTTCTAAGAATGATGGTGCTGACAATCAGTATTATATTGTACTTTGATTCTGTTCCATTAGCTTCTCCGTCTCAACGGGTAAATAACGTCACAGTATTTGCTTTTCACCTTTCATTCCCGGATCTTCAGATGTAGACTTATCATTGTAATTCATTCTCAGCCTCTGGATTGGCAGTTATTTTTTGGCTTTATTGCATTGACAAGAACATGTTTATTTCAGCAGCCTGTTCTGGTCCTTTTTCAAAGTCAAGAGTTCATAGACGTAAAAATATCCTCAGCTCCTTACTAAAGAAAAAAATCATTTTCCTATTAGTTTATGTTAACCGCATCTTTCAGATGAAAAAACCATAAAATCCCAGACTGTCACAAATACTGGGCTTCCTAGTGTCCAGGTGGATAGCTGGTATGGCTTTTTTTTTAAATTTATTTTTATTTTTTTTGCTGTACGCGGGCCTCTCACTGTTGTGGCCTCTCCCGTTGCGGAGCACAGGCTCCAGACGCACAGGCTCAGTGGCCGTGGCTCACGGGCCTAGCCGCTCCGCAGCATGTGGGATCTCTCCGGACCGGGGCACAAACCCGCGTCCCCTGCATCGGCAGGCGGACTCTAAACCACTACGCCACCAGGGAAGCCCCTGGTATGGCTTTTAATTGTCTTCCACCTAATCCTCCTTGTCCATGCAGGGAAAGCATGAGTGAGTGGTTACTTCTTGAGTTCACCCAATAATGCCGAAACGGACTTTGGCATTAGACTGATGTGCTTCAATATCAAGCTCATATTGTTTAGTTGGTGACCCTGGGTGTGGTACTTTACTTTTATAGCCTCAAACTTCTTGTGTGTAAAATGGGGATCATAGTGGAACCTAACATTTAGAGTTGTTTTGAGGGTTACATGAGATACTGACCCTAAATTGAATGCTTAATAAATGTTAGCCATCTGTCACTCATTTAGGTGTTTTATAGGGTAGGTCACCGTTGTGTTTTGACTTACTGATCACTACTTTGGAAACGTGAAAAGTGCACTTGTTAAAATCTTGATCTGCATGTTTTTAAGATGACTTGGATCTATCGCGTCATACCTGACGAGTTTAGGGTGTTCTTCCTGGATTGAATCTCCTGTCTTTCTCTCATTGAATTCATCTTCCAGAGCATAACTCTGAGAAGACCACTTTTCTGTTCAGAAATTTTCAGTGGCAGCTTGGAGCTGATCTCAATCAAGCGCAAACTCCTTAGCTTTGCATTCAAAGGCTGTCCCCAATTTAGCTCTGGATTTACCTTTCCAGATTTATCATGTTCCCTCTGCTCTCACCAAAGGAGGACAGTTGCATGCTTTTCCCAATATATAGCTGCTTCCCCTGCCCCCCAACCAGCCTTTACTCACATCGTTCATTCTGTCTGAAATGTATCAATACATCACCCTCAACTTCTGTCTCCCCAAAGTCTACCCTTTAAGGAAGCCCTCACTCAACGTTCATTCCCTCCACGAAGTTTTCTCTTATCCCTACTGCTTGGAATCATCTTACTCCTCTAAGCATCTAGAACCTGATGTTTATGCTTCAGTTATGCCACAGTCACAACCTACTTTTCTTATTAAGATGCAAGCTTTATGAAAGCGGGGATAATTTCTTACCCATATTTTTGTTTGCCCCAGTACTTAACCTAGTCAAATCAGTGCTTCCCAAACTATCCGTGAAAAAGAACCAGCGTTAAAAAAATTGCAATCTGTTGCAGACTAGGATGTTTGTAAGATACCATAAAAATGAATTATTAGAGAAATGAAATAAAAAAGACTTACAAAATACAAGCCTAAATATATCATTACTAGTCAATAGACATACAGTTATCCTCCCGTAGTGCTATAAATGTATCTAAATACTCAATTTCTGTACTTTTCTCATCTGCTACAAGTAAGAATTCATGGACTCCGTGACATAATGGAAAAAAAAATATTGGTTTCTTCCCCCAGTTTCTGGCACAGAGCTCCTAAAACCCTTGTAATTTTCTAAGTGATGAACACTAAGAACATCTCTTATTCTAATATTTGGTCTTTGATCCTGGTTCCTGATACAGGGCTCCTAAAACCCCTATAATTTCCTGGGTGATAGGAGTCTCTTGTTCTAATGAGATGACTCTGGGTGGACTCCTGAATAGTTCCTGGATGGGGGCTGGTTACTGGAAAGACCAAACCTTGATTAGAAGCTTGGAATTTTCAGTCCCTCCCCAGTCCTCCCCTAATACTCCAGAGAGGGGAGAAGGGCAGGAGATGGAGTTAATGACTGATCAATCATACCTACATGATGAAGACTCCATAAAACCTCAAAAGTATGGGGATTGGGGAGCTTCCAGGCTGGTGAACACATTCATATACTGGGAGGATGACACACCCCATCTCAACCAGGACCTGTACTCAGGACCCTCCCTGACCTTATCCTATGTATCTCTTCATCTGGCTGTTCGTCTGTATCCTTTAACATACTTTTAATAAACTGGTAAATGTGTTTCCCTGAGTTCTGTGAGCTACTCTAGCAAATGAATCAGACCAGAGGAGGGGGTTGTGAGAACCTCAGATTGATAGCTTATTGGTCATAAGCACAGGGTAACCTGGACTTGTAATTGGTATCTGAAATGAGAGCAGTCTTGTAGGACTGAGTCCTTAACCTGTGGGATCTGATGCTGTCTCCAGGTAGACAGTGTCAGAACTGAGTTAAACTGTAGGACACCAGTTGGTGTTGCAGAGAATTCCTGGGTGGGGGAAATCACCCACACATCTGGTCTCAGAAGTGTTGGGAGTGTGGTAGATGTGTGAAAGTAAAGGAGAAACACAGGAGAAAAGTTGAGTTTTTCCAACTCAGACTGGCACAGGTCCACAGACCACACATTGAGAAGCATGACTATACAGAACTGGTCTATAAACATGGCCACTGACTAAGTAAATCCATGGAACAGAGAATGTTTTTTTTTAAAATTAATTAATTAATTCTAGCATCTTTATTGGAGTATAATTGCTTTACAATGGTGTGTTAGTTTCTGCTTTATAACAAAGTGAATCAGTTATACATATACATATGTTCCCATATCTCTTCCCTGTTGCATCTCCCTCCCTCCCACCCTCCCTATCCCACCCCTCTAGGTGGTCACAAAGCACCAAGCTGATCTCCCTGAGCTATGCGGCTGCTTCCCACTAGCTATCTATTTTACGTTTGGTAGTGTATATATGTCCATGCCACTCTCTCACTTTCTCCCAGCTTACCCTTCCCCCTCCCCATATCCTCAAGTCCAGAGAATGTTTTATAATGAATTTTCTTCTCTGATTTTCAATTATTGTCTCAGGTCCATTCTTTAAGAATATAGGATAATTAATGATTAATAAACTCTGATGGCATTTGCTCACTTTGGCTTAATGGTTTCTGAACAGTATATTGATACATTTAAAGAAACAAACAAACCCAAATATGAGTTTCATTTTGAAAGAAAAAAATGGAGTGGGAAAATTGCTACATGCCGGAAGTTCAGGGATATTCCTCATTGAAGAAGAAATGAAAACTCACTTTGAGGCTTAGTGTTCTGCTTTAAATCATTTAATTTCAAGAAATACCTTTTAAATTGAAGAAATATACATCACACAATTTCCATGGTTAGTCAGGAATAACACTGAAAGTTCATTAAATCACATCTAGGGAATTTAGGTGAACTCAAGTAAGTAAATTAAGTGCTGAGTTAATTAAGTTGTTAATTAGTTAATTAACTGTTATAGTTTTAAGTGATGCCATTAATAAACTGACATAAATTTCAGTTTTACTTTCCTATATTTAGAAGTTCTTCATGGAACTGTAAAAGCTAATTCCTTCCACAGAGTTTTGAACCGAATACTAACATATTTATAATAAGATTTTTATTATTTAAGGTTGAGGGCATTTTATTTATTTATTTATTTATTTTTGCAGTACACGGGCCTCTCACTGTTGTGGCCTCTCCCGTTGCGGAGCACAGGCTCCGGACGCGCAGGCTCAGCGGCCATGGCTCACGGGCCCAGCCGCTCCGCGGCATGCGGGATCTTCCCGGACCGGGGCACGAACCTGTGTCCCCTGCATCCGCAGGCGGACTCCCAACCACTGCGCCACCAGGGAAGCCCAAGGTTGAGGGCATTTTAAAACAATTTGTCTAATTGCCTTTTTTCTTTTGCTTTTGTAAATCAGAGGATACTCTCTTCATTTCCTTTTTTCTTATATAAAATAAAATATCTAAGGTAAATAAACATGGAAGTACTCACAGTGCATAATCAGTTTGATGTATGCCACCACGTTTCTTTTTGGTATTGTTTTTAGGCATGAAGGTTTTTGAAAAGTAGTTTTCAGTTCTTTGCTGTAAAACAAACCATCCTCAAACTTGGTGGCTTAAAATAATAGTAATCATTCGTTTAGTCTACAGTTCTGCAAATTGGGGAGGGCTGCATGGGCACAGCTCATCTGTTCTGATTTGGATGGGATGACCCATTTCTAAGATGGCTCATTCACCTGGCTGGCAAGTTAGTGCTGGCTTTTGGCTGGGAGCTCAGCCAGGGCTGACTCTTGGGGCCTTGGGCCCTCGTCTCCATGTTCTCTCCACGGGGTTGCGTGGGCATAATCATAGCATGGCAGCAGGCTTCCAAGAGTGAGTTCTAAGAGGCATGCATAGAAGCTGAAAGGCTTCTTAGGACCTAGCCTCAGAAATCACAGAGTGTCACCTCCACAGTATTATATTGGTCCAGCACGTCACCAAAGTCAGTCCAGATTCGAGGGGAAGGGAATGACTCCTCTCAGTGGGAAAAGTACCAAAGATATAAAGGAATAATTCAGTTCAATAAATAATTCAGCCCTTCAGTTAAGAAGGACTTGCAAATTCACATAGTAGGCTCTGATACTGAAAAAATAGCGATTTGAAAGTTTCCCTCTGTTAGGGCTACCTCACAGCGAGCCAAACATTATGAGCAATACCGTGAGTAAATAATGTAGTAGAAGACACCCTGGGTTTAGATAGAAGATCTGGATTTCAGTTAAGGTTGTGTTGTACTATCGAAGAGATTTTAGGGAAGTTATTTACTCTTTCTAAGACTCTGTTTTCTGATATTTAAGAGGAGGATAGTAGTATCTGCCCTATAGGTGTACATCCCAGAGTAACTGAGAAGTTCAAATAGGTTACTGTATAGGAAAGTGTATTTTAATGGGAAAACAAATTATATCTGTGTGGCTGAGCATTCTTACACCCATTGAACTTTCTTTCTCGTACACATCTGTTGTTAATTAGTTTATACGGCATTTTATTTATTTGTGTTCATCAGTAAACCATAAATCTTGAACTACTGTCTTCTTTGGTATCATGACTGCATGGCCTCAGGCAATCTGCTTATACATTAGCGGGTAGAATTCCTACAACCAGGAATGTAGGAGAAAGTGTATCTCCCCACTGTTGGAAGCTTGGACCTTGGGATGGGCAGAGTTGGGGACCTTACCTAATATTGAAATTGTACCTGTGAAAGAGTAGGGCTAGGTTGATTGGGGGTCGACTGAGTTTCTGCATCCATCAGGCTATAAATCTGGGAGCATGAGCCATAGTGCAAGAGGGTGTCAGTGGTTACTAAGTGGTTGGAATTTTTGGCGGTAACCACGGCTACGGCACAACAGGGGAAGCCAAAATGATCTCAACTGGTCCTAGTGAAGTCTTGTCATCGGTGAGCCAAGCAATTGGGATCTGAGAGAAGCAAGCATTAGAGGTGAGAGTAGAGGAAGGAATTGACTAAATCTAGCCTAAGGAATTGTGGTTGGAGATGCTTTATGAACAGGACTTTCATCAAGAGCAAAACAATCCAGTGTCTTTCTCCTGAAGTTAAAACTAAGTAGAGGGTCTGGACCAGCTACTGGGAAGGAATGGGCCCTGTGGGTTGGGGCTTGTTCAAGTGTTAACTTAGCAGAAGTAAGAAAGCCATAGACCTCCCTCTAAAACCTCTTCAGGCCTTTATTTTACACCTTAATCAGTCTTGTACATCCCATTTCCCTTACTATGTGTGAAATCCATTAGGGCAGGCCAACCCCTTAACAAAGCAGGGCTTATTTGATGTTTGGTGAATTGTATTTCTAGATGAGTCTAAGATACGCTGTATCAAGTGTTTTCTTGGATACTGAAAAAGAGAGACCTCGTTTCACCCTTGTAATAAATGTTGGCTTCCTTGAGTAGTGGGGAAAAGAAAGTGGAGGCAAACCATTTTGGGTGGTGAGTGAGCTACTTTTGCTGCTTGCCAAGTGCATCCAGGGCTCTCAGGTGCAACTGAGTGGCAAAAGTTGGTGAGATGGGCTTGACTGAGACTTCTAAACACACACAGGTACAGAGTTGAGTGTGTACAATATGTACTTTGTAGAAGTGGAATTCTGCTCTTGGGGGAAGCATCTATGTAAGCTTGAGATGGCACCAGAGACTAATGTTCTAGGTAGTGTATGGGTAGAAATGGACATAGAGAGTGAATAAAGCAAATATTCCACATGATGCTTAAGATGTAGTTGTAGCAACTGAAGAGCATTTTTCTAAGGCAAAAGATCAATAGATGCAAAACATTATACAGTAAGTTTTATTTTATGTGGTCAGTCAGGAGATAAGTTGTTTATCAAATATTCAGGTTGTTAGAATGTTCTGCTAGGATTATATTTTATGGGAAACACTGTTGATTGTCTACTCAATATCCATTCTTTCTTTCTTCTTTAATAACAGAACTCAAAATTGTTGTATCAGGCCATGTGCCTAGCTATGAAATGACATTTTAAGGATTTGTTGCAGATAACAAGTATGCAGGGGTCACTACGTGGGGGCTTTCCAAGAGTTTTTCTGAAAGGGCAGAGTTGGCTGTGAAGCACAGCCTGTGTGCCATTCCCTCATCTCTTTTCATCCTGCCTAGAATTCTAACATGATGGTTGGAGTTGCAGCAGCCATCTTGGGACCATGAGGAAAACCTGAGGCTGGAATTTACAAAGTATGTTATTGGAGTAGAGAGAAAGAGTTCGTGTTCTGGATGACCATGGAACTGCCATTCTAGTCCCAGCACCTCTGTGAAAAAAGTCTCTCTTGTCTCAACCACTAGTATTTTTGATTTCTGTTTGTTACAGTAGCCAAGAGAAATTCTTTCTTTAGGGTATTAAATACAATAAAATTTTCTCAACAGTATAGAGATAATGAACTTATTTTGTGTATATTTTTAGCCTCTCCTTATTCCTGAAACGATTAAAGCTAGATTTATAAGGATTCTTAAAATACAGGATTGCATAAACTAAAAATGTCAAAAGACACCCCCCCAAAAAGTGGAGATATCAAAAAAGATTCTCTTCTGTCCCACTTCATTTTATAATTCACATCAGGAACTTTGAATGCCTTACAGCTATCATTATGGAAATCATATGTTGGAAATTCTGGTTAATAAGAGTCTTGTTTAGTTGAAATCCACTATGGAGAGCTCAAGGTAGTATAATGGAAACTCTTCTAACTGGCCATCATTTGTTCAACTCATCAGAGTAACTAATGCTCTTCAGTTCTCAGTAAAACATACTGACTCATGCCCCTGTGTAGCTTGTTGAGTAGCGCCCTGTCCTATAATCAGTTGTGTTTCTTCTGAAATTCCTCTGTACCATTTGCACTTGTTATAGTAACTACATAATTTAATTAAATATTATATAGTTTGGTAACTGATAAAAGGGAAAAAATAGTTGTTTCTATGAAAACTAAGTCAAATGTTTGGAAAGACTATAAAGATGAATTTTCCATGATTTTTTTGCTTTTGGGTTAGGTATGAAGAAAGCAATTGTAATTGGAGGAAAAAGATCAGTAAAAATTTTTTAGATTGCTTTGAAAGAATCTTTAAAAAGTAGTGCATTTGAGTGTGGTGTGAAAGAAATGCCTGGGGAGCTCCAAAAGCATGGACTCAGAAGAAAAAAGATAGCCCTACATCCAAAATTGGTTAATATGTATGTGTTTAAGTGTTTTAATTGAAAGTGAAATGTTTTAAAGGTATATATGTTCTTTAATAATTTGCCATTCTGTCAGACATTTTAAGTTCATTATTCCATTAGGATGGGTAAGAGGGCTTCTGCCACTGTGTACAGAAGTCACACTTAGTGCAGGCATGTTAAATAAAGGAATGAAAATCCAAGCAGTAATTAAATGTACCAGCTGGTAAATAAGTGGTGCTGGTACTCCTCCTACTGTGTTACCCTTTGCTGCTGGGGGCAGACATTACTAATCAATCACAGTCCTCAACTGGCTCCTTTTCAATGTTGAACACCAAGTAGCTACTACCAATCAATCAGGTGGCCTATGAAATGAAATCTTTTTGTCACCCACGGTTTAGAGTGGGGTAGTGTGGTAGGTGAAAGTCATGGATTGACATGTCACTTGAGTCTGTGTAGGTTTTAAGTGTGTCAGGAAGATGCGTGTGTGGGGGATCTGATTGGGACATCCACCATCACATGGATTACTAGGATCCCTCTGACTAATCTCCCCCTCTAAGCAGTGTCCCGTTCCTCTTCACTCCATCAGTGTTTCTTCCAGAACTGTACTTTATTTATTTTTTAATTTTTTTAATTTTTTGCGGTACGCGGGCCTCTCACTGTTGTGGCCTCTCCCATTGCGGAGCACAGGCTCCGGACGCGCAGGCTCAGCAGCCATGGCTCACGGGCACAGCCGCTCCGCCGCATGTGGGATCTTCCCGGACCGGGGCACAAACCCGTGTCCCCTGCATCGGCAGGCGGACTCTCAACCACTGCGCCACCAGGGAAGCCCCAGAACTGTACTTTAGATGGAGAATGTGATCTTGTCAGAGAGAGGTGAAGTTCTACTGGAATGTCCCTCAGAATCACTGGGGCTCAGCCATGCCTAGGTGCTTGGTGTGATAGCTAGGCTCTGGCAGCAAAATGTCCAGATTTGATCCTGCTGTCATCACTTCCTATGACTAAGGCAAGTTACTTAACTTCAAGTTTCCATTTTATCAATAGTGAGTTTATAAGGAGGAAAAGCAAAAATGCATGGAAGGTATAAGGGACTGGTTCCTACCACAGTCACACTCTCTACAGCAGGGTTTTGTAAACATGAATTCATGAACTCTTTGAAATCTTATACACATTTTTATGCTCAGGGTCCATGACTTTCATCAGATTCTCAAAGGAGTCTGGGACTAAAACAAAAACGAAACAAAACAAGAAAAACTTAAGGCTTTCTTGTTTAGAGCAATACTTATCAAATTTTAATAAGTCACCTGAAGATCTTGTTAAAATGCCAGTTCTAATTCAGTAGGTCTGGGATGGGGCCTGAGCCTCTACATTCCTAACAAGCTCCTAGTTGTTGCTGGTGCTGCTGATCCATGGATCGTACTTTGAGTAGCGAAGGTCTGAAGTGTCTACCCCTTTCTTTTCTTTCATAGTGCTGAGAGGCACTGTAACGTGGTTTATAAAGCATGATCTATGGGGTCCAGATAACTTGGGTTTGCTTTCTGGCTTTGACCCTTACTAATTCTATAATCTCAATCAAGCTGCTGAAATTTTCTCTGCCTCGGTTTCCTCATCTGTAAAATGGGGGAAATAATACTACATCCATGGTAGAGTTGATATGAGGATTAAATGAGATAAAGAGTTTATAACAAAATCAGAGCATAGTAAATGTTATTCTAAGTTTATTTATCAACTTGTGAGTACACTTTCTGTTGCTTCTGCCACATTCTTAGCTCTGTCTCAGATGACCTAGTACTGTCTGGATTTCCTCTTGCCCATAGTAATGTCTCCCAGTTGGCTTCTTCAGAACACTAATGATATAGAGGTTAAATAAATTTGTGAAACATAATATATCCCTCTCTTGGGGAGGTAGTATAGCAGAAAACACTTGTTTAGTCTAATTTTTTACAAATGACTTTGATCACAGACTTGAGAACTGTTTTTTTCCATCGAACTCCTAATTCACACACATAAGACCTGGTATCATACAGTAATAATTGTAGTGGCATGCTTATGAAGAGTGGCAGACAAAATCAGGGCCATTCTGCAGTGTATTGCACCAGAGAGGGTGGCTAATTCAGGTCTTCTGGGGTGAGGAAGAAGCTCTGAATCAGTACTGTCCACCAGCTGAGTACACCCCCTAGAGCAGATGCCTCCATGAGGGGCTGGGCACTAATGAGTGCATCTATTTACTCCTGCTTTTGCCTCTGCCACATGCAGCCAGGCCCTCAGATCACACATGAACAAGCACTGCCGAGACATGTGAAATTGGGATGAGGTAGACTTTCCCATCCAGTGTTATGTTACACTTATGCCATAATACTATTTCTCCTGTCAGCGTATTGTCTTTATTACCTAATTCTCTTCTGAGAGAACATGTGGAAACAATGATTCCTTTCCCTAACCCTGGCTTTTGGATCTAGTTTTTTGTTCTTTTAAGTAAATCAAAGCTGTGGCTAAATAATGAAGCAAGGGGATTATCTGTTGATTCATATATATATTGTTCTCAATTTAAAAGTGGGTCTGAGAGAGTTCCCAAGATGGTGGGGTAGAAAGACTCTGAGCTCACCTTCTCCCATGCGCACAGCAAAATTTCAGCTATTTACAAAACAACTACTTATGAAAAAATTGTGGGACTTCCCTGGTGGCCCAGTGGCTGAGACTCCTCACTCCCAATGCAGGGGGCCTGGGTTCGACCCCTGATAAGGGAACTAGATCCCACATGCCTCGACTAAGAGTTTGCGTGCCACAACTAAAGGCCCCGCATGCCGCAACTAAAGATCCCGCATGCCGCAGCGAAGATCCCACATAATGCAACTAAGACCCGGTGCAGCCAAATGAATAAATAAATAAATAGATGAATATTAAAAAAAAAAGAAAAAGAAAAAACTGGAAACCACCAGAAAAGATCTTCTACAACTAAAGATATAAAGAAGGAACTACAATGAGTTGAGCAGGAGGCGTGGAGTTGTGGTATAGTCAAGACCGACAAACAGGAGAATAATTACAAGTGCAGAGGTTCTCCCCAAGGAGTGAGGGGTCCGAGCCTCCACACTGGGCTCCCCAGCCTGGCGGTCCTGTGCCAGGAAGATGTGTCCCCCAGGACATTCGGTTTTGAAGGCCAGCAGGGCTTACATTCAGGACCCAGAAGACTGTGGGAAATAGAGACTCCACTCTTAAAAGGGCTCACACAAAATCTCACATGCTCCAGGACCCAGGGCAGAAGCAGTCATTTGAAAGAAGCCTGGCTTAGACCTAACAGCTGATTTCAGAGTCTCCTGGAGATGCAGGAAGCAATGGGAGCTCACCCCTGGGGACATAGACACGGGCAGCAGTCATTCTGGGGAGCTCATTCTACCATGTGGACACCAGTGCTGGCAAGTGCCATTTTGAAATGCTCCCTCTAGCTTTTTAGCCTCAGGATCCAGCCCTGTCCACGCCCACCAGCCTATAGGCACCAGTACTGGGATGCCTGAGGCCAAGCAACTAACTGGGTGGGGACACAGTACCACCCACCAGAAGACAGTCTGCCTTAAAACCTCTTGAGCCCCCGGCCGACTCTGCACATGGCCCTGCCTACCAAAGGCCCAGGAACTGGCCCCAACACCAGTGTGCAGGCACTAGACCTGGGACCACCCCACCAGGGCCCTTCAGCTAGTGACCCCCAGACCCAGCTCCACTCATCAGTGGGCAGATATCAGCCCCAGAATCCCCTGGGCCTTAGTCCCTCCCACGAGAGAGCCTGCTCTAGCCTTGGGAACAGCCTCACCCACCAGCAGTTTGAGACCAGCTCTGGGGTCTCTGGGCCTGCAGCTAGACCCCAGGACACAGCTCTGTCTGCCAGTGGGCCAGCATTAGCCCTGGGATTCCCTGGGGTTCCATAGTTAGTTGCCTTGTGACCTGGCCCTGCCAAGCAGCGGCTGGCAGCCTCCACACAAGGAAAGGCCTGGCAGCCAACTGAACTGGGGGCCAGCCACACCTACCAGACTGCCCACAGTAGTCAGCCTGCCACAACAGAAGGACCCATGCAGCCCACACAGGGGGCACCCCAAGAGCATATAGTTCTGGTGACTAGAAGGAGTACATTGCTGGGATGCATAGGAAGTCTCCTACAGAAGGCCACTTTTCCAAGGTCAGAAAATGTAACCAAGCTACCAGATACATGGAAATAAAAACAGCAAGTTAGGCAAAGTGAGGTAACAGAGGAACATGTTCCAAACACAGGAGAAAGATGAAACCCCAGAAGAACTAAGTGGAGTGGAGATAGGCAATCTACCTGAGAAAAAGTTAGATAATGATCATAAAGATGATCAAATAACTTGGGAGAAGAATGGATGAATAGAGCAGGGAGTTATTGTAGAAGTTTTAAACAAAAAGTTAGAAAATATAAAGAACAACCAAACAGAGGTGAAGAATACAATAGCTGAAATGAAAAATATACTAGAAGAGATCAAGAGTAGACTAAATGATACAGAGGAATGGATCAGCGATCTGGAAGACAGAGTAGCAGAAATCATTGAAGCTGAACAGAAAAAGGAAAAAAGAGAAAAAATGAGGACAATTTAACAGACTTCTAGGGCAACATCAAACATACTGATGTTCACATTATGGGGGTTCCAGAAGGAGAAGAGAGAGAAAGGGGCAGAGACTAAATTTAAAGACATAATAGCTGAAAACTTCCCTAACCTGGGATAGGAAACAGACATCCAAGTCCAGGAAGCACAGAGAGTCCTAAATAGGATCAACCCAAAGAGGAACACACTAAGACATATTGTAATTAAAATGGTAAAAATTAAATATAAGGAAAGAATATTAAAAAATAAAAAGGGAAAAGCAACAGCAACAAGTTACATACAAGGGAACTCCCATGAGACTATCAGCTGAATATCCAACAGAAACTCTGCAGGCCAGAAGGGCATGGCACAATATATTTAAAGTGATGAAAGGGAAAAACCTACAAGCAAGAGAACATTCTACGTGACAAGGCTCTCATTCAGATCTGATGGAGACATAAAAAATTTTACAGACAAGCAAAAACTAAAAGAGTTGAGTACACCCAAACCAAATTTACAAGAAACGCTAAAAGAACTGGTCTAAGAAAAAAAGGAAAGGCCACAATTAGAAACATGGAAATTATGAAAGGAAAAAGTTCATTGGTAAAGCAAATACAGTAAGTCCCCTACATACGAACCTTCAAGTTGCGAACTTTCAAAGATGTGAACGTGCATTCGCATGTCCAATCACGTAAGTTAGTTCGTGTATCTGGCGTACATTGTCACATGTGTACATCCTCTACAAGTGGTTGTTCTTTTGTGTACTTTACTGTATAGAGTACAATAACACAATATCTTTATTTCAAGCCCAGGATGTCCAGAGGCAAGCATAAAAGCAGCAATGATGTAGCTGGTACCGTGCTACCCAGAAATCACTGGATTGTTTTTTTCAAAAAGGTATATATGTGTGTGTGTATATATATATATACACACATACACACACACACATCTCATGGTAAACATATCTATATATATACACACACACACATCTCATGGTAAACATATATCTGTCTCTATATACACACACACACACACACACACATACACACACACACAGCTCATGGTAACCACAAGCCAAAAATCTATAATAGATACACAAGAGAGAAAGGAATCCAAACATAACACTAAAGATAGTTATCAAATCACAATGGAAGAGAACAAAAGAACAAGAAAGGAGCAAAAAAGAACTACAAAAACAAATCCAAAACAGTGAACAGAAAAGCAATACGTACTTATATATCAGTAATTACTCTAAATGTAAATGGACTAAGTGCTCCACTCAAAAGACATAGAGTGGCTGAATGGATATAAAAATAAGACCCATATATATGCTACCTACAGGAGACTCACTTCAGATCTAAAAACATACAGACTACTCTGGAAAAAGAAAGCCAGAGTAGCAGTACTTATATCAGACAAAATAGACTTTAAAATAAAGACTGTTACAAGAGACAAAGAAGGACACTACATAATGATCAAGGGCTCAATCCAAGAAGATATAATAATTGTTATACACACCCAACACAGAACCACCTAAATACATAAAACAAATGTTAATACACATAAACGGAGAAATTACAGTAACACAATAATAGTAGGGGACTTTAACACCCCACTTACATTAATGGACATATCATCCAGAAGGAGAATCAATAAGGAAACACTGGCCTTAAATGACACGTTAGACCAGATTGACTTAATAGATATAGAACATTCCATCCAAAAGCAGCAGAATACACATTCTTTCCAAGTGCACATGGAACATTCTCCAGGATAGATCACATGCTACGCCACAAAACAAGCCTCGGTAAATTTAAGAAAATTGAGGTCATATCAGGCATCATTTCTGACCACAACACTATGAGACTAGAAACTAACTGCAAGCAAAAAACCTGCAAAACCCACAAACACATGGAGGGTAAGCAACATGCTCCTGAACAACTAAAGGATCACTGAAGAAATCAAAGAGAAAATCAAAATATAACTGGAGATCAGTGAAAACCAAAACACAATGATCCAAAATCTGTGGAATGCAGCAAAAGCAGTTCTAAGAGGGAAGTTTATAGTGATACAAGCTTACCACAGGAAACAAGAAAAATCTCAAATAAGCAGCCTAAACTTAAACCTAAAGAAACCAGAATAAGAACAAACAAAACCCAAAGTTAATAGAAGGAAAGGAATCATAAAGGTCAGAGCAGAACTATAAACTATAGTTTATATAGTTATACTATAAACTATATAAACTATAAAACATTGATGAATGAATTCAAAAATGATGCAAAGAAATGGAAAGATATCCTGTGTTCTTGGATGAGAAGAATTAATATTGTAAAAAAAAAATGTCCATACTAGCCAAAGCAACCTACAGATTTAATATGACCTCTATCAAAATACTTTTGACATTCTTCACAGAACTAGAACAAATAATCCTAAAATTTATATCTAACCACGAAAGACCCTGAATTGCCAAAGCAATCTTGAGAAAAAAAAACAAAGCTAGAGGTATCATGCTTCCTGACTTCTGACTATACTACAAAGATATAGTAATCAAAACAGTATGGTACTGGCCCAAAACAGACAGATTGATCAACGGAACAGAATAGAGAGCTCAGAAATAAACCCACACAATTATGGTTAATCTAAGACAAAGGAGGCAAGAATATACAATCGAGAAGAGACAGCCTCTTCAATAAGTGGTGCTTGGAAAACTGGACAGCTACATGGAAAAGAATGAGATTAGAACATTTCCTCACACCATATACAAAGAAAACTCAAAATGAAGTAAAGACCTAAATGGAAGACTGGAAACCATAAAACTCCCAGAAGAACATAGGCAGAACACTCTTTGACATGAGTTGTAGCAACATTTTTTGGGATTTGTCTCCTAAGGCAAAGAAAACAAGAGCAAAACTAAACAAATGGGACCTAATTAAACTTAAAAACTTTTCCACAAACCATAAATAAAATGAAAAGACAACCTACTGAATGGGAGAAAATATTTGCAAATGATATGACTGGTAAGGGGTTAATATCCAAAATACACAAACAGCTCATACAACTTAATATTAAGCAAACAACCTGATTTTAAAATGGGCAGAAGACCTGAATAGACATTTTTCTGAAGAAGTTAAAACAGATTGGCAACAGGCACTTGAAAAGATACTCAGCATCGCAAATCAAAACCATAATGAGGGGACTTCTCTGGTAGTCCAGTGGTAAAGAATCCGCCTTCCAATGCAGGGGACATGGGTTTGGTCCCTGGTTGGGGAACTAAGCCTACATGCCACAACTGCTGAGCCCATGCACTCTGGAGCCCATGTGCCACAACTAGAAAGAAAAAACCCACATGCCACAACTATAGAGAAGCCCGTGTGCCACAACTATAGAGAAGCCCTCGTGCCACAACAAAGAGCCCGCACGCTGCAATGAAAGATCCCGCATGCCACAACTAAGACCTGACACAGTCAAGAATAAAAATAAATAAATAAAATAAATATTTTTTAAAAAGTTAAAAAAAAAAAACATAATGAACTACCACCTCATACCTGTCAGAATGGCTATCCTCAAAAAGACCACAAATAGCAGATACTAGCGAGGATGTGGAGAAAAGGGAACTCTTGTACACTGTGGGAATGTAAGTTTGTGCAGCCACTGTGGAAACCCAGTATGGAGGTTCCTCAATAAACTAAAAATAGAACTACCATATGATCCAGCAATTTCACTCCTGGGTATATATCTGAATACAATGAAAACATTAATTTGGAAAGATACATGCACCCCAGTGTTCATAGCAGCATTATTTACAATAGCCAAGATGTGGAAGCAGCCTAAATGTCCAATAGCAGATGCATGGATAAAGAACATGTGATATATATATACAGTATATATATACAATGGAATACTACTTAGCCATAAAAAAGAATGAAATTTTGCCATTTGCAGCAACATGGATGGACCTGGAGTGTATTATGCTTAGTGAAATAAGTCAGACAGAGAAAGATGAATACTGTATGTTATCACTTATATATGAAATCTAAAAAATAAACTAGTGACTATAATAGAAACAGGCTCACAGATACAGAGAACAAACTAGTGGTTACCAGTGGGGAGAGAGAAGTGGGGAAGGGCAAGACAGTGGTAGAGGATTAAGAGGTACAAACTACTATGTATAAAATAAATAAGCTACAAGGATATATTGTACAGCACAGGGAATATAGCCAATATTTTATAATAACTATAAATGGAGTAAAATCTATAAAAATTTTGAATCACTAAGTTATATGCCTGAAACTAATATAGTATTGTAAATCAACTATACCTCAAAAAAAAGTGACATGAAAAAAATGGGTCCAGGTATATTCAGATTGAGAAAACAGATTAAATTTTAGGATTTGACTAGTACAGATTATTTTTTTTCAACATCAACTTTATTGAGGTACAGTTTATATAAAAAGCGCACTAATTTTAAATGCATAGTTCAGTGAGTTTTGACAAAGTGTGCCTGTGTAACCAATGCGACAGTTGAGATACAGAACATTTCCATCACCCCCAAAAGGCTTTCTTGTGCCCATTTGAAGTTTCTCTTGCCCCAAGCAACCACTGATTTGATTTCTATCATCATAGATGTGCCTGTTCTGGAGCTATCATGCAAGTGGAATCTTATGAATAAACTATTTTATGTCTGGCTTGTTTTGCTCAATTCTCATTTGAGCATCATCATTTTTGTTATGTGTATCACTAGTATCAGTAGCAGAACGTTTTTTTAAAAAAACCTTTCATTTAATTCTGTCAAAATGTCAACCATTATGCACACATTATAAACCAATAATATGTGCACATTGAAACATGTTTTTATTTTATTTTTTAACATAGGCCAACTCCTAGGTTGAGAATACCGCTATGTGCTGACATATTTGAGCAGCTCTGAGTATATTGTAATTGTGAGGGCTGTGTGGGGTGGTGGGAAGACTGTAGTCACAGTGCCAGCCCTGTCACAGACTTTGAGTTTGAGCCGGTTCCACCACCCAGTAGGGTTCTATTTCTCCATTTGTACTAGCCTTTGCTGCTTCCTGAGGCCCATTCTGGGGCTGACACGTGTTGTTTTGGGGATGGTCAATGAGCTGTGGAACCAGCAGAGGGAGCAAGAGTCAACAAAAATGACAGAGTTAGGTCAGCATCTTGAACCGGCCCCTGTGATACATGCCGCCCTCAGCACAGTGAATGCACTGTTCCAGAGCTCAGCAAGTCCTCTGGTGGACCAGCTTTTAAAGTGACTTACGATTCTGGATATGATTTTTCAAACAGATTTCTCTGATTAGGTGAAATGGTAGTTTTTATAAAATTTTAAAATTATAAGATATTCTATTGCAAATGAGAGGGAGGATAAAAAAATAAGAGATCCCTGTGTGGTCTTATAAGCAAACAAAATAGATTCATATTAAAAAACTTCTGTAAATTAACCTTTAAAATACTATAATTTAATAATTATTACCCTAGAGTAGAATCGTAAAAAACATGTTGAAAGGGGCCACTCTAGTTTACTTTTCAGTGAAAAAAGGAACACAAAGAAAATTAGATTGAGTCATTGGAAGTGTAGTTTATAGAGTTGTCAAAAATAAAATATTTTCTAACATACCATTTTCTGAAAATAGAATCTAGTTTTTAAAAGCAGTTAACTGATTTCACTCTGAAGCCAGATCTGTATAATTGCAGTTAAATGGATACTTCATGCCATGAAATTCCCCTCATCTACCATGTCTGCACCTTCAGCTCACAGAATTATTTTTGTTCTTTATTCACTTTGCTTCTATAAAGATAATTGATGTTGCATGAAATATTTATAGTCTTATATTTGCGCCCCAAATTCTCATCATAATATTGAACAACCTCTAACCAGAGAGGGAAATTAGGTTGGACATGGTTTGCTGGGAAACATTCTGTAGGCTTCTGAACACAACGCCCACCTCTCCTGCTACAAAGTTTTGTTTTGAGATAACTAATTTGGTGAAGAGTTTTGTCATTTTCAGACGAACTCTGTAATAGGACACATGTGAATAAGAAAGTTAAATAAGTGATAACTGGCATCTTTCAGGTAAAATTAGGAGAGTACTAAAAAGGCAAGGGGGTGAGATGAGTGAGAAGAGAATGAAGTGAAGTGTGGAAATTAAGGAAGACCTGTGTAGGTAGAGACAGCCTATATCTGTCTTGTGTTGGAAAACCTCCTTTCACTTGTTGAAAAGCTACCTGATGAGCCTCTATAGAAAAGATGAATCTGATGTCATTTAACTAGCCTGTACCACAGAGAAAGAAGGAAGCATCCCAATTATTTTTATTAGGCTAGCATAACACTGATCCAAAAACCTGACCAAGATAGCTGAAGAAAGAAAACTACAGACTGACCTCACTTATAATTGTTGATGCAAAATCCTAAGCAAAATACCAGCAAATAGATTCCAGTAGTACATTTTGGAGAAAATAAACCGTGACCAAAGAAAATTATTCTAAATGTTAAGGGATGGTTCAATATTAGGCCGTCTATAAAAAACGTAATCACATTAAAATGCAGAGAAGCATACGATGTAAAACAGGCTGGGTGGTTTTAAGACAAAACTGCAGGAGAGAGATTGGTTCAAGATGTCAGAGTAGAAGGACATGCACTCACTCCCTCTTCCGAGAACACTGGAATCACAACTAACTGCTGAACAGTCATCGATAGGGAGACACTGGAACTCAGGAAAAAAGACACCCCACATCCAAAGACAAAGGAGAAGCCACAGTGAGATGGGAGGAGGGGTGCAATCACAATAAAATCAAGTCCCATAACCACTGGGTGGGTGACTCACAGACGGGAGAACACTTATACCACAGAAGTCCACCCACTGGAGTGAAAGTTCTGAGCCCCACGTCAGACGTCCCAACCTGGGGCTGCGGCAGTGAGAGGAGGAATTCCCAGAGAATCAGACTTTGAAGGCTGGCAGGATTTATTGCAGGACTTCGGCAAGACTGGGGGAAACAGAGACTCCACTCTTAGAGGGCACACACAAAGTAGTGTGTGCATCGGAACCCAGGGGAAGGGGCAGTGACCCTATAGGAGACTGAACCAGACCTACCTGCTAGTGTTGGAGGTCTCCTGCAGAGGTGGGGGATGGCTGTGTCTCACCATGAGGACAAGGACACTGGCAGCAGAAGTTCTGGGAAGTACTTCTTGGCGTGAGCCTTCCCAGAGTCCGCCACTAGCCCCACAAAAGAGCTGGGTAGGCTCCAGTGTTGGGTCACCTCAGGCCAGACAACCAACAGGGAGGGAACCCAGCCCCACCCATCAGCAGACAAGCAGATTAAAGTTTTACTGAGCTCAGCCCACCAGAGCAACAAACAGCCAGCTCTACCCACTACCAGTCCCTCCCATCAAGAAGCTTGCACAAGCCTCTTAGATAGCCTCATCCACCAGAGGGCAGACAGCAGAAGCAAGGAGAACTACAGTTCTGCAGCCTGTGGACCGAAAACCACACTCACAGAAAGACAAGACGAAAAGGCAGAGGACTATGTGCCTGAAGGAATAAGATGAAACCCCAGAAAAACAATGAAATGAAGTGGAGATAAGCAACCTTCCAGAAAAAGAATTAAGAATAATGATAATTAAGGTGATCCAGGACCTCAGAATAAGAATGGAGGCAAAGATCGAGAAGATGCAAGAAATGTTTAACAAACACCTAGAAGAATTAAAGAAAAAACACTTAGAAGAATTAAAGAACAAGCAGAGATGAACAATACAATAACTGAAATGAAAAATACACTAGAAGGAATCAATGGCAGAATAACTGAGGCAGAAAGCTGCTGGACAATCATCGACAGGAAGACACTGGCACTCACCAAAGAAGACACCCCACATCCAAAGACAAAGGAGAAGCTGCAATGAGATGGGAGGAGGGGTGCAATCACAGTAAAATCAAGTCCCATAACTGCTGGGTGGGTGACTCACAGACTGGAGAACATGTATACCACAGAGTCCACCCACTGGAGTGAAGATTCTGAGCCCCACGTCAGGCTTCCCAACCTGGGGGTCTGGCAACAGGAGGAGGAATTCCTAGAGAATCAGACTTTGAAGGCTGGCAGGATTTATTGCAGGACTTCAGCAAGACTGGGGGAAACAGAGACTCCACTCTTAGAGGGCACACACAAAGTAGTGTGTGCATCGGAACCCAGGGGAAGGGGCAGTGACCCCATAGGAGACTGAACCAGACCTACCTGCTAGTGTTGGAGGGTCTCCTGCAGAGGCGGGGGGCAGCTGTGGCTCACCAAGGGACAAGGACACTGGCAGCCGAAGTTCTGGGAAATACTCCTTGACATGAGCCCTCCCAGAATCTACCATTAGCCCCACCAAAGAGCCTGGGTAGGCTCCAGTGTTGGGTTGCCTCAGCCAAACAACCAAAAGGGAGGGAACCCAGCGCCACCCATCAGCAGACAAGCAGATTAAAGTTTTACTGAGCTCTGCCCACCAGAGCAACAGCCAGCTCTACCCACTACCAGTCCCTCCCATCAAGAAGCTTGCACAAGCCTCTTAGATAGCCTCATCCACCAGAGGGCAGACAGCAGAAGCAAGGAGAACTACAGTTCTGCAGCCTGTGGACCGAAAACCACACTCACAGAAAGACAAGACGAAAAGGCAGAGGACTATGTGCCTGAAGGAATAAGATGAAACCCCAGAAAAACAATGAAATGAAGTGGAGATAAGCAACCTTCCAGAAAAAGAATTAAGAATAATGATAATTAAGGTGATCCAGGACCTCAGAATAAGAATGGAGGCAAAGATCGAGAAGATGCAAGAAATGTTTAACAAACACCTAGAAGAATTAAAGAAAAAACACTTAGAAGAATTGAAGAACAAACAAATAGATGAACAATACAATAACTGAAATGAAAACTCCACTAGAAGGAATCAATAGCAGAATAACGGAGGCAGAAGAACAGATAAATTCTGGAAGACAGAATGGTGGAATTCACTGCCATGGAATAGAATAAAGAAAAAAGAATGAAAAGAAATGAAGACAGCCTAAGAGACCTCTGGGACAACATTAAATGCAACAATATTTGCATTATAGGGGTCCCAGAAGGAGAAGAGAGAGATATTTAAAGTGATGAAAGGGAATCAACTACAATCAAGATTACTGTACCTGGCAAGGATCACATTCAGATTTGATGGAGAAATTAAAACCTTTACAGACAAGCAAAAGCTAAGAGAATTGAGCACCACCAAACCAGCTCTAAAACAAATGCTAAAAGAACTTCTCTAAGTGGGAAACACAAGAGAAGAAAAGGAGCTACAAAAACAAACCCATAACAATTAAGAAAATGGTAATAGGAACATACATATTGATAATTACCTTAAATGTAAATGGATTAAATGCTCCAACCAAAAGACACAGGCTTGCTAAATGGATACAAAAACAAGACTCATATATATGCTGTCTACAAGAGACCCACTTCAGACCTAGGGACACGTACAGACTGAAAATGAGGGGATGGAAAAAGATATTCCGTGCAAATGGAAATCAAAAGAAAGCTGGAATAACAATATTCTTATCAGGTAAAATAGACTTTAAAATAAAGAATGTTACAAGAGACAAGGAAGGACACTACGTAATGATCAAGGGATCAATCCAAGAAGATATAACAATTATAAATATATATAT